>NC_134181.1:7422652-7787085 GCF_964188355.1 Buteo buteo | reverse complement strand
TACGGATGCACGACTAACCAAATCCAATAGGTGTTAAGACTCAGATTTATTCTTCAGCAAAAGTTAGAAGTCCGGTAACATTTTATAAAACCACAGGCTCAATGATGTAAAGAGTATTAATACTACACAGCCAACTTAAGAATCCCCAAGATTTAAAGTGATGGCTTAAAACACACGTATCACTCACCTAAAAGCTGAGGGCTCTTTCTGTAGAGGAGTTACCTCAGGCGGTGCCCCGACCCGAGGGGGAGTCCCCAACTGCAGACCCGCTGCTCTGAGGAGGACTGCCAGCGTGTCCTCTGGCAGGACCCCGTTTATACCCCTGTCGAATCTGACCTGTGGTCATTTACTCCCTATTAGCCAGGAAGGTCACCTCAGTGTACCTGGCGCATCTCGACTGGCCAGTTCAAATTTCAACCTGCAGCCTCCAGGGTTTCCTTCCCCTTCTCCCTTCCTGGAAAAGTTTTGTTTCCTGCTGGCAGGATGGGGGGGGGGGGGGTACTGCCACAATAATATGATTGAAATAAGCAGGGAGCTGCTAAAGTCCTGTATACAGCCCCTATCAGTTAATATTTAAAATAGGGAAACAATAACTAGACATGATTTAGGGTTTATGGGGCTTTATGTTTGTGTCAGAAAAGGTAATGGATTGTGGTCTGATCAACCAACCTTGAAGAACTGCTTGGAACTGCCAAGACAGAGTAAGAAGTAGGTAAAAGGTAATTCCTACAGGGGGGGATCGCGACCACCGACACATTGACCAGCTACTCAAATGATATCACCTACTCAAAAGAAGACAATGAAAGACGAAGTCAGAGTCTGCGCACTAATTTACAGGAGAGACGAAGAAGAAAGAACCAATCATTAAGGGAAATAATAATGACTAGGTATTACTAAAGTACATAAATGTGGGAGTTTTTGAGACAAAGGTGTGCTGTCTTGAGACAGGCACCCATTCATGCACATCAGTGAAATTAATTTGAAAATACCTCTACTCTGTGTGTTACTGGCTTGCACACCGGGTAGATGAACCCCATTTGAGGGACAACATCATTTTCTAAGAGAGAAAGTGAAGAATATAGTGGTAGATGAAGATGACTAGCAGCAGGAGATGATGACTGGGGTAAGCTCTAGCTGAAGCAGACACAACTGGCAACTACCTGAACTGCCACAGCAGTTCAGTTTTCTGTGGCAGAATTCTTTTGTTGTGATTTTAATTTTTCTTTTGTATAAAGCCACGAAAGGAAACATAAAAGGAGCTTCCCAATAAGTCTAACGTAGACTCTGAGCAAAACATAGACTCACAGAATCAGAAAAATGTGCATTGGAAGAGATCTCTGGAGGTTATCTGTTCCAACCTCCTGCCTGGCACAGGGCTACTGCTAATATGGGTCAGGACAGCTGCAGGTTTTTCTGGCCAAGCCTTGAAAGCCTCCAGAGATGATGATTCTCCTGTATCTCTGGATAACTTGTTCCAGTGCTGCAACACCCTCGAAGTGAAGAAATTTCTCCTAATCTCCAGTTGGAGCCTCCCAGGCTGCAGTTTGTGGCTGTTGCCCCTTGTTTTATCATCTGGCACTACTGAGGTTTGGCTCTATTGTCTTTGTAATTTCCTTCAAAATAGTTGTAGGCTGCTATTAGATTGCCCTTTAGCCTCCTGTTCCAAACTAAACCAGCCCAGCTGCCTGAGTCTCTCCTTATAGGTCATATGTCAGAGGTAATTTTGGTAATTCTCTGTGTTTTTCTCCCCGGTTTCTTGACACCCTTCTTGAGCTGGGCAGCCTTCCAAAATCCATCCTTCCACAACTGGACACAGTGTTCCAGGTGTGGTCTTACCAGTGCCAAGTAGAAGGGAATAATAACTTCCCTCCTTCTGCTGGCCCTGCTCCTGCTCATGCAGGCTTGTATGCAGTTTGTCTTATCTGCAATGAGAGCACACTGCTGGTTTGCATGCAGTCTGGCACTGTGACCCTCATCCTTTTAGCAGGGCTGTTCCTCAGCCAGTCGGTTCCTGGCCTCTAATGAGGCAGGTGCAAAATCGGATCATTCCCCAGGTGCAGAATTTTGCACTTCTTGAACTTCATGAGGCTTCTGTTGGCTTCATCTTCAGTTTTCTTAAGGTCGCTCTAAATTGGAAGTCTGATGGTTTGCATGCCACCCAACTCCTCCAATTCAGCATCATCTACAACTGATTAATTATCCTTTGAGCCCAGCAGTCCAGCCAGTTTTCCATCAATCTAAAGTTGATTAGTCCAATTCATACTAAAATACATGAAAATACAAAAAAAATGCTGTCTAAATTATTTGGAATAACAGAATGTGGCAGCACTGTCCAATATTCTGTTTTAAGGGAATTCCAGCTTTTAAGTCTGCCTTCCTTCTGTCTAAGCTAGCACTTAATAATTAGTATGTATATGATGACTCCTATTGCTAATGTTACTTATGCTTAAACAATTAAAGACGAATGAGTTTCATTTCCCCTCTTTCCCATCATTCCTAAAAATACGAATTCTAACTTTGCTTTTCTGTTTGGGATTTCTCCTTTCTGTGATAATCTTCCCTTACTCAGGAAAGTGGGTTTTAACTTTGTCACAGTGATCCGGCTGAGAATGAAGAACTTCTCAAAGAAAAGGATCTCCTGGGGGGAATAACTTTGGCTGGATTGACAGACTCTGTATTAAAGACAGCAAAGAGGAAGTTTAAACTGGACCAAATTTCAACAGCATTTCATCACCTTCTGTAATGTTGGGATCCAGTTCTGGGAGGGGAGACACCCAAGTCCAGTTTTATGAGATGCAATGTGTGTCCAGCTGAAGCAAAACAGATTGTGGTAACAGACCCTTTATCCACAGCACTAGGGAATCTTGTCTTTAGAATAATGGCTTTAATTTCTGTTGCCTAGTGCTAGGAAACTGCTAACAAACTTGAGAGGTTTTGAGGATCAGTAGCAGAAGCTGTAAGGGGATTAACAAGGAAAGATTATGAGTACTAAATATGCTTTGCTTAGTCAAAGAATGACTGAGGGGGATATACTAATTATCTTCTAGTATTACATAGCTGTAAACTTCAAAAAAGGAAAGCAATTGTTTAGCACTGTCACAAGGTATATAACTAGGATTAATGAGGTGGGATTTAACAAAGGAAAACAGGCTCAATATCTTCCAAATAAGAGATCAGTCAAAGGAGTAGTTTGCCAAGGAATTAAAACAGTGGAATCTTACCTCTAGCATCAGAAGAGGGCAAGGTTAGAGGCAACAAAATGAATTCCTTTTCCCAAAACTGAAACTTTTCTCTAAATTCAAGAACCATGTATGCAATTGGTGTCTTAGAATTTAGGGAGGAATGTGAAAGTTTCACTTATTTTTAAAATTCTCAATTTCTTTTGTTGATAAGAGGCTATCGTAATGAAGTGCTTAATCCTAAGAGGCTAATTCTATCACTAAAGCATGTAAAGTGTATATGAAATGCATATGTGATAAATACATCAATTTCATCCCTAGTCTTAGTAAAATGCCATTGAGACGTTTTAAAATAAGGTTGTATTTGGCCTGTTTTGTGTGTAAGATATATGTAAAATTACAAAGAAAAGAAAAGAAAAAAATAAAATAAATTGGCCTGTGCTACAATGTTACATGTTCAATTATTTCACAATATTCCAGTCTCACTTAACTGATATTTCTGGAATGTATGGGGCATCAAAAAGGGTATAGCCATAAATCTCTGTAAAAAGCAAGTTTGGAAGGATGTGACATAGCAAGCCTTGTTCCTTAGGAAAGAGAAAAGTGAATTGCACTACTCAAGTCTGGTTGTAATGACAGCACGAACAAGAATCTTGGCATCTGCATGTGATAGCACACATTTTAATCTGGTCACATCCCTAAAGTGGTAATAAGATAGCTTGATAATGTGTCAAATGTCAGCCACAAAGCTCCGTTCCTCATTGAACAGTATATCTAGGTGTTTCACCAAGCAGACAAGTGCCACCAATTGAGATGGCAGTGTGAGAAGCATTTCTGAGCAGGTGGTGAGAGCTAAGTAGAAGGACATCAGACTTAGCAAAATTAAATCTATGAAAGTTAAAGGACATCCCTAATTGAAGCTCCTACAGTCATTAACTTTCTTAGAAGCTACTGGCATGGGCAACTACATTACTTAACTTTCTCCTAGCAATGACTGTTCAGAGCAAAATGCTTCAAACTGTGACAAAGCAGCAGATATATGTATAGGTCCCAAAGCAGAGTGCTGAGGCCACTGCAGTACATACAGCAAGAAACAATGTAATACTTGTGTTCATCAGGATAATTGATGTAAAACTTGCCCTACTTCCTCAAGCTGCAATTGTCCCCTATGCAGTGATAACCGTGCCTTACATGTCTACTACAGAAGAAGCATGTATTCTGAAGGAGTCCCCAAGACCCTTTGTGTGAATGAGGAATAAGTACTTTGAAATGATCTAAGTAAAAGCTATATTATACCATGGAAGAGGCTGGAGTAAGGTTGAAAGGACAATTGAAAGAAAAGTGGAGTAACAACTTTCAAATGTTTGATTTCATAGCCTCAGCATTCCTTAAATATATTTTGTTTATATGCTATTTGACTATGTATATAAAATAGTAAAATATTTATTATAATGCACTGATGGTATATAAATCAGTGAAACACTTTTACAACAGTGATAAGAAGTTATTCTTATGGATATTGAGCATTTATGCATACATACATCACTTTTGATGTACAAACACAAAGCAGACCTGATTTTAAGAGGGGTAATGAAAAAACCATAACGTAGCTAGTTAAGACTACAGAGAGAAGGAGCATGGAATGATTTACCAACATGCTGCTTGCAAAAATATTCAACTTATATTTAATACATTGGAGCTATTGGGACTTCAGTTTTACCAGAAATGTTACCTTGCCAATGGGTCAGTGCTTGTTAATAGCCCATAGAAATGCTAAGCTGGTCGGAGAGAAAATTCTCTATTTTGAACAGTGATCTCACTTGTTAAGTGGATGTCCTGCCTTCCTGGAGAGGGAAGTTGGAGAGGTAGCACTAATCATCCATTCAAGTTGACTTCAAGTGAAATGGGTGAAACAGCCCCCAGAAATGGGGATGTAAATATGATGGTTAAATGTAACTGGACCATACTATGGCAACAGAGGGTGAGCTCTTGTACTGCTTACATATGGCAGTTTTCCTGGTTTGTAGTAGTTTGCTTCCTATTCATCAGAAAAGGCATAGACTGTGGATAGGGTAGTAAAAATAATAGCCTGTGGGCACAAGTAGTATCCTAGAAGAGACCTAAAGATTGATATATTGGCTGAGCATTGATTAGGAACTCCAGTTTTAGATGCAAACATATAAATAGGTCCCACAATTTCTTCATTGTGAGGACAATGTTTCACTTTTGATTTTGAAATGGACTTGCTGCCCTGTAAAATACTTCAGTGAAAAGGATCCTTATACAATTGGAATTACGCTGTGATCTGTCAGAATCCAGACACACTGCACTGCCAGTAACGTGTCAAAGTGGAATTGGCTGGATGAAACAATTTCGTACAGCTGAAGTAAAACAATAAGCTGCTTATGGTCAGAGCAGCTGAGCAATTCACCTGAATAAGAGCAAAATCTCATTAGATAGAGATAGCTATGAATAGAGAGAGCACAGACCATGTCCCCTGAGCTTAGAGGGCTAAAATGCCGGTTTTGATCTGTTGGCTCACTCTTGCTTTGTACTAAGATACCTGACTTCAGAGAGAGTAGCAGGCTACAAATGGCTGCAAAGGTAGTATAGTTACCCTAATGCTGACTTCTGCCTAGGCTAGTATTTCCTGCTGAGAAGGAGAAAAACCACTATACTGTGCCATGTAAATATACTCTAGGAAAGCAGAGAAGTCTAATTTTCCTCTAAGATAAAGCATAATTCCCTGTCTCCCTTAGATGATCTGCAGATTATCTGCTCTGAATTTGGCCCTGAACAGCATAGCTTACTGTATTCATTTTCATCCGAAACTTCAGGAAAAAAAAGAACTTTTATTTTTTATTTGCTTAAGAGATGCTATACCAAAATTTAAAACTGTAGATGTCTGTTTAATGTCTGATGGTTAATTTATATCCACACTGCTTTGGTGTTTTGCAGCATGCCATGGGCCAGCCAGAAACTGTGGAATTAGCTCAATTCAAAGGCTATATTCATGTATAGCTTAGGAAATACTTTGGGACCTTCTGAAAGAAAAAGCTGTGTATAAAGTGAGAATTGATATATGAAACATCAAAATGAGTTCTATTTTTACAGCTAAGCCCTAAACCCTGATAAATAAGGGCTTATAACTGAACCAGTGACAGTTCCTTCGCTATTGCAACAGGTGATAAAATAGCAAAATGTAATGTGAAATTTATCATAAAACATAAAAGAGGTAGCAATAAGATAACCTGCAGAACTATTTTTAAAAACATAGCACACTGCTAAACGGTTTGGGGTTTTGTTCAGTGTCCCCCCAACACACTCACACACACACCCCGGCACTATCTTTCTGATAGGCGTCTCAGTAGAGAAAAGGAAAATTTTCATCGCTGATGTGGTTGAAGCACAAATGGAAGATCACTGTAAGTAAATGCTGTCCTATCTTTCGATTTTAAGTGCAATGAATAGAACAGATAAACATCAAATGAAAATAAGGGTCTCATCTTTTTTCAGTGTGGATGCTGAAGCTGTAGAGCAGATTTTGGATGAGGTAAAAGGCTTGAGCTGTCAAAGATTTCTGGCTTCCCAGAATTCCTCTCCCATTTCCCAAGGTTAAACGCATTGCCTCAAGGCAGCTGCTTAGAATGATAAAAGGGGCACTACAGGACAGCAGTGCTCTTTGTAATGTTAATAAACCTTGATTCTGATATCAGATGCAACCCTGGGAAAACCTGCCAGTTTTAGACTTAAAAATCTAACACTATTTAGCAGAAGTTCGTGTAAAGAAGTATTAGTTTGGGAATGGTGATGGGCTAGTTTGAGTGACATATGAAAGCAACAAATACACTCTCTTCTCTGCCCTGTCAAATCTTACTGTTGTTTACCGAGAACAAAAGGAATTGCCTAAGTGCTAATTAAACAGAATGCCGTGTTAAAATGCACTGTGAAGTTTCTGCTATAAATTCAGCTTTTGAGGTTGTCAGCTGAGCTAGAACTCCCCCGAAAAATGAATGGGGTGGGGTTTCCCTGAGCTAGCTACCTGCCTGTGAACTCTGACTGGAGCCAAATCAAGGAGTGTTTTCTTGTGCTGTTTCGCTGATAAACCTCTGACAAGAGAGTATGGAAATAATTTATTACAATAAAGGCAAAGCCGCAGGACTGATGATTAGATAGTGTGGAGTTTTATCCAGAAAGAATGTGAACTTTATTAAATGTTTCTCTTCCTAAAGTTCTGCTTAATCATGACAAATGTCTAAATTGTATTGGCCATTAAGTCAGACTGTCATTGTTAGCTAGATATTTCTGAATCAACAATAAATATGTAAGTTAAAACTTCAGGGGAGTGACTTAGAATAAAATAAAATGAGACATATTTATGTTCAAGGCAGCTATAAATGAACAGTGCATTTTGGTCATGTGGAGTTTGGCAAAATGGAGCTCCAGCTTACCCTCACAAAGAAGCTCTGCCTCTTTGAATCCATGACAAAACGCCCACTGACTTGAAAGAGGTCTGGATTTCACCCACTAAGTTGTGCTGAAATCTGAACAAAAGCAACAAAGACTCTCACAGTTCATGGGATGTGAACCTGTGTATTCTCCTCCTTCAAATTCACTAGCAAGACCTGTTCCTGTAATGGGTTCTAAAGAACAGTGCCCAAAAAATGCAAAAATAATGTATCAAAGAAATCTGAAACTGTTAGTAGTGCACATTGTTAGCTGAAGTAATCATACTGTCTTATAGCTACCGTCCTGTTATCCTTTCCTTCCTAAAGATTATTCCGAGTGTCTGTCTGGGATATCTGGGGCACTGCTACACTTAACAAGTAACAAAAACTCATGAAGTTCAATGACCAGCTGGGGCCCAGCCATGGACTCTGGCAATACCTGCTAGAAGTGAAGTGCAGGATAGCTACATGTGCAGCTAGACAAACAGAACAGAGAACAGGGCTTCAGTGTGTGAACAGAGTTTTGGGTGGGTTTTGTTTGAAAAATGTGGGTCTCGGGTTTTTACCAAAAATTGGTTCGAATTAATTTTGCATAATTCTTTATTGTTTCCTTAGGAGGGTACTTACATGATATGTTAAAATTTATATCACATAAACATACGTGTATTTAAAGAATATTTTTGCTTTAGGGAATTCTTGTTATACCAAGATCTTTCACTCCACCTTTCCAAGGGAATAGGTAGCAATAGGAAGAGAATCAGGGAAAACACTTTTATTTATGTTATATGCTTTCTGTATTTTCTTCGTATAATACTGAATTATTTCTCTCCATTTTTCCCATGAAACTTCACAATGGAAAGAAACTATGGGGAAGGTCCAGATATTCTAAAAGCATTCTTGAAACATATTGTTAAAGCAATACTTCAAATTTAATCTGATTTTTTTCTTTTGATAACAGTAGCAAAAATTTAATAAGCAAGGGATAGCTATTACCTAGTGATATGAGATTAGATTTATAAACCAGGTTACTTTCCTTTTAACCATGGACATGAGTAAGGCTTGATTTAATGAATAGTTTCACTGGGTACATGTGGCAGTCCATTAAGACAGTGTGTATTGGCTCCAGGTATATATTAAGTATGTGTCCAAAAATTACTTTATCATAATTAGTAGCATGCCATCTTAAATAAATACTAGGTTAGGATTTTATATCTGGTTCCTAGCACAAACAGTGAAGGATAGTGACTTAACCTGGGAGAGTACGCCGTGTCTTGCATGGTATGTTTTGGGTTTTTTTTTTTAATTAAATCCACCAGGTAGAACACGGTGTTCCCAGAGCTTGATCTGATGTTTGTAATCCTAGAAACACTCAGGCATTATTTTAGAATTCCCCTTTTGCCCTGGAAAATACTGACTAATCACTGATAAACACATGTCTACTACCACTTGGGGTATTTTACAGAGCTTCAGCTGCCCTTTGGGGGCTTCCCCCCAAATGACTTACTGTTACCCTCCCCTCGTGCAGTTAGCATCCCCGTCAGCAGTGCAGCAAGTTAGCATCCAGTGACAGGTGTGTGATCCTGTGCAACTTCAGTGACGTGAAGGAGTAACATTAGGCGCAAACAAATATCTTAGAACAGAAGCTCCTCCTTTATTCTGGAAAAGCTGGAACTTTGCTCCAAATGAAGCTTACACTCTCATCTCAAGCTGTTTTCTACTGTTGAAACAGTAGAAGGCTTGTTAAAGCTGCTGTGCTGTTTATACTTAACACGGAGCAGTACTTTAAACCATGATCAGTACTGTAGTGCTACCTCTCCTTGGCAATATCCACAGGTGAACTGCTCTTAACAACTCCTTTAATGTCTCAGAAACATCAAAGCCTTTTTCTCAGCACCCAGCACTTTTCTCTGAACACCTCATTTCTCTATTACTGCAGAATGCTTTTGTAAGTATATACATACACATTCTGGCATATATTCTTACTTATCTGATTTTTTCCTTATCTTTTGGGTTTTGCAAAAGTTTATCACTGAAAGAGAGCTTTTTTTCCAGGTGATCTGAAAATAGCGACCATCTAGAGTTTCAGTACTCCAAGTGGAAGATAACTAAACAGAACAAAAAAACCAACCCCTTTCTCTAACCATACAACAATCCAGCATAATGTAATACGATTCTCTCCCTACAGAAAGAGGAGGAGGAGTAAGAGTGAGATGCTTGTGACACTGTGACTGCTTGTGACAGTACTTAAAGAGAAACTAGATGTCATTCAGATATTACAACTGCAGGAGAACCTGCAGACCTCAGAATAGAAGGAACACCAAATTCTAGGTTATCAGGAATAGCCCCATTTTGTTACAAAAGCATGCGAGAAATCTCCACCTGTGGAAAGAGAGTGCTACCTTTTTAGATGTGGCATGACTATTTATGATCTTATTGTCTCTTGTTTTGCTTCACTGTTGCTATATCTGTCTGCAACTCTGTCCAGCATGGAGCTCATTCTCACCCTGTTCTTGCAGGGCTTTGCAGTTTATTGGAGTGAGAATTCAGGTCAACGTGTAAGACTTAGGAACGATCAAGTCTGAGCTTGAGCCTCAGGGTAATGTCCTATTTCTCCAAGCAAAATCTCTTTTCTTACGAATTAATGGTTTGTCTGGTCACCATCGATCTTTCTTCAGCCGATCTTTTCTTCATTGATCTTTTCTCAGCAAGAGAAATGCCAGTCAGCTAATACACTGATCTCAGAGCTGAGTATAAATAGAGTCAGTGTCTTGTACTCTTTCTTAGAGGGTATTTGGTAGTCTGTTCCTTCAGCACTTGTTCATCTATCTTTTTCACGTAGAATAGTCCTTGAGCAGTGTCACTGATTTCAGGAAAATTATATTAAAGTATCTGATACTTGGTTGAAAACTCACATGTTTCTGGTATTTGAAAAGGAGAAGAAGGGAGTGATTGCCCAGTGTTATCTCGAGTATCTGCACTGTGCTGTTACTTCAGCTTGGGTTTGAGTTTCCTAGCTGTATCAGACTATTTTACATGATGTTGTGGGGGAAAAGCCCAAGTTGTTACAAGTGAAAGGTAATAAATCTATTGAGCTAAGATGACTCATTGATGTACCTTAAAGCCCTTTTGAGTATTTAAACAAGGAATAAAGCACAACATTAAATATTTATTCACATACAGATTTCTTCATCTTCAACTAAAATAACTAAACCAATTTGAATATGCTTTACTTTCTTTACTTTCTAAAGAGACAATAATCAGTTAGGAGACATTTTAAAAACTATCTCCACATGCTGTATTATTACGTTCATTGGAATGAAGTTCTCTAGTAGATGTATGGAGAGCTACCATATGTATCACTGGTACAAAGTAACAATCATTCTGTACAACTGAACTCTATTTGACCATCAGAGGAAGAAGAAAAGGTATAAAGCACCATTATAACAGATCTCAATTTTTTTCTTCTATTCCAACCTTAGTACTTTAGTGCAGAGATAGCTCCATCAATCATTTAAAACCACTGACCATACCTTGCACCAGCTATCAGCTGTAGTTCATACTGAGCTTTCTGTGTGCTCCAAATGGCTTTACATTTTATGTGGAAAGCTGGGTTGAAAATTTATAGTTACTTTCCTTCTGACACCTGGATTTCCCACCTGGAAAATAAACTCCTTTAACTACTTTAAATCTTCATGAATTTCTTGCTGTCTTGATCTCAAAGGGCTAGATCGTGACTGTTACTGCCTGCCCATGCCATGAAGTAATAATCCTATTCCACTGTGTGTGAGTCTATCTGATTCATAGGCTCCAGACACAAAGCAATAAGCAGACAGTATCCCCATTTAAACCCAGATTCTCAAAACCAGTTAGGAATCTAACAACTCAATTTCAAAGGGAATTTGATGCCCAAATGGATCTGAGAGTCTGAGCTCTACTCCCTGCCCCCAAGATAGGTAAGTGGGGACAAGAGAAAAGTGCAGGCAAGTTTGTTAACATCTGTTCTAGCCAGCAGAGTATTGTGATCTGTCATTAGTATAGGCTAGGAAGAAACAATTTGTTTCCTAGTATTCCACAAGGAAACCATTTGTTTTCTAGTATTCTTCATAAAATCTTTCATTGCATTATTTAGTTTCAGGCTCAGATGATAGCATTTTTACCTTTCAGTACCTGTCCGACTGTCTACAGCATTGTTAATGGTACTAGATACATCCTAAACCTCACTTACACTATATATAGCTATATGGCTGTCTTGAAAATAATTCTGTTTAGAGGCACTAGTGTTTTTAGAGAGGGTTGTCTTTGTCACCAAACCTGTCTCAAAACTGTAGCTACAGTACAAGAAAATCCTTACAGACATCCTCACGGTAGGGAATGTGCAAATATAAAATAATGAGTCAATCAGAACCGGTGAGTTACGGAAAAGGTTTCATCCTTAATAATAAGCTGCACAGATCTTGGAAGTTAGAGTCTTTCTTGCCATATCTGCTTGGGATTCAGTGATTGCATTGGCCCATTCTCAGCACAGACAAAGGAAGATAAAAGGCAGAATTTTTTTACAATAACGGTGGTGAAACACTGGAACAGGTTGTCCAGAGAGGTTGTAGATGCCCCATCTCTGGAAGCACTCAAGGTCAGGTTGGACATGGCTCTAGCAACCTGATCTAGTTGAAGATTTCCCTGCTCATTGCAGGTGGTTGGACTAGATGACCTTTAAAGGTCCCTTCCAACCCCACACCATTCTATGAAGTGGCTCCCAAATGGCACAACCTTTTCCACCTTTCAAGGCCAGCAGTTTATACTTTTTGTATCTAGGAACTCCTCTTAGATTTGAAGAGGTACTGTGTAACAGAGAGGGAAGGCTTGAAAGATGTTATCAGAGTTTCTGTGGTACACTCCCACAAAAAGTGTTTGGGCTCATTTTTACTGCAGAACTTCCGACTTAGGAGGTGTACTGATCACCTCCCTTGAAAGGCCATAAATCCAGGGCAGGCATTATAGAGAACAAAGTGAAGTAATTACTAAGATATTGTGTGATCTTGTATCCCGTGCTTTGAGGATTTAAAATGATGCATCCAGAAGTACCTCCTCCAAATTTCAAGTATTATTTTGTGTTGGTTTTAGTCAGAAGGCCACCTCATTATGTTCAACTGGAAGTCAACGCAAATCTAAAGCACGGGGCCACTGTCTGTAATGAAGTTTACCTATGGCTTCGTACCATAGAAGTTAAAAATAAACTACAGCTTATTCTGCTTACTAAAATGTCAGTTCAACATGTCATGGGGCTTATTAGCACACTGAGAATGTTCTTCATGCCTTAATACTAGGGCATGACTCTGATGTAAAAATGAAATGGAACTATTTAAATTGACTTGGATACTTATTAAGGAGAGGGTTTCATTTAATTCCCTTTTCTGTTTTTCTCTCCTTTATAGAAGCAGCCATCTGGGCTTGATAGGAGGTAAGGCAATGACAAGTCTATTCTGTGAAAAACACTATAATTTTTAAAGCACTATTACCAAATGAGACTCAATAGACAGTGTATAAGTGAAAAGTGATTTGCCTTGTGGAAAAAAAAAATACATGCTAGCTGTATGCTATAGGGATCTTATGATGCTAATTGGAAAACTCAAATTTGTAGAGATTTGCAAGTTGAACAGGTGACAATAACTGGTGATAACCAAGGAATAATTATCTCAACTGGGAATTAACCATCAGGTGTTCTGAGCCAAATAAAAGGGGAGGAGAAGCTTGGAATAGTAATGTGTCCTATTTATGTTGAAAGAATTAGCAGGGTTTTATGTGGAATTAAAAAAAAAAGTTAAATTAAACAAATACTCTCTAGGCTAGTACTGTGTGTGACTGCTGTGGTTCCATTTCTTAAAGAATTTCAGAACTTGGACTGGGGGGAATGGAAGGAAATAATAATGCAGAGCTATATGGTTTGCTTGCTAAAAAAAACCCCTCTTTGTTCTTTTGTGAATTCTGCTAAAGTGAAAAAAGAGGTGGGTTAGCAGTTCTTAGAATTAAAACTATTTGCTTGAAATTATTATTATTTATTATTCTAGTTAGAAATGTACATTGTGGTATAGCTCTGTGGATAGGAAAGATTAAGCTATTACAGATTTCTAGAAAAACCAAAGTCAGTGAGACATGAGAACTAGGTAGTGCAAAATACACAGCAGCCAGAGTTGTGTGTGTAAGCATACCTACTACAGGTTTCAAAAATTCATAGTTGGATGCAATATACATAAAGTGCACACAGTTAATTCCACATTGCTTCTAACTTCCTTTACCTTAATGTTTATTGTAAAGCTTAAATTCTAATGAGTAGGGCTGAAACAAAATAGGGCCCTGGAGGGTAACCGGAAAATGATAAAACAACAAATGAGCTATAGCAAACTGATTCCCAAGTACATCACCTTTCTCCTTCATTCTTACCATCCACACAGGTTTTTTTATTACTACATTTTCTTTTCCTGACACACCATGTGAACAAAAGTGACAGCACTTTAAAAATAATATCAAATTCTGAAAGCAGTCAGAACCTTAAATTGGAATTTCAGTCTTTGACATTGGAAACAAACATACAATTGTTAGTATTCTGCATTGTGCAGATAAAGACTTAGACTAGTAGCAGATTCTTCTGGGAGACATGCCTGATAAGATTATAAATTAGGTTCTACAGAGAAAGTGCACTTAAAGAGAGATTTAATTGTTTGCCAATAAAAATCTCATGTTGCATGGAGATTTCGGAGCTCATTTTAACAGTTGTTACTATTCAAATGCCTTGTTTTAACACTTTAGGTTTTTGTTTGTTTGGTTTGGTTTAATGAATTCATTGTTCTAACTCAAAACTTCATTGTTCTGACTTTTGTGTCTGGTTTACTTCCTTTTGCAAAGTCTATTACTGTACAATAGATGGAAAATATGGTATGTAAGTACAAACCTTTTTGACTTGTTAGACTTTAAAAAAGCTTAAGTGTGAAGGTCTAAAACTGTGTGCTCAAGGTTGTCTGCCGTGTACTGTTGGGCAGCTTACCTGTGGCATGCTTATTATGAGATCATTTTTATGCATGTAAGCTCTGATGTAAGACTTTTGTGCTCATTCAAACCGTTGACAAAGTCTAAAGAGAAAGGCGGGAGTACATAAGAATGTGTTCATTTTCATTCAGATGTATGGATGCCTTGGTAAGATAGTGTGTAACCGCAGCTGATTCTAAACTGCAGCCACGAAGGTGAATGAAGCTGAGTCAGAAATTTGGAAAAAGTTCTGAACCATTTTCAAGTTAATGTTTGGATAAATTGAGTTAAGCATCCAAGGATTTTTATCTTTAGCTCTGTCTTTCAGCTTTACGAAAATGTTTTTGAATGCTTAGGAAAAAATATTTGCAAAGTTCTCCTAGCCTGAAGTAACAGGTGGCAATGTGTACAACCTGCTCTAGAAGCGGGAACCTGTAAGTGTAGGTAACACAGTTGCCCCTTTATTGGAGTTTAACATCTGAGGGTCTTATCTGAATCCCATTAAAATAATGAAAAAAGTACTGACAGTTGTTTGTATCAGGCCCATTAGGAATACCAATTCTTTAGGCTTCATATACCACAGGCTGCTAGCAATTCAGCTTGTAAATGTAATTTCCATATACATTCACTAATCAGCATTGATAATCTATTGAAATCTCCATGTCTGTAAGCTCATAGTGAATGACAAGGTGGATTTCTGCTAAGACGTTAGCCAGATTCTCTTCACATCATCATTTCAGCCTTAGAGTTTCCACATATTTAACCTTCCGTTTCTAACAAACATCATCTTTTGCATCAAAGGGCTTTAGGACATCCATTTTTTGCTGACACGCTCATGCTGTGCTTTATTTATGCATCATCAAAGTATGGTACTGCCCAAAAGGTGAATGACCTCTCTCCCCTTTAACTCATTTCCTGAGTAGACCAATATCATCTAACTTCAAACACTGACAAATGTAAATTGAGGTCCATGAAAATTAGAAAAGTGCTGAACTAGAGTACACAGAAAAGTGTGACATTCCTCTGTTGTGAATAACAATCTAATCTAATATCTCCCGTAATGAGAAACTTGGATGTTGGATATGCTTTACCTATTTCTGATGTACATAGCAAAACCTTTGTAATGCTCTTAATGCACAAAGAAATTGCACACCCCGAGCTCTATTAATGCTACTTTTGTATATCCAACAGTAGTGAGAATAGGCTCTTTGCAAGGTTAAACTGAGGGTCAGAACACTCTTTTGAGCTTTCTTGCAGTAGTTGCTCATAGTATAGCTACTTAGGTGGTGGCCATGTACTTGCTGAGATACTGAATTCCTGACTAGATTTAGAATTGGAAAACAAAAGCACAAGCTTCTTAAACATCTCTCATAGCCTTCAACATAAATTATTAAAGAAAGAGGCTTCCAGAATCTTAAAAGACAGCAATTTTTTTCTGAGTTTATAGATTCATAGGAAATAATGAGAGGGCAGCTGTGCCTTATATCCATTTCAGAGAATTCCTGATAAATTTTCAAATAGCTTTTTCTGTTGATTGTTTACATACGAGTGTCTTGGTCTATGAAAAATTGCCTTTTTGTTTTGATTTTTGAATATATCATTATGTAGTTTTCAAGCATGCTCTGCAATGTTTCCAATTAGCTCAAGTTGAGTGGAAAAGAAAAATGGGTGTTAAAGAAGCCACTCTAATCTTTTTCTAGTCACATTTTTCTACTCCACTTTTGACTGAAAATGGACTGGCTTTCACTTGGAATTTAGTAGAGATTACTAAGCCATGCTGAAATTTCAGTTTGGTTTATTGATTGTTTAGGACAGAAAAAAAAAGTAAATTATTTTGGTCTTATTTCATGTGCCCTTACACACTTTTTGTACAGAGCTAGTTAGCACTTTGTTCACACAAGCTAAACTTGCTGATAAAACAGTCTCTTTTTCACTATGAGAAATGCAATTGTCCATAACACATAGCTAAAGTACTTAAACACCCAATGTGTGGTCCTGATTCTGGAAATACTTCAGCATATCTATAATTCAGCATGCATGGGAGGTCCTACTGTCTCTAAAAATACTAGTCCCGAAAGTAATTATTTTGGGGAGCAGTCTTAAAGTGCATTCATTTAAAAGATGGATTTGCAAATAAGTTGAATTGCTTGTGTGCAGTTTGTCTACAGGACCACAGAATGAGTTTGCAACTGTCACTCACTAGTCTATACACAGTTATACCTTCTTTTTCCTCATACACAGGTGGCTTCCATTTGGCATTTCATAGCATTCCACCAGAGGTTTATGCTAGCCAGGGTAGCAGGTGACTTGACACAATAGTGTTGTAACGTGTGCTGTATCATCTTTTGATGCCCTGGATTTTGGTGTTCAATGGGAAACAACAATAAATTCATGGAGCTTTACTGCCTCTGCCAAATGTGACATCTTTCAGAGTATAACATGCTGAAAAGCTTGCACAATCTGTGCCAACTGCATGATTTAGCTGCTATAAAATCCCCCTGAATCAAACCCATTTCGAAATAAAGAAGAACCAGCCTGAGAATTTCATTGCACTGTTGGATATCCACTCAAAAGATCAATCACCTGTCCTCATTCTGTATTCCTACTGTATTTTTGAGCTTAATCTTTTCTGCAGCTTACCTATTTCATTAAGGCTGGAATTTTAAAAGACTAACAATTGCATGCAGAGGCAGAGAGTCAAGAGTGAGAAGTGTTGAATCTGGACAGAACAGTTCTGTACAAATTGTACTGTGCCATTAGAAAAGGCAATCTCTTTCTTCCTTTTTTGTTTCTGTGGGACTCTGTAATGCCCAGATATGCTCAGTATAAGCATTCCAGGGTTTGGCATCCTAATGTTCCTGAATTCTGTCCTACTCAGAGACTAGCTTGGTGCAGAAAAACAGGGCTGGCTGCAAAAGAACAGGTTAGCCCACCTGATTCTCTGCAGTTTTCCCATCCAGGTAAAGTTTTATACAGTACTGCTCACATTTCAAACAGCTTGTGGATGTCCAACCCTGGAATCTCAACCAAAAAGTGACTTGTTCAGAAGTTAAATAAAAAGAAAATCAGATACTGTTTTTAGAAGATCCTTTTGAAGCTAAATCTGATCTCCTAAATTTTAAGAAAAAAAATTAAATAACAAAAATATTAAACACTGCCTTTGGGAATGGTATGTGAACTAATTGATGGTGTATCAGCAAAGGACTTCTTGTGTGTAGGAAAGATGCTTCTCCATTGTACTGTTGCACTGAAAGGGTGTTTGAACAACACAGAGTGATACATACTTGAATCATGCAAAAGGATTATAATTATTATATTAATTTGTTGATTCACTCTATGAAACATTTCTAAAAAATCCACTCTAGAACAGACTATTAAAACGATAAATTATCATTGCAACATCTGATCAAAAATTCCGTACGTTAATTAATGCTCCTTTTGTCCTGATAGCTTATATAATGAGAGGGAAGTTAGCTAAATTAAGCATAGTAAAAGAATTTTGTCACCAATTTGATGTAGGTTGGGTTCATGTATTCAGAAGTTGTTAAAAGGTTTAGTAACATGGAAATGTACCTGTGTGGGCTGTTCGTGTGCATGTGCATGTGTGTGCATAAAATTCTCCTGTTAGACTTGGGAGGTCCTATGGCTGTGATTTTGGCTGCTAGCTGTAGTTACCCAAATTATTTGTCATCACCTGTTTAGAATATTTGATTACAAATTTACGTAGGAAAGGCAACAGCCTATAATGAGAGTATAAATCACCTTGGAACAGTGCCTTGACTGGAATGAAAGTGAGTACCCCTTGTATTCAACCTGAGAGCATGCTAATAGTGGTGCATATTTATTTCTAGGACATGTAATTAAAAGCAATTTGAAGAACTAATGTTCCAGCAAGTATAATAATGACTGGAGAGCAAAGTATAGATTAAAATACCTTCTTTCTTTTCATGATGAAGTGTTTGATCTTGACTTTCCACTTTTTCTAGCATTTGTTTTATGATCATCTGGTCCTGAGTCTGTCATGAGTACTTCTGAGAAGCTAATCATTGTCCCCTTTCTCTTTATTAAATGTGTTCTATTGAAAGGACAAGTTATTCTCTTCCTTGTGGCCACAGCAGAGAGAAAACATAGGTGAGACCAGCTGATGGCAATAGATGGCAACTGAGATTACTTATTAAAAAGGCCGTAAATTGGGGATCATAGAAGGAATTCAGGGGTGGCAAGTGACCCAAAAGAAAGCATGATTTTCCATTGATAGACATGCAACAATAAACAGTGTTAGGAAGACACTGTACTGTGTCAAAGGCAGACTGGTTGCTTGATCTCTTTATGTACCTCCATCAGCCTAGTAGGAATTTGCTTCACACTGAAGTGAGGGGAGAAGAAGGTGACATGAAGCACAGTCTGAGTGTGAGCCTTTGCTCCTGTGACATACGGCTTCGACGGAGAGACTTCAGTCAGAGTCACTGACTGCAAAATGTTCTGATTCAGACCCCGATAGTGTATGCATTTGTGGGGTTGCCAAAAGAGAAAGAGAGAAAAATTAATTACTGACTTATTTCAGTTGATGTTTCAGAAATGACTTTCAGCTGCTTCCTACAGAATCTACAAAGGTTCATTGCAGTGCAGCTCATCACGAGATGTCTGGCAGGCTTCTGTGTTTATTAATTTGACTTGGGTCATCACTACAGTTCAGCCTCGGGGCTAAAGCAGACCATGTAACTGGTTTAGGTATTGAGCTTCTGTAAATCTAAGTACCAAAGCAGCACTTAATTTCAGAAAGATGAGTAAGTGTGCAGCTATGTCTAAATAACAATTCATTGACTAACTGAAACGAATTATGGTCAAAATTTAAGCTACATGTATAATTTACTCTCACTTCTAATCTCGTTCTGCTTGTACTGGTGTTGTGTTGATTACAAGAAAACATGCGTATAGAGAAAATGCTGAAGTTCTTCATTTAATCAAATCCATCAGAAAATTCTCTGAAACGTTTAACAAGATTCCCGATGAGGAGTCCTGGCTGGGTCTGCCTGTGGGTTTCCTCACAGGAATGTCCTGAAGCCTCTGAGGCTCGGGTGAGAAGCGAATCCAGGCAGTTTCCATGAGGGCTGGGCTCATACCGAGCTGTCATACATGCTGGTTCCCTTCTTGGGTGAGGAAGAATGTGAGAAGTCCCTTGCTGGCTGCCCAAGTGCCTCAGTGGCAAGCAGGGACCGAGCCTGGCATGGTCTCCTCCGCTCACCTAAAAGGGTTGCAAGGCTTCTCCAAAAGGCAGGACAGGGGTTCCCCTGGCACAGAGGGGGTGCTGGGGTGGTCTCAGCATGCACCCAAAGCACTGAGGTGGCAGGGGCAGAGGGCGCAGGGCCTCCTCGCCCACCTGCAGCATGGCCCTGGTCAGCCCCACTCTCAGGCTGGTTTTGGCAGCCATTTTGGAGCCAGTGGGCCGAGGGTTACGGAAGAAAAAATAAGAGTTTTTCCTTAAGATGTGGCTTGATGTGTCCAAGATTCACACATGGTATGATAGTGTGGAATCACTGGTGCTGGTTTTAGCTTGGTTATCAGTCTTCGCGATATCATATGGCTGTTTTTGTTATTGCAACTAATTTTTTCCTGTTAGATTTTGAATAGGGCTTAGTCCAGATGTAGTAGTGCTGTTTGTTTCTAGTACAGCTCAGGATTTCATCTGAGGCAGTTGATCTCTATTTCTTGATTGTTTTTTTTAATTTTTTTTTTGTGCAGCACTTCTTTATTGTATGATTTTAAATCTCCCTTTAGAGATTTTTCTCCTCCCTCATTTTCCCCCTCTAATCAAAAGAAATAGGTACATTTTGTTCTGTCTCTTAATGGCTGTTTTTAGTCGAGTATTTATGGCCTTTACAGGAGCAGAGTTAATACTATATGATGTCAATATTCTTCCAACATAGTTATGCAGCCGTCTTACATTTATGACCTTTTCCCCCTATAATTAGTTCCAGCTGAAATTAGATTCAGTGAGAGCCTCGCTCCAATTACAGCCAAATCTGAATAAAACTGATTCCACCGTGGTTGTCTGAAAGAAAAGAAAAGAAAAAAAAAAAAAGGAAAAAACCCCTTTCCAGTTTCACTGTAGATAACTAAGTCTCGCATCTCTGCAGTGCGTCTGCACTTAATAAAAGTGAAAAGGGTTTAAGGGCTAGCCCTGTAGAGAGCAGAAAATTCTCAGCTTTGCCAACAACTTCGAGCAAAAGTGCCTTCAGTTTTTCATGTCACCTCTTGCCTGTTGTTTGCCCTGTCTTCCCTGGCGCAGGAATGGCCTTAGTATACATCACTCTCAATGTCTCCCAATGCTGAGGTTGACAGCAGCAGGTGCTGTGCAGTGCCTGTAAGTTTGTGAAGATCTTTGCTCTGATACGCAAGGTAACTTGGGACCGGATTCGCAGTCATCGCATCTGCTCCATGGAGCAGGTACGTGTTGCAGTGCATACCCGGAGGTCCTTGTTCCTGGTGAAGATGGGTTTGGACACACATGGCAAGCAAGCTGGGGATGTGTCAGCTACCTGCACATCCTCCCTTTCTTTGGGAAGAAACTGGGTGCATGGGGATGAGGATAAAAACAAAAGCCACAGGACCCTACAATGTAGACATAGTCAAAGTGATTCTGACTCCTAACAGCCTGGATGAGTCTGGATATTAGCCCTTTAACAGAGATTTGCCAGTGTGTCCAGTGCAGATATCATACAAGTGCTAGTGATGAGTCTTGAGATCCCCACATGAGCTTCCCGGGTGCTGCCTGCCACAAAGAATTATGTGAGAAATGCAAGGAGTTGCTTTCATTTCAGAGCTGTATTTTGTATTAGCCAAATGCATCAAAAATAACATGAAGCCTTTTTGCCATTATCTGAGATATTTAGCTGGGATTAAATGTTTGTTTACCTCAGATGGGTTTGCAGCCGGGTTTATACTTCTATCATCTCCAGATTGGATTACTATAATCCTTTATTTGCACGTTATCCTCAGCTCTTTTTACTTTTTTCCTCCTCCTTTTTTTGGCAGCTGGGTCAGTACAGAAAACCAAAAATTGATTTCTGGCACCCAGAGGAGTAAATTACCTCTTATCTGCTCTGAAATCATTGTCATATTGGGTTCTGATTCCAATCCAAATTGATCTTCAAATTAGATTTTGGATCGATAATAGCCTTATAATGGAATGACACTGTTAAGGCTCCTACCAGCTGCTGTGACCTGTAGAAGCTGATGAAAGAGTCTCATCACAGTGTATAATCTCAGAAAAATTAATGCACATCCAGTTCCATTAACTCGCTGCTACCTTTTCCATCAGGGCAATAATGTGCATAGGGTCAGTACTGCCTTTAGCCATGTTCATGCAGTCAATTCTCCAGTTCAGCTGTGGCTGCCTGGCCCTACCCAGAAAGCTTTGTAAGGTTTTGGCAAGGGATAAATGTTGTGTTTCTAACCCTGAGCCTTCAATTCCAATTAAGTGCCTTCTGAGACATAGTGAAATGGCCCTGCAACATCAAGTGAAATGAATCTAGAGATTAATTAAAGTTTTATATTAAAAACTGACAATTTAAGGAATAGGAATAAACATTTAGTGAAGGGAAAGAAGATCCACTATTCTCCAAAGCCCCTCCAAGAAGCAGGAATTGCACCTAAGGTGCAATTTCCCTCTAAGCTTTTCCAGGCACTTAGTATTTCAGAAGTGATTTATCTGGAAATATGTGTGAGTTATTTTGAGGCTGTTATGATTATATCATTTGATGAGATTTTTTTCTTCTCTTTTCTGCACTGAGGACTTTAAAGTGAGAGAGACAGTCTGGAGATAGCTTGTGATTTGTTTAATTAACTGGCTTTCTTTTTATGGATGGTTGCTTGCAAGGCTGCTCTTTCATTTGGTGATTGTTTTTGTTATTAATGGTTTCAGACAGAGCTCTTCACATATCAAGTGCAAGTTTTTGCAAAGCCAATGGAGGAATCACACAAGAGGAGTTTTTTTCCTCCTCTTCTTTCCTGCTGCTCATGTTTATTTTCTGTGGTGCTGCTCTCCATGGTCTGCTGTGGTTGTTAGCACTTTGCATTAAAAAAAATGTTCAGGAGTTCAAAGCTTTTTATCTCAAATTTGCAAAGGGATGTTTGTTTTGCAAAGGTGTCAAGAAACATTTTAAGTTTTTAAAATATAGGCTAATGTAGTATGTTAATAAAAATTAATGACATTCTTAGTCCTAAATAAGAGGGAGGGGCAGGCCAGGAGAATAGATTTTATTATCTTCTCTGTTCATGTAACTGAGGAGGTATCAACTCTGAGGCTCTCCCTGTTATATCACTGTGGTAGGAGGGTATCTGCGTTGTCTGTGGGAGGGGAGAGTAGAAAGAGGTACGAAGGAGGAAGGAAGAGAGTATTTTATTTATATGTGAGTTGGGGAGGTCAAAAGGGCTAGGGACTTCAATAATGTAGATGCTGATTAACAACTGGGGGGTGTGTGAAATAAATGTCATGTCCCTCCCCCCAGATATTACATTATTTCCCTTTACCAAAGGAAGCTGAAAGCAGTTATTCAGGTGAGCCCCTCTTGTTACAGCCCTCCTGTGAAGCTCCAAGTGATTCCCCAAGAATCACCCATTCTAATGGCTTATTTTCACCTGCAGTATAAGATCATAGTTAGACAGCCACTTTGGTCTGACCAAAATCCATGCCACTACTGAAAGAGGCAGTCCCACCATCTCTCCTTTCTCTGCCTGCTCATTCCCAGGGCTTTTCTTCTGCTGGAAGTAGCATTAATGCAGCCACATCATGATTCAAATCAAAGATATCTTTTATTTTCAGAAAGATCAACCCGTTAATCTGGCCCAGTCCAGGTCTGCATGAGCACTTACATGGCAGGACTGAGAAGGAGGAACAGGAAGGTGAATGAGGCAGCACTGGTTTTGCTGGTAAGTAAATTTCTGTAAAAACAGAGATGAGGTAGCTAAAGTTTCAGGTGGTTCCAACCCTACCAAGACAAAGGGAGTAGTGTTTACCACAGTATGTATGAGGACAGAAAACATTGATGGCAGCAGTAGCTAGTGTAAGAAGAAAGGGTGGTTTAAGACCAGTAAAGTTTGTTATAATCACAAGTAGGAATGTTCTGCATGTGTCTTTAGAAGTAAGGTACTATTCTCTTAAGTATCTACTTACCACTCAGCTCAATAGGAGTTTGTTTCAATAAGGCCTTAGAATCTTTGTGTGCAATGCTTGCTGAGTCATATTTTCTTCTAGCATCGTGCCTTTGAGTATTTTACGCATTGCATTTATCTCTTCTGCTGCTAAAAATCCTTCCCTTTATCTTGTTAACTCAGTATGTATGTGTTGCAGTTTTCAGGCTGAGAGAGGGAAAGTAAATACAAAAATGAGAGCATAGGGACCATTTCAGGAAAATAGGAATGGTCAGCTATTTTTATCTTTCCTTTCTGAAGGGAATGAGGTGAACATTTTCTGACAAGAAACTCTTTAATAGTTAAAGTTTGTTTTAAACCCATGTCAAATCATGTGGCTCTCAGGAGAAGTGAAATCTCTTACGTCTCCTCATGGGGCTGAATCATTCTATTGTGTCTCCACATTCTGGCCTTAAACATTTCTTTATGGCATGAGTGCAAAAGAGCTGCATCTGCTTATGGTTTCTCATTGGAATGCATTATAAAATCTTTTGTAAATGTGTGAATGTTCCTTGCAGTTACAAGGATCCAGGGTCCCATTAAAATAAACAGAATACCCCAATAACTATTGTACAGACACTCAAAACATCTGTTCCTTGATGCATTGTAGAGCTTGCACTGGGGAGTTACTTAATAAAGGTGACTTGGATATAGAGACAGTCACAGAGGATGAAGGTAATATAATTTTAGAGGCATATAGAAGCCTTACATTCATTGCTGCTGCTGGTAAGAAGGATTAAATTGTGGAAATAATAATCAAGAGAATGAGAATAAACTGTGACTAGAAAAAGCAGAAGCTGAGGATTTCTGCTCAGGCAGTAATTCGAGGCAAAACTTTTAGGATACAAAATTTCACAGGAATACAATGATTTGGAAAAGAGTAAAGAAACTTTTTTTCTTCATACATGTAAGAAGTGTTCTAATGTGACAAATGGCAGTGGTGAAGTACAGCTCCTTTGACTGGAACTGTAGTATTTCATAACTCAGAAGAACTTGTTTCTTAGACTATAGAGAAATCACTAAGCTATTATTTGTTATTCGCATATTTCAGCAGCAGTATGTGTGCAAGTGGTAAATTTTCACCAGCTGTAATGAAATAAAATGCATCTTAAGGAAGACTACTACTGTGCTAACTCGTGGTGGGGAAGCATCAACAGAAAAGCCTTGTCCAGCCTATATTACTTCCTGTTTATAAAGCATTTTAATAGGTTTTTTTTACTAGTAAATAAATGAAAAATGTAAAAGTTAAAGGTGATTCCTTGCTGTAATTCCCTCCTTTACGAAGGAGATGGCTGCCATGAGCTGTTCTGTCAGTAGCCAAAGTATGGCATAATTTGAAACACTGAGAAAATCAAATCCCTAAAAATGTTTTCTGACTAGTAAAATTCCCCTTTGTCATACATAGATCCAGTTCAGCTGGGAATATGCATCCTTGCAAAATTAGACAATGACATTTTTATGTACTGGTGCCAGAGGTATGGAGGCAACAGTGTTCTTCACATTAGAGTCTTAAAGTTTCAAGTAATACATTAAACAAATTGTGACAGAGGAAAGAGGAGGAGTAAACCTATATCAGGGCTGTGAGGGTATAGAATTAAAACTTTGATACTGAATGGTTGCTGATGTGGTCTGCTTGCTAAAGCCAACTGCTGACAGTGTGCTCTGTATTTCAGGTGGACATTCAATGGCTGTATAAATAAATTTGCAGAGTACTAGTGAGGGAAAAAGGGTATTTAGAGCCTAGCAACTCTTCTGAGTGGAAAACCCAAAACTTTCCTTATAAGTTAACCTCCTCTCTGAACATGCCTACAGTTTCTTCCTCTATCCTGCAAGTGATCCATTCATTTTCCTTATTTATCCATTCCTCTTTAAAAAATCCTACCTAAACCACTCTGTGAAAGTCTCAAGCAAAATGTGTCTGCAGCTTGGTGCAGTTGCTAGTACTTTGGTCTGTACAAAGTCTTTCCAAAATTTGATTGATCTTATCTGCTAAATAATAGGAGGCTTCCTTAGAGCACAAGGTCCAGGAGAACAAGGCCTGAAATCACTCAGTAGTCCTTTTAAGCTCTAACTTGATAACAGAGTGGTTTGTTGCTAAATTCTAGGTCTGTAAGAAAATAGTGATGTTGGCTGTGATTGCCTGAATGGAAGTATTTGAGGGAGCATTTTCTCTGGTTGGAGGAAAGTGTGATTTATCAAATGCAAAAAGTTTGAGAGACATTTTAATTATGTTTCATTTTCTTTGAGCAGCACTTTGCAACCAAGTGGTGTGAGTATTCTGTTTTGTTGCATGTAGAATGGAAGAGTATCATTTTCCATTTTGAAATTACTTTTGATTTCATATTTTAATTTTATGAAAACTAAATTCAAAATCAAACCAAACTTATTCACAAATTAATGGATTTTTTTAATGTGTGTGTAGGGTTCGGCGTTCGGAAGATCTCGCGATGTCACGGAAAGTTAGAGGGTTAGTCGCAGCCTTGTGATGTACCTGTAATCCCGCCTCCCCTTGTTAGTATAAAAGCAATTAACTGCGCAATAAAAGGCGGAGATTGGCGCTCACAATGTGTGTGTTATCTGTCTCTTTCCCTGGTCCGGGCCGACCAGTGATCTAAGCGTGGCACCTTGATATGTAGCGAACGCTACATGTGTGTTTGCGTTTTGGTTTGTTTATGTTTTTAAATTATTATTATCTTTTAAATTAGAAAGAAGTAGAAGTTGTACACTGGAATATCCTGGCCAGTTCACAGCAGCAAACAGCTGTGAAAGTAGTAGATGACTCATTTTTAAAGTAGGTCATGAACCCACTGTATTGCACAACCTTGTTTCAGCCATCTCAGTTCCTTTTTCATTTCTTTTTCACCAGTGGCACTGTGTATAGATATGCTTAGGCACTGTGTGAGCTAGCCTTAAAACTGTAGAACAGCATCTCATTTGGTTCTTGTCCAGCATTTACATAATCTCTTTCTGAGAATGTGTAAAGAAAAGAATAAATGTGGGCCTCTTTTGCTGGTGAGGTCGAATACACTTTTTCTTTACCTCCATATTTCTTAATTTGAATATTTTTTTCTCAATTATAGCATATTATTAGTACATATTGTACAGAATGGGGAGAAACAAAACACACATGTATGGCCTTGGGCTTTCAAAACAAATTCAAGGTAAGCTCAAGAACATCTGGATATTTGTAAACAATCCATAGCAACATGTCTTAGTAACGAGACTGAGCCTTTAACATGTCCACTGTATTTTTTACACTACTTGATTACAAATGTATTACCTAAATACCATTCTGAACACTATAATAAAGAAAACGTGAACTGATGCCAAAAGTACATGAAGTTCTTTAATTTGTAATTTTCCTTACAAAACATATTAGCTGCCTTTGTTTTCATAAAGCAATACTGAAAGGTTACATACAGTACTGTGTTCCTAAGAGTTAGAATGGATAGAAAAAAGTCTAATCATTGTAATTATATGACTGAAAAAGAGAGTCTTGGCATATTAAAGCACTTAAAAGAAGGGAAGAGAATGCCATATAGAGAAGGAATTTGTTCATCAGATTCAGAAGTAGGTTTAAAAGGAGGCTGCAATAAAAATGGAGGGTAAACAGAAAGTAACTTAGTAGTTTATAATTACTCACTTGTTGATCAACTTTATATTTCTTATGTGATTCAGTGTATCATGCAATGAAAAAAAAAGTGTTGATGGAATAAATATTCCTCATTACACAAATTAAGGACAGGCATAAGCAAAAACTTCATGCTGAAGCATAAAGACATTATAAAACTTCTATGGAATTGTTAGCTCTGCCTCACCACTAAATTGATTACTCTCTTGGTGGCTGTTAGTAAAATAAAGCTTTAAAATCAAGATGCCAGACTGTAAATTACCTTTTTGAATTACCCATTTGAATCAATTATTCTCATATCAAAAAAAGGCCATAAATAACATAAAGGATTACCACGTGTGTGTTTGATACATACGTATTTGAAGTTTGATGTGTTTACTGCATTAAAGAACTGTGGGTTGATCATTGTTTTGGATGGATCTATGGTTAATTCTGGGAGAAAAAGAATAATTTCCAGGAGTGATAACTGTGACAGGTTTGACACAAGGAGAATTCTAGGGTAAGGTCAAGCCAGAAACCAGCCAGAAACTAGCTGTTAACTTTGGAGCACCTTAAAATCTGAATTTATTTTTTTTTCTTTATTAATTCTGTGACAGAGTTTGACCGTGAATGCTTTTGAACATACAGTTTGGAATTATACAAATTTGCGTTTAAATAGGATGGTGATTTTGTTTTGTTATTTTTTTTTAAATGAGAGAGTTCCAAACACCATCAGCTCACCATTTGCAAAACACGATAAATATAGCCAATGAATTCTTTAGTTTCCATCTCCATGCATGTACATACACAAAATACATCATGAAATAAAGAAAAACTTCATGTGGAAGTATGAAGGTACCATATTTTTTCCAATTACTATCAGGCTCAAAGCTGAATTGACTGTTGATGCCTTTGTTGTATTGCTAAAATAACATTTTGAAACAAATAGCAGAACTGTAAACCACATTTTGAATTGTCCAGGTATTTCATTTGTATGAATCTGTAGGTATGGTATGGGTTTGTGCTTCTGTATGCTCACAGATAAATTTAGTTAGGGAAGACTGACAATTCTACTGTATGAAGTTCTCTTTTTTTTTCACAGAACAGGAATGATGTTGGTAGTATTACATAGCTAAATTGTGTCTTAATCCTGGGCAAGATAAATCATAACTGAAGTGCCAGGAAGACAGAGGGTACTTCTTGAAGCACTCTGTCTTTATATGTAAGCCTGTCTATCAACTTAGTGAGAATGTTCCTCCTAACAAATTTCTGCTTGCAATAATAGCAGGAAATGGTGGGGGGCAGACACAGACATTTATTCACACAAACATTTAAGTTTAACTGGTTTTGTTGACCTGGAAATTTCTTCGCACAGACCTTGAGAAGTTCATCTACTGTGGGATAGAACCCCATTTTACATTGCCAGAGCTAGGATCTACTACTTGAACCCAGAGCCAAATTGCTTAAAAAAGGAACTGGGTGCAATTCTATCCTGTGTCAGCAGCAATATATTTTCTACTGGATTCATATCCAAAAACTAGCAAATCAGAATTCGAAATCACTTTTTAAAATATTGACAGTTTCAGTTACCCCACAGAGTGAATAATAAAAGGTTGATCACTTTCAAAACATCCCAGGTACTCATTCATGAACAAGCTGTAGGCAGACATACGTTGTAATAAACTTTTCACTACAGGGTTTTGAATAATGAACATGTCTGTAAAAACTTAAACCTATCTGCTGCTCCATCACTAACAAAAAGGGATGAGTTTGTCAAACATTCTTCAATACCATAGCTCCCTCTACCTGGGATGAAGGATTCTTGACTTCCTTATGTTGGGGGGGGGGGGGTGGAGTGTCCTATTTTCACACTAAACAGAATTTAAAAATATTTCTGAAATGAAACCTCAAGCTTTATGTAGAAAAGTTCAGATTTTAAAGTTTTTTTCCCCAGAGCTAGAAGTAATATTCTAATTGTTTTTAGTAAAGATGGTCTTCAGACCTACAGTTAGTGTACATACTTGCCAGAACTTACAACTACTTCTGCAGTAACAACAGTACAGTAAAGTGCAAAATTGTATTGTTGAAGGAAATTTTACACAGCATTTTAACACTTAAACATAATGATAAGCTACAGCCATAAGTGTGACTGGAAAAAGTATGTATGCATGAGTGTATGAATGCAAGACTTTATCAAATAGTAATTCTTCAGTTTATTATACATTTTACTGCTATTGGTGTCATTAGTCATCCTTGTTAGTCATTTTCTACCTGACTTCCCACAGCTTTCTTACAAATGCATGCCATTAAGAGTTATATTTGCTTTTAACTAGAATCAAGGAAAAATAAAAATACCATATGAATACCTTCAGTTAAACTGATTTTAATGTTTTTTCTTAATAAGTTGGATTGAGCATGTAGGAAAGTTAAAAGTTAATTCAGTAGACTTTGTTAAATTATTGCTAATGGTGCCAACTTGACTAACTCTTGATACCAAATCATGTTGATAGCAAGACCACACTAGATGTCAAAACAGAACCAGATCTTTAGGATCCACACTAGTATTGTCAATACTGCTATTCTTTTTGTAAAGATCTATGAAAGTTTAGGGGTTTTAACTTAATAACATGGAAGAGGAGTGTCAGGTTCTGTCAGTGATCTACTAGTTTGACACAGACAACACATCCCAGCCTTGTTATTTGCACTTTCAAACCCTTCCTTGTTTGCTTTCAGACAAGGTGTTTTCTTCACATCCCACTGGCAGGATGACAAAAACAGCTTTACAGTTTTGAGACATTCCTTCTGGCAAATCCCAAAACCAAAATACTTACCATAATGTTTGTGCCATTGAAGGCCAAGCTAGAAGACATGTTTTAGAGTTTTCACTAGCAAAAGTGGTTTGGCAAAGTTTCTCATAATTTGACACAAGATGATTTGTACATTTGGAAAGAAATCTACTTTTGGAGGCATGACTTGAGCTTAGACAAAAGAAAATTGGTAAGTGAACAGCTTTCAATACATCAATATACATTTGACAATGTGAGTAGCATTGATAAATAGTTGAGCTAAAGTCTGCACAAGAGTTATATAAAGGGTTAACTTCATGAAGTTTGGCAGCCATCCTTCTACCTGGGACGTTTTATATGGAAGTCAAACAACAAACAGTGGGGAAGAAGGCATTGTCTTGTCCCCTTCTGCTTTTATGCCAGGACTACATTCAGCATTTGGAGTTGCTGAGGGACTGGTTGGCTGATTTTTACATGCGGCTCCAGAGTACATACAAATTAGATGAAGGATTCTACATCTTTTTGAGCATTAGATACCTCTCGCAAGAGTAATTTTTGTGCTTTGGACTGGAAGCCAGGTCTCCTGAAACCCTGATTCTGGTGCACACAATGACATGGGTCACACCTGTTGGCAAATCATTCTGAGCTAGATCTCCAGAGGGACTTTGGCGTTTTGTTGGTTCCTGGAATACAGTGCACAATCCTGACAAATATACAGAGTGAGGCAGCCCAGAATGGGCTTTGGCAGAGGCAGTACACTGAATGGGTATGTTGCTTAATGTAACAAAGAAGGCTAGAATGAGAGAAGTGAAAACTGTTAGATGTGTGTTATGCTTAGACATGTCCTAAGATTATTATCTGTGAAGTAAATCTATGTCTCAAGCTGTCTTCTTTAGACATGTACCTTTTAAAAAACTAAAGGTGGGCAATATGACTGCCATCATTAAATACCTAATCCTGATTTAGATACACTTGCAGAGATGAATGTTGACTCTATACTTCATTTTATCTGCCAGAAAATAGAAGCACCACTTCGTTGCAGTGCTAGGAAAAATATTTGCATATATTTCAAAATCTGTCTCTTAGGATGTGAAGAGCAATAAGGGTATGAGATAATAGCAAGATTTTTCAATTTATCTTCAAGGTTTATTTACAATTTAAGTCGAAAAACATAGAACTTGTTCATCAGCCATGGCTCACATACTAACATTAAATGGCCCTTTTTAATGTTGTCACTGAGACTAAAACCAGTGCTCCCTCTTTTCTTCTACCCAACTTTGCCCTTTGAAGTGTGAAGGATGAGTATTAGTCTCAGTGGAGTCCAAACTAGAGACATTTTTCTAGTTTTGTTAGGCACTTTGCTCACATTAATTAGGAAAAATGTTTGAACCATTTCTAATAAATCAAGTCTCTAACTTTAGAAGAAGCATTCCCATTATTTTGAGCACTGCTTCATTTCAGTGCTTTTTTGAGCCTACATCCTCCGTGCTTAGCATACACCTGCAGAATGAGTGGATAAAGTATGAAATGGTATCAGTTCTAAATCAAAAGGAGGTTAATACTTTAAAAGTGTAATATACCAATGATGCAGTGCTTATTCCTTTCACTTGGACTGGCTGAAATCCTCCATTAGGTATTAGAAGATAATGCTCATTTTTGTTTTTCCACATGAAAGGTCTCTTATGGACAAAAGAAGTGATGGTATTTTATTGCCTTAATGTTTGCTTTCTGTACTGGAGTCTTGCTTGCCTCCAACGAATCCAAATATTATTTGTGAAAGTAAAAAATTGTCATTGAAAACCAGCAGCTATGTACTTGAAGATAAGCACTGAAGCATTTGAAAAAATGTGTATTTAATCCTAAAGATGCATATTGGAAAGGTTTGAAATTTATACGGCAGCCTCATGTGCAGTTATCTCCTCTATGATGGCTACAGCATAACGTAAAAAAATTGCATACTTTAAGGATCTGATTCCAGGTTCTACCAGACATCACTTATACAAATTCTAATCATCATTAGCAACTAATTCGCTATGTACTAATGCAACCAAGAATTTTTGTGTCTCTGAACTGGAGTTTGCTCTAGTGGACAACATCGTGGGAAAAATGCTCTTGATGGATGTCCTGCAGATGGAATAACTTAGGAGAACAGGAATGGTTGAATGAAGCCTCTTTTCTATTTTATGCAAAGCACACATAAGGATGTTTTCCTGCTATCTTCTCACCTCCACTGACTGACATTGTAATTTCCCTTATTTCATTGTGCTTGGTGGAGAAGAGGTCTTGTATCTCAAGCTTTTCTCGTTGGCTTTCCCAGTGATTCAGCGCATTTTCATGTTACATGGAAATTTTGAAATGGAAGCCAAAAGAAGGCATCCTGTTGGAAAGTGTATTTAAGATGACTTCCAATGTCTGTATTTACTGCAGAGCTACATACTTCTGTGCTATATCACAGAAAGACATAGATTTGTGAAGAGCAGGCTACAAAGAGCGTATACCCTCTCAGAACGAGATCACCTCATATGCTGGTAACAGCTTTTTTTCAAATCAGATTGCCAACTCTTTCATAGCAAAATACATCATTTCTCTGGAAGTACATTTGGGTTTGGGGTTTTTTGTATTACGTATCATGACTTAATGTCTGAAATGAGAATGTAAGGTCCAGCTGATGTTTAAAAACATTGCAAGTCTAACCTTGTTTGACAACCTATTTATCAAAATCAAGAATTTCTTTGAATCTTGCTGGAATCTTTCAGAGAAGGCTTGATTAAGTATGTTGGGAAATACCATACAGAAGAGCAAATCTACTAATCAGTAAGAGATGCTTCATCATGCACTCTTGTTCCAGCCAGTATTTATATGGGTCAGTCATTCTCTCCCACTGAATTTGATGATGTTGTCTAAACTAATGGAAATGTTTCATTTCCAAAATACTACTTCTGATGTCTGAATGCACATGTAGCAGGAGATTTTGCATGGCACAGGCATTAAGGATTGATATTAGTCAAAATAAACTACTTGTATAAGAAAAACTCTAAAACCAGAAATTGACAAGACTCATAAGCACCATGAGCATTTTATCTTTTTCCCTTGTCTCCGGCTGAGTATTTGTTGTTATTCTAGTATTAAAAGGGTACCATAAACAATTATGTACTATCAGTGAAAATGCAAGTGCCATGAGTGAAAGTCAGTGTTTACCCTTTCAGCTATCAGAGTCTTTAGAGAGCTAAGACATTCCTGTAAGGCTTTAAGCACTAAAGTAAATGAGCTGAAGTTTGGGCAGTGGACCTTTTAGTGAAAGCATATTTAAGCATATTCATTGGGGGTTGCCTATTGTATTGTACTGTACTTTTGTTTCTAGAGTTACATATCTGGAGTATGGTTTGCAGCCTATGGTCTGGCAGCATGCTGGGGGTCAGCAGACTGATTTGGAGCAATCCATGAAAGGTAAGTAGGAACCATGAGCCTGATGTCAATAATCTTAAATTTACTTTACCACACTCAAAAGGTCTTGGGGCTCTGCCAATCAACAAAGATTAGGCACCACTTAAAGCAGTTTCCTTAGGTCACTTGTGCCTGTGGCAGTGTTTCTTTACGGCTGTGAGTTTTATACCTCAATAAATACTTCCCCCAATAGGGATATTTGTTGGAACAACTTTTGAGGTTTCTTGGGACCTGGAAGAATGATGGTCTCATTTGCTGTTCTCAGTGAAGGGAACGGGAACCAGTCTGAAGTAACTGAGGCTGCTTCAATGTTTCCCAGAATGTAACCACTGGTGATCTGTGGGAGTGCAAGTAATAAGTTGAACCAGGTCATGTTGTTAGTATTTTCAGTTTTAGATTTGATGAGAGGACAAGGTAGTCCAATGGAAAATTTGAGAGGTTGACAGTGACCCAGAACGTGGGGGAATTACTCATTCACTTAGTGGAAACCAACATTGATTGACTGACTAATGATACTCTATTTAGTGTGCCCTGCTAATTAGCTCATTCACTTTTTGCAAGTTAATTAGTAAGCTGTAGCCAATATTGACAGTGTTGGTGGATTGGATCGTACATGCTTTTTCTCGTGCAGGACATCTGTATTTGTCACGTATCCTGAAAGATGGATAAAACGTGAGGTAGCTGCATAGACAAGTTGAACCAGATCTTTAGCTGATATAAGCAGGCTTAGTGCCATGAAATAACATGGACATATTTAATTATACTGATGGAAGATCTTGGGAAGCAGATTATGGAGAAGTCAGAGGCTGAGGCTAAGGAGTGTCTCGGGCAAATTTCTTTTATTAACCTGTACACATGTATATCACAGTCCTGTTGAGCTGCAGCATTTCTTGAAGTACAATAGATATGATTTAAATTCCAAAGATAATTAGACAGGTAAATTTTTATACGGCATTTTGTCAATTGAGAGCTGAGGCTGCAGGCAAGTGTTGAGAGAAGGTAAGGATTCTCTTCCTTTATGTGAGAGCTCATTTTATGTTTAGTGGCTTTGTTGGAATCACTTTACAGTAGATACATATGAAATAAGATACTTTTCAGCATATGATCTGTATAAACAGATTACACAGTTTAATCATTTTAGTTCCTGACAATGTGTATTTCAGAACTGGAAGTCAGGAGAGATCCGGAAATTTGCAAAACAGAGCAACAAACTAGCATAGTCATAATAATAAAGTTTTATTTGTTAACAAGTAGCTACTCCCCAAAATGAGGGTAATTTAATCCTAGTAACTTCCAGGGGGGCTTCTTTACCCTTCATGAAGCCTTTTGTTGCAGTTGTAGCATTTTTCTATTACTACTTCCCCTTCATTATTTCAATGAATGTTAACAACTTCCCATACATTCAGGCCTTAGAACACAAATAGATTCACCAGACATCCTCACTACTGCAGCATCCTTATCCATGGCTGAAATGCACAGCACCTTGTCTATGTCATTTCATTCAAACCCTATAGCAAAACTCCCAAAGAGTAGAAAATGCTATAATACAAGAATGAGATCAGTTTTGGGATCTATCCTTCTTTACTTAATTTGGCCTCTTGTCTTACCTGTTGCCTCTTCTCATACTGAAGTTCATACTTCAGTTGTGGCGTTTTGCTTTATAACTGTATCTTAAGCTGTAGCATCTTTTGTGAAATGTAAATATTTTAGGGGGTTTTGTGCATCATCTCTGCACTATCTAAAGATGTAACAAATAGTGTCTACTAAGGAGGCATCTTACAGCAATTAGATCATGCAAGCTTGAAATACGCCAGGTGTCCCATTTCTCTAACACATCTTTCTAGCTGTAATAGCAAAGGTGGATTCAACACCAGGGAAATCTCTATCATAGTGGAACTTCCTTTGAGATTTGTTTTGGCTGTAGGGACTGAGAGGACAGCTCAGTAGGATTTACCTTCTAGATGGCATCTTGACATAGCTAGCTGGAGGACCCAGCAACCTGAACAACCCAGCTGGTCAGGACTGTCAGCCTCCACGATGATGTCTTGTGTCTGTTTTCCGGCAGAATTCTCAGTATTTCTGAGACTGCTGCAATATTTAATCAGTCATATATCAGAAGAAATATTTTCTGTACATATACTTTAGAAGGCAAATAATTTTCAGTTTGCCTTCATCTTTTGATAGAATCCACAGGTGACACAACAAAGACAATGAACATGTCAGTGTATTTTTTAACATCATCTCTCTTCTCATGTTTTCTTTAGTTTTAGAGCTTTACACAAGCTGAAGATCCTTGATTGTTGTTCTACAAATTACTGCAATATAAAGAAGACTATATTAAGACCAAATATTAGCTTTCATACCTCCTCTGTTGCCTATGTGTGATTACAAGCACACTGTCTTCTCAGAAAATCCTAATAAAGAATTCTAAATATATAATTTGTTCCTACAACTTGGATGTGTTTCACTACTATTTTGTTTTCAGTTTTCCACTGAAAGAACATAGAGTATCACTAAATGTGGTGATTTTCCATACTTCACATGGGTTTCTTGTTAATATTTCTGGAACTCTTCACTCTACACTTTAATCCATAATGCATGGCTCTTGCTATCTTTTAATTGTCTGTCTTGTTTAAATGTTGCCATATCCCTGGGTATGATATAATATATGAGTGTTTCAAAGAAGCTGATGCCAGGCTGCCCTCTAGACACAGAAACTAGCTCAGTGAATGTATATGAAAGGAGTGCTAGGATAGAAACAGCTGCAAGAGGGAGTAGGTGGTGTTCTCTTCACCTCATCACTTCTTGCCAGGGAATGAACCTGGCTGGATATTAATCTGAGACTTTCAGATCACTGCTCTGTGAGCTTTTAAATCTGGCTGTCCATGCTGTAGCACCAATGCCAAATGTTTCCATCATGATGTTGCCTGCTGCTTTTAAGTTTACAGAGGACTGAACAGCAATTTATTCACTTTCCAAGGAACCCCTAAAAATAAGAATTCATATATAAGCCTGAAGCAATCAAATCAGGCCTACTCTTACTATTAAATTCTTTAAGGTTTGAGAGAAGAGGCTAACTTCTCGGACTCATCTTACAGAATGTAATAGTAAATTATGGATTTGCTTTAATATTGTATAGAATGGTGTAAAATATAATATCTAGGAAATACATGATCCTTCATTAAAGCTGTGAAAGGCTTTTAAGATGAGATTCTGTGCAACTATAATTTAACTTAGTTGTAATGGTTTCATTCCTGATGGTTGCTGTATGGCAAACCTCTTGCTATATATAGAAATTATCTATCCTTTGTAGGGAAGAAGCGATGATCTATTAATTACCATGTCAGGCTTGTTTCTGGAGAGACATACTTGAATCTTCACTCCCTCAGATGACCTCTGTGACCTTTCCTGAACCATCTAATCTTTGGTACCTTAGTTGTCTTCAAAATAATGAAAATAGTACTTTATGCCACAGGAGCTTTTGTGAGTCCTGAGGCACTTTATCGGGAGGACAAAGGAGCTCTTACGATAAATTTGTTTTTCAGTTTGCATTTCCCCCCTGCAAACAACTGCATCAGCATTTTAGAGCAAAAGTGTCACTTCCCATGGCACTCACTATCTCTCCACAGGGATTTTTACAGATGTTGTATGTTTCATGAAGGGGTAGCTACCATCCTGTATCCTGTGACTCTTTCTGTTGCTTTTGAATGGCAAGCACAAGACCTGGATGCCAAGTCACAAAGAAGATTGTCTAGCAGGAGCAGCTGGCTGCTTGGCAGATGCATCATCTTAGCAGCTTTGAAGCTGCCCATGGGTCTGTCACATGTTTTAGCTACCAAGAGACTGGCTTCTTTGTCCGTTATAGATGCCATTTTCTGTTAAACATTCTTTGGTTCTTTGGAATTTTTTATGTTTTGCATAAGCTCTTAGTTTGTCAATAGGGAATCAAAAGTTTAATTTTCATGTGAAAAGAAGGACTTTGATTAAAAAAAAAGTGCCACAAGTGGCAGAAATGTTGATGCAAGATTATATGCATAAAGCAAAATATTCAGAGAATAGAAGTTCAATTTGAAAATAATTGCTAAACAATCTTATGAAGTTATCTTCTAAAAATAGGAAACAAATAAAATAGCTCAGTCATGTCTAATACTCAACGTTTGCTGAAAAGCAGGCCCCTGCACAGATCTCAGACTGGTTTATAGAAAATTGAAGTGCATGCTTTAAAAAGGAGGCTACTTTGATTTCACAGAGTGAGTCTGTTTCTACAACTGGTTTTATTAATTATAAATAATTAAATAAACAAATATGTTATTCTACTTCACTTTCAAACAAAAAGAAAGCAAGAAAGCAATGTCAGTATGTTTAAGCCCAACTAAGGCTTTCTACTTCAAGTCTTATGCTATTATTTTAAAGTAATTCATAGCTTCTGTCTGATTTGTCAAAAATTACTTAGAAATGTGTCATGGACTTTTTACAGTATAGTTTTCATCCTTCAAATAGCTTTGGACCAAAAAATACAAAATATTTCTTTTTTGTATAAGCCTTTTATCAAATACGTTGTCCTGTTGTCATGGTTTAACCCCAGCCAGCAACTAAGCACCATGCAGCAACTCGCTCACTTCCCCCCCCGACCCAATGGGATGGGGGAGAGAATCAGAAGAAAAAAGGTAAAACTTGTGGGTTGAGATAAGAACAATTTAACAGAACAGAAAGGAAGAAACTAATAATGATAATAATAATAAAATTGCAATAATAATAAAAGGATTGGAATATACAAAACAAGTGATGCACAATGCAACTGCTCACCACTCACCAACTGATGCCCAGTTAGTTCCCGACCAGCAATCCCCACCAGGCCAACTCCCCCCAGTTTATATACTGGGCATGACATCGCATGGTATGGAATACCCCTTTGGCCACTTTAGGTCAGCTGCCCTGGCTGTGTCCCCTCCCAACTTCTTGTGCCCCTCCAGCCTTCCTGCTGGCTGGGCATGAGAAGCTGGAAAGCCCTTGATTTAGTATAAACACTACTTAGCAACAGCTGAAAACATCAGTGTGTTATCAACAGTCTTCTCATACTGAACCCAAAACATAACACTATACCAGCTACTAGAAGGAAAATTAAGTCTATGCCAGCTGAAACCAGGACACCTGTAAAGATTTCAGGACTAAATTTATTTTCCTAATGGACATGAATGTGGTGTTTATGCACTTTAATTTCCATTTCAGATTTTTTTCTGTCAGTTCTTAGTTCTAAATACAAAATCAGCGTAAAAAATACCTAATGTTTCTTTTTTTATATTCCAAAAGTGAAGAGAAATAGAAGTTATTTACGTGAGCTCAGAAATTTGGTAGCTGTGAAAAAGCACAGGTTGAGAACACAGGTAATTTCATCGGGTGCTGACTTTTAATTTGTCTAAAGAATTAATATCAAGTTTTCCATGTGGGTTGTATTGGCTTAATTTCAAGGTATTTGCTCATCGAAGAGTGGGCAGTGTTGATGAAACAAAGAAAGATTGCTCCATTAAAGTGTGACCCCTGTTGTTTAACCGTGATTAATCCTGCCTGTCCATATATTAGACCAAGAGCCCATTTTCAAACTGATTTGGCCCTCTTCAGTAGGTTCCCAGCATTGCCATCTGAATGTTCCAGAAACTCAGATTAAGGTCTGTATAATAGGGTTAAACTTCAAAAATGGGTGAAGGTTTCAAGGTGTGGTTTTGCTGAATGCTGTTTCCGAAACTGAGGTAGGAACTGGGAAATCATGTGGTAAAATGGCATTTCTTTGCAAGGAACAGCACTAATAACAGTAAGAGAACAGAAGGGTTCATGACCAGTGATATTGCTGAGAGTAAATGCATTATTTATTGCCTCAGAATTAGGCCAAAGTAGAATTCACCTACCTTTGCTATTGTATCACTGGTTCTTCCTCTGCTTACCCATCCAATATGTATGTTATAAAAGAATATACAAGGAATGTGTTGGGTGAAACTGAGGTATAGGAGGGACAGCTAGCTTGGGAAAGGTGCCAAATGTAAAGGAGAAGCAGGCTTTTTCTCTGTATATCATTTCTCTTTGGCCACCAAGTGCTGGATTAAGGATAGGCTTTTCTTCTCTGTAATATAAATGACAATTTCTGTATGTCTTTTTCCTGGTTTTGGGCAGTAACAGGCCTCATACTGCCCAAGGCCAAGAGACAGTAGAAAGGAAAATTTAGGAGTCTTCTCTTCTAATTCTTTTCGCACAGACAAAAACAGATGATGAGAAAAAAGCACTGCCTGTGTCAGGCCCAGATAACAGAACTTCATCCCTCATTCCCCAGAAGGAGGAAAATCATGGCATGTGCATTTTTAACCCAAATTCCCACCATATGTATGTCCTGATTTTTTTGAGAGTTTGGTTGTTGTAGTTGTTCTGGCTTGTAAGATGGCTCTTAGCAACAGAAGTTGGAAGATGGGATTTCCCAATTTTTGTCTCATTTCTATTCATCTCTAACTGTTTCCTTGGAGATGTTCCAAAAAAGGAATATTAAACCATCCTAGTGTACTGAATTCAGATGGAGCTCCTTCCTCAGACATGAGTCCCATCAGAGGGGCTGGCAGAGAGATTTCTGTGGCACTGACAGTTGGAAATTAACATGTTCCAGAAGTACTTACAATTCACATGCTTAATGTTAGTGAGAAGATCCTGCATTAAGGGAAGAAATGAAAGAAAATCTTTTGCAGATAAATGAGTGGCATACAATGTGTTTTCACTTCATTTTGCTGCTCTTACTTTTTAATATGCTGCTCTTGAATCTTTATCTCTGCTAATCCTAAAAAAATGACCAAAATTATTATTTGAAATGATACCCAAGAAAGCCTGTTAACTGCTGTTTAATCCATCTCTCCATACAGCTACCTTGCCTCTCCAGAATTCATCCTGAATCATGTATTTCAAGTAGTATCACAAGGAATTAGTCACACCAACACTGAAGTTGTGGTCAGCAGGCAATGATTCTTGTTATGTTTAAGTTTACTTTACATCTTCCTTTTTTAAGTGCATGACAAAAGGCTATTGGCTTAAGTACCTCTGATATTACTGAGTAGAGGTAAAAGGTTCTCAGTTTGAACTTGTTAATAAAAAATAAACATGCTTATTGTAAAGGACTTTCTTGTCCTTTTCCTTGTGGTGAACATTTATGAATTGCCTTCACAGGAGCCTGGTTTAGGTTTATCATGTATAGATAACAGAATAACCTTTTATACATATCTATTTATGTATAAAAAAATGTATGTAAACACTAAAATATATAAACACGGTCATCGACAGTACTCCTTGTGATATTGTGCCAAATGTATTTAGAAATATGGAAAACTACATGGACTGCTAACAGAAGGATGGCTTAGTTGATATCTTGCTTTATATTCCTTTTGGGATCTGAAAGTGATTTTGAAATACCACAACTTGTAGGAGTCACAAGTACTGTTGTTTGGCATTTGTGCTGCAAATTTTGCCTTTGCTTTCACATCTACCTGGGGTCAGTGAGGCTGCACCAATGTCAAGAAGGTATGGGAGGATCTGAGTTTTGCGTCTTTGTCCAATGTTTGATTTTTCAATAAATATAGATCCACATTTCTAGGTACACTTAGTCACCAGTAGTGAAGCAGTCAGCATCACCTCACTAACAAAGTGTTCTGTGGGTATTCAGATAAGGTTGCAAAGAGCCCCAGTAGAAGAAAGTAGACCAAATATAGGAAACAGTGAAAGTATTCTCCTAGTTACATATCATTAAAACCTTTCCAGAAATCAGTATGTCTGCTATAATTGTATATTGACTCTCAAGAGTTTCTATCACAGAAGAATGCTGAATTTATGTTCAGAGTCATAAATTTCTTGCTAAGCCTTAGGCTGAAATCTTTCTTACAGAAGTATGTTTTCTGTAGTAGCTGAACACTGGAACACTTTATAAAGCACTCAGTTTATAATGAACCTGGTTGCCTTGAAAACAAATAAACACATTTTTAAGAGCTTTCTATCTAAATGTGTAAGGCAGAGTCTTCTCTGCTTGTGACTCTTCCTGTTTAGTTTTTTCCTTCAGCAGCAAGAAAAGAAAATATGAAGCAACTTCTCTGTGTTAATGCATATTTCTCATTGCTTCTTTCTCTTCCCTGTTAATATTTTTAATATAGTGGGGTAATGATTGCATGTCGTGGATAGAACCCAGCTATATTATAGTGGTGAAAACAGACACTCTAGTAACTACTGTTACTACCTGCACTTAGGAGAATTTCTTAGCTTACTTGTACATTTCTTTGATGGCACATAGGCTGAAAATTGCTAGTCTGGAAATGCAACAAAAGTGGAGTTTTGGCTTTTTTCTGAATTTAAAAAAAAAAAAAAGAATGGTAATGTTACCTCTTTTGTTGAGGTTGTTATTGATTTTTAGTCCACCTGGCCAATGATATGAATCCTAGCATTAGTGTAAACTTGATTTAGACTGTGAATTATGAGATTTTAATTAGGTGAGGTGATTGTAAACCGCTGATTTTTTCCTCCAATGAAAAGTGGTGCTTAAATAAAACCATTAAAGCAGACTACTTCTAACTCCATTGTACCAGAGAAAGCTTTCCAGGCATAGCACATTGTGTTTAGTATCACTTTAGAATTCTATAAATCTTTGATCAGCTTTTATTTAATCTTTGTCTAAATTGGAAGATAGCAATGGTCCCTTAAGATTTTGTATGGAATTGAATGAAATTTAATAGGGCGCCTGACAGTTATTTGATTGTGATTCGTAGTGCTTTCATTTTACAGGCTTAAGCAATACTGACCTCAAAAGGACTGTCATTCAGACTAGGTGGAGGGCGGGGAAATAAAATATTTTATTCTTTTTTGTTCCAGTCCTTTATACTTGATAAGCCCTTAATAAAAGTTGAAATGAAGTCCTTGCCAATTCTTAGACCGATTCTCTATTCAGAGATAGTGGATTCATTTCTGGAACATTTTAGAGTAAGAAATGCAAAACAAGACAACATCTAAATGGCTTTCACATTGACAGCCTTGACAGACTGTATAAATTTGGAGTAGAAAAGAGCTAGGAGATGAGATGACATGGGTTGTTTCTCAGGGGACCACCTGGTGAATTTTGAAGGTCCTCAGAACAGACTGTGGGTTACCCTGAACTACAGGAGGGTCCTCCTACCCACTCAAGCAGAAACTGTATGTTTTGAAACGATGTGTCCAATTATTTCAGCTTGATGCACAACACAAATAGCTGGGAGAATAAACCCAATCTCTTGAAAAGTTTTCATTTATTTCTTTTAGAGCTGCCTTTCTCACAGGCTCATGTAGATGCCATCTCGATGATTAAAGCACAATTGCATTAGTGACGAGCTGCTTCCCTCAATTAGTTTTGACACAAGGTAATTTTATGGCTTTAAGTATACTTATCTTTGACTCCTGATGGATTTTCCTGTGTCCTTGTTTACTACCTAAACCACCTTTTCTTTTCTTTTTTACATTTGTATAATGCACTGTTCGGTGTTTCAATTTTAATCACAGTTCTGTATTACTGTTTATTATTTGCGTTACACTAATATCTAAATGTCAAGGCTCCATGGCATTACGCACAGTAAAATATATTAAGTATGTTTTTAAATCATTCACAGATACTGCTGCAATGTCACTGTGCTTACAAGAGTTTGGTTCAATAACAATGAACAGTTTATTTTCTGTTTGTAAGTGAAGTAATGAAAGAAAGAGCAAAAAGAATGGAAGATGAGTGGAAAGAGTTGGTTTTAAGCAGAGATTTAATTGGAATCAGTGACTGAGTACTTGATATTGCACTGGCTTGAAATAAATGAACTTCACTGAATATCATAAGGGCATGTAAGGATCTTCATGAGGCAAAACTACTGTAGGAGCACAAAAACTGACATCTGGCCCAAATTTTAGCTACTCCAGTACATAGTCTCTGACAGTAGCTGCTGTCAAATTATGATAGGCAGATAACCTGCCCTGCAGGATTTTCATCCTAGTCACTAACAGTAGTTAACTTAAATTTATGAAGTATCATATCCTTTATAAAACACATACTCAGGAGCTGATTCTGGCATACTGCACAAAGAAGGTACTTTCAGAAAATACTTGGACAGGTTATTTACACCGGTTTGCCTATATTTACCTATGTCTTACGCTGGCTTTTTTTAAAGCATGGGAGTCAGAAAAACACAGTATAGTTATTCAAGGTTCTGGATGAAATTCTGGCAATAAGCTCCCCATTTAGTGAAGTGTTTCTACTACTGTTAAATTTAATAACATGAACAGTTCTATTCAGCTCAGTTTGACCTCTCCTATAGTTAGGACAGTACCCAAATACCATCATTAGATGCTTTTTGTCTACACTTGGAGTGGTCACTTTGAGTAAGATTTTCAGTGTGTCCTTGTTTCAGCTGGGATAGAGTTAATTGTCTTCCTAGTAGCTATGTTTTGAGTTCAGTATGCTAAGAATGTTGATAACTGATGTTTTCAGTTGTTGCTAAGTAGTGTTTAGTCTCAAGTCAAGGATTTTTCAGCTTCTCCTGCCCAGCCAGCGAGAAAGCTGGAGGGGCACAAGAAGTTGGCACAGGACAGAGCCAGGGCAGCTGACCCAAAGTGGCCAACAGGGTATTCCATACTGTGTGACGTCCCATCTAGTATAGGAACTGGGGGGAGTGGGAGTGGAGGATCTCCACTCGGGGACTAACTGGGTGTTGATCGGCGGGTGGTGAGTATTTCTACTGCTCATCATTTGTACATTCCAATCCTTTTATTATTACTGTTGTCATTTTATTAGTGTTATCATTACCATTATTAGTTTCTTCTTTTCTGTTCTATTAAACCGTTCTTATCTCAACCCACAAGTTTTACTTCTTTTACCGATTTTCTCCCCCATCCCACTGAGTGAGTGAGCAGCTGCGTGGTGCTTACTTGCTGGCTGGGGTTAAACCACGACACACTGCTACTTAGCTGACTGGGAGCCCCCTTTTAAAAGTGATCTGGACACCTCTGGATGGTTTTGAAAGCTTTTAAGTGCTAGTAAATGAAGATAAGTAAAAAGGAGAATTTCTAAAGTGCTAGCTGACCTCCTTTCTGTATTCTGCTCTACACACACCTCCATATCCTTGGAAATCTGGAGCTTGGGAACAAGTAGTTGGAAATAGTACCGTAATAGAAAATAGGTACAGATAGCCTGAAGTGGTCATCTGGTGCATTGCCCTCATCCCCAGGTAGGATCAACTCTGTCTAAACAATTTGTGGTAATAGTTCAACTAATTTATTCTTAAATTTCCAGTGCTAGAGGCTGCACTGTCTCTCCATGCAGTTCATTCTAGTAGTTTACCAGCCCTTTTTTGAGAGTGGTGTCCTCCTTCCCCCTCTTTGTTGCGATTTAAGCCCATTGTTTATTGTCCTATTCCAAGTGCCTGTGAAGAATAACTGTCCTTTTTTCCTCATGAAATGTTTCTTCATTGTTTGAAGACAATTCATGTATTGCTGTCTTTCAATGTTCTTTTTCTCTAGACTTAACCGTTCTTTTAGCCCTTCTTCACAGGTTGTCTCCTAGATCTCTGATCACTGAGAAGCTTTTGGCAATGTTATCTTAAGCTGCCTTTGAAAGTAGTGTTTAAGTACCTTCATGTTTGTTTTTTCTCTTTTCTTCAGTTTAATGACATTAAAGTATAAAATATGCTACTTAGTGGAGCTGAAATGATACCTAAATATCTAGCTAGAATTGGAAAACGTAATCCAAAGATTATAACCAGATGGCAATACCTGTAAACTGACTATGCCAAATTTTGCATACTTCTGTTGAGAATGCAAACAACTTATAAACTAAAAAAAAACATAAATCCTGCCCTCCAGGAAACAGTGAAGAAAAATTTACTGAGGCAAAACTGTTAGTCTGTCTAACCAATCATAGGTTTTCATAGCCACAGTGATTGCAGTACCGCACAACCTAGATTATGTCATTACTGAATAGATATGTAGGATGGGCATAGAAATAACAGAGAAATAAATGGAAGAAGAGAGATTTACTAAAGTGCATGACAACCAACAACTTGCGTGTTCTCAGTGGGAACTGCTGCAAGCATATTGCTTTTGTGAACCTGGCCAAGAAAGGATGACAGTAGCACAGTGTTATAGCGTTGAAAGCCTGTCTGATTATGGCATTGGTTCTTTCTTGGGATCGGAGGAAATGCTGTCCTTTTTAAGTAAGTAGTGTTTTAGCAACATAGATTGTACTGGATTAGAAGCTGGAATTCTGTTGCTGGCTTTCTGTTGCCATAGATCTGTTTTACCAGCAAATGGCCCAGAAATTCTCCAGTCTCTCAAGTAAACCTGGGCATTGTTTTCTTTTGACTTTTCTTTAAGTGGAGTGATATTGCTAGTGAAGGTACTTACAAGTATAGTTTCTAATTCAAGGGTTTCAGAAGGTCTGTTTAAAGAATCTGTTCCGTTTGAAAGGATTTCTGTGCCTGATTTTCCTTGCAACAATTTGAAAATGTACCCGGCTTGTTAAAAACTTGTCTTCACCTCTTTTTTGATGCTTGCTGCATGCACTTTTTTCCAGGGCTGTGCTGCTTCTGCGTGGGCTATGGTTCTTCCTTGCAGAAGTGGACCGCGACCCTATAATTCCCCAGACTACTTCTGTACATTTGTATATGAGACCCATCTGTAGGCTTCCAGATGGCCTGTATTTTGGGCAGTGGTTCCAACTGATTGTAAATGACTCTAAGTTTTTTGAATGTCTGACATGAAAATCAACCATTTACTTTCTATTTCAGTGAGGAGGCAACCTAAGACTAAAACTCAGCAGCACATGGAATTTTACTGTACTTCACAAGAACATTCACCTAGTAGTAATTCAAAGGAAGACAAATGCTTGCAGGAGCCATGTCTCACAAGGTTGTTCTTCTTCCTCAGGAGTCTATTCCTGGCAAAACTTGATTCTACCTAGCTAATACCTGGGCAGATTTGGAACTAATATCACTATGGGCCATCATATTTTGAATTAAATTAATTCAGAAGTCTCAGTGTTCTGGAAACTTAATTCAGTTCTCCTTTTCAGTGTTGTTCTTTCAGAACTGTGAATATTTGGCCGTGTTCCTCATCCAGAGAAAACCTACATTAGATCTGTAAATATGCATATCTGATTGCCAATAACATTAATAGGAATTGCACCTGTATTCATAGGAGAAAACAGAAATCTTTTTGCCTTCGAGTTTACTATTTTTTAACAACTGTAATGATGCTTTGAGGGCAGTATTACTTTAAGAACAGAGCCCATTTAATTTGCTTGGACTTTGAAATCTTCTGGTAGAGAATAATTGCCTGACACATGGCTCCTAGGAAGTGAATTTAAATGAAAGACATTTTCCAAGCTGCAAAGCAAAATTACTAAATGCCTGATTAGAAGATCTGTGTCACTAGTACTGCTTCATTATGAGAACTTTCTTAAAAATTTCATATCAACACTTGCCTTTCACAGTCCACAGCCTGGTGCCTATTAAGACACAGAACAAACTGTATCTTCCTACCTGATATAGAATGGGATATAGATCAATAATGACTATGTTTGTAGCTGTACCAGGAAGCCACCGTGTAGGAAGACAGCATCTGTGGCATGGCCCTGGGAAAGCACTGCATTAACCTTCTCAGGTGTAGATGACTGAGGTAGCCAGCTTCTCTTTTCAGTGCTGCAGGAGTATATTCTAGTTGTTGGGTTTTTTTTTTCTTTCCCTTAAAAATGCAGGCTACAAAGGACTATGAAATTTCACTTTTCAAATAAAGGAGAAGAAAAATAGCCAAACATAAATTGTAAAAGGGGAAGTGATTTCTGCACAGGAGAATGGCTCTTGCCATCAGGGTCATCTCTTAAGAGACATGTGGAAGATTTCTCTTATTTACTTTTGCTTACTCCATTTTTATTGCAGTCTATCAAGCAACTGATTTTTATTGCCTCCTTATATGGTTATTCTTAAGGTAAGCCTCCAAATGTTTGAGACATGTAATGCCAGGAAAAAGTCTAAGGCCTGATTCATTGTTGTATTTATGTCTATTTAAGTTTGGGATAATCAAGGATGCCCCAAATCTGGGATTATGAATGAATAATTAGACTCAACATCCATTTCAGAGGTTAACCATTTTGAAGTTAGGTTGAATTCTTCTTAGAATTGAGTTTTCAAGGCTAAAGAATTGCAGTCAACTAATGAAATCGCAAATGAAGAGTTACTTAATTGTCACTTATAAAAATAGTATTTTAGCAATCAAATGACCATGATTTTGCTCTCCATAGTTGTATTAATTTATAGTGAAGAAGAAAGATCAGTTTATAACAGCATGTGCAATTCACATACTTAATTTCTGATAATCTCTAAAGAATCTCAGTTGAGCGTTTCACTGCGTATATTTTGACTGAAAAACTGACTAATTAACATGAACTGTAAGAGACTGCTATGCCTGAATCCATTTCCTAGTTTTCTTCTGAAACTTTTTTAGTAGGGGGAAGGGAGCTGTGTTATCAGAATGCAGTAGGATATTTTTTATAGTGTTGCACAGTTTTTTGTAATGTGACATTATACAGCAGCCTCACTATATTCAACTCTACAACGTGTTGCTCAGCCATGAGCTTGATGGCTTCATGGAGCATGAGGTGAGTTTCATTCCTCTTTCTAAAGGAGATGCATCTTGCTTCACTGATTATTTTCTGGACTTTAAAAGAAGCAACTTTACAAAATATTCTACAGCTCCTACTCAGGGAGAATAGAAAGCGGCTCAATGACAGACTGCAGTGGAGGCTGTTATGAAGCAAGCCATGCTGTTATGGGTTAGAGAACACCTCTCACTTCTTTAACCTTCTATTCCCTTCATTTTTTGAATGAATAACTCCTAAAACCTCTGGTACTTAAATCTCAAAACAGTGCTGTTTGCACTATGCTGTCTTGACTTTCTTCTGTATTTCTTCTCCCATCACAACTATGTGTCCTTTTACTGGAAGTTTTTCCAAATTGGCTTGTCCCTGTTAAAGAGTATTACTAGTTACAATCCAAAACAGATACTGTGCTCTTTGTAATGGCCGTTATTTATTCAGAATCTGGAAGGTGCCACATGCCCAGCCCACAGACTGGTGGTATGCTCATGCTGGGAGGGGCCAGCTGAAAGAAATGAGACAACTTTATATAATCTTGTCTGGATTTAGCAGGTTGGAAATAAGCTGCAGTGGCAGTGACAGCAGTGATGTGAGAAGAAAGTTGGGCCAAACTTACTAATATGTCCAAAACACAGAAGTTCTCAAAAAGCATATTTGTGGTTAGAATATACCCTTTCAAACATTTTTTGATATTTTAGATTCTACTGAATCACAGAAGTTTCTCTCTGTATGTGAAGACTGGCAGAGCTGTTTTCTTGTGTATTTTAATGGCTTGGAAGAAGCTTACTACAGAAGTAGTAGACCAGAGGACTGCAAGGTCTCTGGCTTTCATTGCCTCAGTTTACTCACAGGGACATAATTGAGCCACTTAACATACTCATGGGATCAGCATCTGTCATATTCCCAAAGGCAGTTTCGATTGTCGAAGAAATGAAAACTCAAAGAGGATATAAAAGTAGCTCCATTTAATAGCATTCTAATTCCTAAATTTCCTTGGAGAATGACAGCATTTATTAAAACTACTTTAGTGTTTTTTCTCTTCTGCATTTTTCAACGAAGGGGAATGTCTTGCTTGCAAAGTGCATAACCACATCTCAGTATTTGTATTTAAAACAACAGAATCGCTTATTTCAAGCTTGGTAATGCTGCAGGTTTTTTTAATGCTGTTCTGCCTTTGATGGGGAAATTGTCAGCTGAGGAAGGATTTGGAAAACGGTCTTTGTGTAATAAAAAGTGGGGGCTTGCTTACAGGCCTCCACACCACTCTGGTCTATGAATAAGTCTGTCACATCAGTGAGACACCCCATGAAGTAAGGTTCTATTTAGCATGAGTATGGGTCTCAGAATTTACCCCTTCAGGAAATCTAGATTTCCCTAATAGTGTAATACTCTGAGAAAACATTTCAGTTAAACTCTTACTATATCCTCAGGTTTATCAGTAACTTCTGTGATGTTACAGAAATGGCATAATTCTGCATAATGACATAACGCTAAAGTATTCCTATAATTTCCATAATAATTTACTATGAGATATGTCAGATAGAATGCTTTTCTTCCCAGACCATAGGTCTAAGGAGACCTATTTCCTGTAGGGTTTTATATATGCTTATTTTTGTAAACAATCCATAGCACATATTTCTTTGTGAACTGTAATGCTCATTCTCTCCTTCCTGTGTGTCATGGCTGTGAAGCATCACAGATGGCGATGCTAGTATGCAATGTGTGAACAATATGGGACAGGCCTGGAAAGCCTGATGGGCTTTGTAAGAGGTTCATAAAGCTTGAAGTGGACATGTACCTCCAGGCTTGAGCAGTTTTAATTAGTATTTGTCATAAGCAATGCTATGCCTTTGGATTTCTAAGGCAACTCTCTTTAATACAGTAAAAATGCTCTATGTTGTGAAAATACCTGCTTATTTCTTCTTTCAGATGTCAGCATGTACAGGCCTATTTTTATTCCTGCTCAGTAGAATACATTTGTCTGAGCTGTTCCTGTGAATTTAGTACAAGTATTCTTAAGAAGAAAGGTCTTTTTTAGGGTTATCTCTTGCATATATCCTGTCATATACAGATCTTTTACTTACAGCTCTAAATCTCTTTAGAACTGTTTAAAAGTCATCTGGTTTACACTCCTGTTATTCCTGCATAATCAGCGGAACTTACCCAATTACAGTGACTGAGAATTCATCCTTTCCTTATGGAACTTATGTGGTCAGAATTAAAGCATTTTGAGAACTTCTGTGTGTTGAAATCTGATAATATGTGGGGGTTTTTAACAGTAATGAGAGAAATGCTTGTATTTAATTTATTTTAAAGCAATCCAAATAACCAAAGTCCGGGTTTTACAAAAAGTTATTTGGAAGCATCAGTGACTCAGTGAATACCAGTATATGTTATGGGCAGTTACTGAACGGATTGAAAATATTTAAGGCTGCTTAATGGCAGGGAGCCATTCAGTTAGTATCTGATAGGCCAGGGTTTAACTCAGCAAACTGAAATAATTTTTAAATTGTCTTTAAAATTTTTAAAAAGAGTAATTATCCCAGAAAATGTGATTTCAAAGGAAAATCTAATTTTTAATCTATGTTCAGTTTGAAGTCTTTCAGTGAATTCCGTTAGTGACTGTACTCTCAGAAAACGTGTCTTGAGACAAGATAACTAAACTTGAAGGACCATTGTTCTATGAAATACAGCAATACAGTTTTCATTGATACATATCTAGAGAATAATAGAAGATCATGTCATCTGCTTCTTCTTTTGAAGGGAGAAATTCTTCTGAACTTGAAGGGAGAGATTAAGTCCATGCTGCCACAGATCAGTTACTGAACCCTTAGAGGACACTTGGTAATTAAATTAATATCTTAGATGCTATTTTGTTCAATATATTTCTACTTTTATTCCTTAATCTTTCAATCTGCCATTAAGTATTTAAGGCTATTTTAAGTCTCTACTTTGAAAATGTAAGCCGATTTCTTTTACAAATGATGTTAAGCACTGAGAGAGAGCACAGCAAGCTATGGATAGAATGGGACATATCATTTCTCAGTATGTCAAAGGGACTGAAACCCACTCTTGGATACTAATTCTTTTTCCACTTAGCACCTCTCCATTTTATACTTCATCTGTAAAATGGCTCTAAGTAACACCTCTGACAGAGGGATGCAGTGAGAAAGTTAATAAACACTGCAAAGATGATCTGATTATTCATGGAATTTTATGAAATGCTGAGCATCTCCTGACTTTGGGAATGAAGACTTCAGTCCTATATTCATAACCAATACCTACTCTTAGTATTACCCTTACTGGCATTGGCCTGTGAGTGCAAACACACTAATATAATATGTATTTGTAACCGAAAAGAATGTGCATAATAACTTTGCAGCCCATCATAGCAAGCCCTGTATTTATTGAGAAATCAGCTGCTCTTTTGAAGATGTACTTTTCTGCATTTAACCTGTTCAACAGCAAGCAAACCATGACTAAATGAACCAGGTGACATCATTTGAAAGTAAAAGGCTCTTCCTCTACTTGAGGGAAGATTTCTGTTCTTAATAGTAATTCTGGAAAGCCAAGTGTTCAGCTCTTGAAACTGCTGGCTGGTCAGAGGATAAGAAGGCTGCATATAATGACTTAGGAACAAAACCAGAACTCCTAAACCATCAGTATCACATGGGATGAAATCTCTACTGTTACATACATACAGGGAGAATCCAGATGTCTCTCTTAATGTAGAGGGATCTTCTTCTGTCTACATTTTACCTGAGCCATGGTGAAGGGCATGAGGAAGCTTCTTATTTTTGAACATTATCAGGGATTTAAAGAGTGTTTCTTTTCTGCTCACATCTAATTCTCTGCCTTCATCATCTTCCACCTTTTTGGACAAAGCAGATATTGAATGCATGTAAAATATTTTCATCTCCTTTTTTTGTTGATTTGCGTTATTTTGGGAGTGGCCCAGTGTCCTATGGACGTTAGAACTATAATACAGCTTTTTGCCATGAATTAAAATGTTGCAGTATCTATCTTACAAACCCACAATTATTATCCTAACATAGCACAGCATGAAGCAGATTTGTTTAGAGGAAAAAAAGATGTATTCTGATACTGCTAGCTCTTGCTCCCCTAACACATGATTAATTACCCATGTTGTTGCAGGTTTTATAGATTTAGGTCCTGCTAATATTCATACATGTGCTTTTCTTCACCCCTGTGAGTTGCCCCATAGAAATCAGGCAAGCAGAATTGTTGCATTGGTTCTCTGTTTATAGGTTCACTGGCAACAACAGTCCTGTAGGCCTTTAAACTCAGGATTAGTGACTTTGAAAGGGCTGTTAGGGGACAAAAGACTTCCTGATCTGATCTGATTCCAGGATGGGCCCAGCAGTACTTCCCACTACTTTTTTAAATTTTATTTTATTTTTAATGTGAAAGTTCAGTGGAAATTAAAGTTTCTGTAATTCACAAAGAGCTTTAGATTTTGACGGATTCTGGTTTTGACAACTGTGAAAACCCTATTTCCCTATCTGGAGACTATATGTAACAAATCCACTATCATTTCTCTCTGCTTCTCTGGTACTAGTTGAACACAGTCAAGATTTCTTGTCTCTAGCATGTTTCTCACCTGTAAAGTAATTCATAGCAACAGTGAGTTTACATGGGTAACCAAAGCACTTGAGTACTTAATTCTAAACGTATACTCAGGCAAATAAAGGAAACTATTACCCTGGAACAGCACACTTCAAACATTAATCATAATTATTAATCATACAAAGTTTTTCTAGAAACTTGAATGTAAGTCCAGGTTTAAAGTAATTGTCAGATTAGCACATATTCAGTGCATATGGCAAAGTAGATTTACATTAAATAATTCTGCAACAAATAAGTGTTTTGCAGTCTGATTTAATTTAGTTTCATGGCATCAAGTAATTTTGATTTTTTTAAAAAAACATTATAATAAAAATGAGTAGTTTTGAGGTTATAGTAATCTCACTTTCTTTCTGAATTGCCTGAGAAGGTCTTTGCTGGAAGTTAACTGACAATTACAGATTCTTAGGATTTCTATAGTTCTTGAATGTATTTGTTATATACCATTAGTCACCAGGTGAAGCCCGTCAGTAATGGCAATACCCTTCAGCAATAGCTCGGGAGAATTTAACACTGATTGATGGCAGGTCACCTGGAATTGGTTGGCAGAATTTCCAATTTTCTGTTGGGAAATTGCTTATTTCTCGAAGTCTATTCCCATTTTTACAAGTGGACAGCAAGCTGAGATTATACATTATTATGTGTCTAACTATAAAATTGTGATGGATGGTGTCACACATTTAAAGAGAGTTAAACATTTCATTTAGGGCTGATTTTAAGAAAGAGGCTAAGTAAGTTTAAAATATAAACTGTCTTTGGATTTTATTTATTCATCTAGATTCAGAACAATAGTGTTGCATCTTAACTAGTTTTAAATAGAGAATTACTTGCTTTGTTATCATTCTTTTAAGTATTCAAAGGGTTATGATATCTTTGTTGTAAACATTTTTTCAGTTTCTAAGGTTTATCCAGGGACTGACTGACTGAGCAGATTAATGTTTTACTTTTACTTATGGGACCTTGGTTAAAATTCTGGCAAAACTGCATTGACAGAAAATCAAAGGCCATTCAGCAAAGCCTTCCTACAGTTCTCCTTTTAAATCATAAGGGAGAGCAGCCAATAACAGCCAGTCGTTTCCTGTTTCCAAAGGGATATGTGTTAAAAGCAAGTACAGACTTTTTATTCCATTAGCGTACAATATGTATTATCTTTTTGAAACCTGGCTGAACTGTTTTGGAACAAAGAACCTATGCCCTACCATAATCTAATGGAAAATAGTGACCCTAGGAATAAAAGCTGATGCTGTAACTCAAACAAGAAGATAGATTATATATTTATGACATTCTCAAAATAGAAGCAAAAGAAAATGGCTGTAGGTTGCAGACTTAAAGCCAAATTTTAGGAAGATTGGCATAACTAAAATGAGGCTGCCTGTGTGGAGCTCAGAGCTCTTTCTTAGATGATCAGGTCCCTATACAGTGCACAGCAAGAGCTAGGTGCCTTCAGATGGGATTCAAGATAAGAAAGATACTGACTTGGCAGCTATTCAGTTAGCCATTGAGATATGCTGAGGGTAACAGTGGAGTTGTTAACACATCTCACCACCTTATTTACCTTCAGCTGTTAAGAATCATATTTCATGTATGTCCTTTTTGACCTATTTAAACTTGATTTCTTTCCTACACTGTGAAATTGCTTAAGCAAGATGGGGTAAGGATGACCCTCCCCTGTTTTTAAGCAGCCTTAGCTTGATCACTAGGGTTTTCTGGAAGAGAATAAAGGTAGGATTCAGCCACCCTGACAAGAAACTCTCTCACTTACTGCAGAGTGTGTTAATTACTGAATTGAGTATGAACCACGTCTCCTTTGACTGTATTTGACAAAAAAGTGATCATTGCAATTTAATTCTATAGTGTACTTTCTCCTGCTCATTTATGGTCTGCATATTCTGAATCTGCCAACGGGTTCCAGTGCTTCAGATGATTTCGAGCTCCTTGCTTCTGAAAGCCAGTCAGGAGCGGGCATAACTGAGTGCAGAGGTGCCTTAGCCATGTAAACACTGGGGTAACTGGGCTCTCCCTGAGATGAAAACAGGGAACTTCCTAAAAGTCACATTAACGGGTTTAGGTAACTACAGGCAGCACTGCTTCTTGCTTCAATATTTTGTTCTAAAACCAGAAAGTTTACTTAAATTTCCCTTCAGGTATTTCATATATTCCCTGGATCTGGCTTTCCTGTCTGACAGCTCATCCTCACACTAAGGTTACAGACTTACAGTCTTATTTCAGTAGTTTAATGAGAAAGGGTTCCAAGGCAGAAGCAATGGGTACTCAAGGTAAATTAGGCCTCGCCTTTATGAACTTCAATGCTGTTAAAATTTGGCCCTACAAGAAATCAAACATAAAGGAAGTTTTTTAGAAGCTAGTTCAAGTGCACAAGAAAATCCCTGTAGAAGGTGGGAATTGTCAGTATTACTTCAGAGGCTTTTATATTCCAAAATTTAATGAGATCTGCTCACCTAGAACGGTTGGAAATATGTTTACTGCTTTTAGATCTTTCTCTCTTATGAACTCCTATTATGAAGAAGCTATTAAATATCACACAATGTCAAAATCAGAAGCCCGTCCTACTAGGAGCAGCCAAATGCATTATTTACTGTTTCTTTCAAATTATACTTATTGTACTTATTGCACAAACAAATAGTGCATTGTTTTTGTTCTTGAACTAAAAATGCACTTAGGATCTGTCTTTATTTTCAGTCTACTCAGTTTGCACTATATATTATCTTACTTTGTTATATTGAAAATTAACTGATCCAGAATTGTTTTGTATGCCTAAACTAGAATCTAAACAAACATCCTAATTATTGTTTTTAATCCTCTGGAAGTATAAAAACTAAATATGTTTCTGCAACATTTGGAGTCATACAAGCACTGCTTTATTTTCTCAGACCTAAAAGCCAATGCTTGCATAACTATTTGATGCTTTTTATCAGAAGCATTGGTGCACATCAGTGAGAACTTTCTACCACCTTGAAAATGACTTTTAGAATATTTCATTAGCAGACTGTCTTTCAGAACTCAAGTTGACATTCATGTTTCTTCACACCAGTCTTTCATCCACAAAACTCTTTGTTCTGCTGAACAGTTTCGAGACAATATGGGCAATCAAAAAAGCAAAGGCTTATGACCTATCTGCATCTTCCATTCCAACATTTGATCAGTCTTATTCAAATCTCATCTTTTAATACTCCTTTGAGAACTTTCTGAGAATTTTATTTCCTTTCTTTCATTATGATTATATTATTTCAAAAACTTCAAACTTAATGAAATGGTAGCTCTCTATAAAGTGAGAGGCAGACGCCATTGGTGGCTACACATTTATCCATTTTCATCTCTTTCAATAGCCTACGTGAAAAGAATTTGAAATCTAGAATAGTGGGAAATGTCTTTTATATGTATATTTCGCAGTCTGAGAGATTCGTGGTTACCTTTGCAGTTGTGCATTTTCTTCTTAAAAGTAAAGCACAGGAGCAAGCTGCTTAGCAGTGTAGGGAGGTAGAAAGCTGCTTGAAACCCATACAGCTATGAAATCAAACACGATGAATGTATTTAGAAAGACAAAGGTCTTTATTACCAATCGATTTCTCTACTTCAAATAATACAACATTTCTTCAGACTTTGCTACTTACTGCTCTGCCAGCTGCCTGCATATCCTTCTGTGTCCGAGTGAGTATTTGTGCTTTCCAAGTGGGTTACTGGGAGCATGGAGTCTTTGTGCCTGCACAAATAGGGCTTTGCTCGCACAATCACCTCACAAAAAAATTTGGAGAAGCAAATTATGCGGTTGGCTTAGGAAGGTAACCCAAGGCTGAAAAACAAACCAACCCAGATACATTAAGTTAAGGCTGCTTTGGGGCTCTTTGTTTCCTTCTTTGTGTGCCAGTCATCTTGATTCTCCAGCCTATGGCAATAACAATTAAGCATCCTTTTTTCCACATGACTGCTCTAAAAAATGAAGTCATTACAGTGTTGATATTAAATTTTGCATAATAAGGTTTCTTCTCTGGAGTTTATTACTGTTTTGGCTCCTGCTCCGAGATTCAGTGCTTCATTCGTGTGTGTAATACATAACTGGGCCGGATTCTCAGCTGGTGAAACTTTATATCCCAGCAGGTAGTGAACTGATGAACTCTTTCCCATCACACAAATGCACACAAGCTTCATCAGCAGCTACTTTTTTTCTTAGATTTTATCCTACAATGGAAAAAAAAAATATATGTGCAGTGTCTGACAGAAAAAGTTTTACGTGCCACAGAAGTTCAGCTGCTGATGAGTGGAATCTTCTCTGTCAGTAGTTGCATTTCACTACCAGGTAAAATCTTTTCTGTTAGCAGGCAGATAAAATCTGCTTTGGCAGTACCTGTGCTTCTCTGCAGGTAAAATGTTCTCCATCAGCAACTATACTTTCCACTCAGATATAATTTTCTCTATCAGAAGTTGCCCCTCTGTGGCAAAACTTCAGAAGCTATTTCACAAAGCTCTCACTCCTATTGACACAAACTATTAAAAACATAAAAACACTCCTAAAAAGCTATAAAATTAATTCTCAAAAATGTTGTTAAATGAAATATTTAAGCTTCTGCCTATAGCACTCTTGATGTCAAACTTCAAAAGCCAGGAAAGAAAAACTTAAGCCACATTTTATTCTATTTTTTTTTTCTCCAAGCCCACAAAAATGTACATTTTTATCTCTGCTGCAACTACATTTACCACAGATAACTACTGGATCTACCTATTTCTCTCTTTGTGATCATAAAGAGTTGCCTGTAGAAGACTGCTGTCCATAATGATGATCTATTTCTTTTTATTCTTGCATCATTTATAGAGGATCATTTCTGTGGGTTCACTGCCACGGTTATTCGCAGAATATGGTAACTATTCCTTTGTCATTCACTGATTACTGATCACATGACAACTTCTGTCTATCACAGACAATGAATAAGGAAATGATCATTGTTACTTTTACTTAATAAATTAGATAGTCAATTTTACCAAACATTTTAGGGAAGTAATGGGTTTAAATGTAGATGAAACAGCCCCTGAAACTGTAGCAGCTAATGGACTGACAAGTACTTGCACAGTGACTGCAGTATATTAAATAGGTTAAACAAATTAAATTAATTACCACATCTTCACTCCCGTGCTACTTGTGAAATAAGAAATGCTATTTAAAGCAATGTGTACACATCAATATGCAATCTAAATAGGCATTGTCATTCGTGATCTACAGGGCACTGCCGGGACAGTCAGCTTTGTTGTGCTATGAAACAGAATACTTTTCTAAATGCACTGTGTAATTCAGACTGGTATGAACAATGCAAACTTAAGATCCTATCAATATCTTCACTATTCCTCATTTAACTTGCAAGGTATCAATCTGTTAGCGATGGAATCTGTCAAACTGGAATCGTTGGTAACCTGTTGTTAATTTGGAGTTACCTGCTTCTTTGTCAGATGTCATGAAGGAACTGGCTCCTGAAAAGCTTACTCACGTTTTGCAGTTGTATCATATGGAAGAAGTACTCTCGTTTCCCCTACAGACAGAAAGACACTATTGGCGACAATCACTATATAGTTAACAATAGCAAATGTAGTCTGAGCTCTTCAGAATTAAGCATGCTGCGTAATGTATGAAGCATACTGTGTAATGCATAATACTAAGCATTCTAACTCCTCTAATTAATTTAACCTCCCATGGCTAGGGGCCATGGGTTAGTGCCCTCTTTCCAGTCTACCAGCTCTTTAATAAACAAAACCAAAACCAACAACAACAAAAAAATCCCCAAACCAAAAAGAAGCAGAAAAATACTTTTCCTCTGAGTTACTTGAGTTGAAGTAATTTCTCACTGTTAGGGTCCTAAAGGACATTCTGAAGAAAATATATTTGGAAGCCAGCCCCCCGCACTGGAAAAGATTGTATAGGTCAATTGTTTTCCTCCCAAATCTCTTTTGTACAGATAGGAATCCTTTTATTCATGGACTGAAGAGAAGCTGCACAGATCCCTTCTTTTCTGAGTAAATGAAAAAATATCTGTAAAAATTCGCTTTTACTAGTCCTTCTAAGAAACTTGTGGTAAGATTGGTACTTATACACTTTTGAACTCTAAACAAATGATGTTTTGTTTTCTTTCTTTTAACCTCATACAAATACTGTTTCTTTGCTACTATTTCTTGCATTAGCAAATCTTTTTCTATCTGGAAACAGCATCTGGTGGTACTTAGCAGACAGCCTGGGAACTTGGAGATTTACAGTGTCCTGTTCTTTCACTGGCTCAGAAATCTGGTCTTGCAGTTACATTCCAGCATCAATATATTTTTCTTCTGCTGGTGGTAAGCACAGCCTTGATTACTTCATCTACAGTGCTAGAAAATAAAGGCAGACCTTGCTGTTATACTGCTGAAAATTCAAGCAGGGGGAAGGGTATTCTAGGTAATGCTGTCATAGGAGAAACTGTAAACAGTCTTAGCAAAGGAGAATAAAGTCTTCTTGAAGTACTAAGTATAGCACCAGTATAGCCTCTCTAAACTACTTAAAGATTTATTCGTGCTAAAAAACTAAGCTTCCCAAAAGATCACCTTCTTTGTAGTAGTAAGGAAGGGGAAATGAAAGGCGCAATGAAGGAAAGAATTTCTAATAGGGTTACTTTATGACTGTACCTTGCTTGTGGAAGATGAACACTTCAGATGCGCAAACAAAAGTGAACTGGCAAGGTTTTCCCTCCTACCCAAAAGTTAAATCTTAAATTGTTGCTATCAGAACTTTCAAAAGTGAACATGGACTAACGGTATTTAAGAGGAGCTGTTCAGCTGCTTCTGAAGGTGACGCCTCTTTACAAACTTAAAAATTAAATAATGCAAAATCGCTGGTTACTTTGGACAAACATGCAATATAATATATTGATAAAGACATTAGGGAATTACAGTAGAATACTTAAAAACTAAATGAGTCTGTTGTCCCAAGTGTATTATCATTTAACAAGCTTATTAAATATCACTATTTTAACAATTAATAGAAACCTGTCTTGCTCTAGGCTATTTTGATAACTGTTAATTAAGTATCTACAAATTCCTTACAAAGTCCTTGTGCTACTAAGAATGAGATTAGGCATTTCTTGCTTATGTAATTTTGAGCTAATTACAAGACTATTAGATTTATCTTCTAAATGCTCAGTAAGTTCTCTTTTAACAGTTATCTTATATTTAATTAAAAAGCAGTATCTGGCTTGCTAAATTTTAATTAAATGCTTGCTGAAGACACTAAATTAAAATGTGTTAGTAACATTTTACCACTGAATAAAGGACTATACAGATATTTTCACAATTCAGGATAGTTATCCAGAAAACAAATAAACAGACAGGGATTTTCAAAGGCCTTCACTTCCATGGGCTCTTTAGAAAATTCTTGAAATAGTAAAGGATACTGGCAGCTGCTCTGCTACTTCTTAATCAAAACTGAATTGTCAAAAGCATACATGGAAGGTAAGTGAAAATGTAATGGAAAAGACTGTTTCATTTTATAAGGGTAAGTAAAAGAAGAGCTACCACAATTGAAGTAATAGTTAATTACTTGTTTATGAACAGTCAGTATATCTGTTTTCTTTGGCCAATAAGAATGAAAAAAAAACCTCATTAAATTTTGCGTGCCTTGTCAGTGTTAGCATCATACGTGATGAGATTTTAAAAAATATTTAGGGATGTAAAGCTGAGAGGTTCCAAAGTGCCTTATTCTCAGTTAAATTATTTACTCTAAAGGCAGAAAAATTATTTTCAAAGAATGACAATGTTGTATTTGCATGTGATTTTATTTATTTTATGGCCCTGTAGAGCATTGTTCATATTGAGACATTTTTCCTGCCTCTTTTCGTTTACCAACCTGAATTTAAAAATGTATGTTAAGGTTTGGCTTTTTTAAGAAAATGACTGCCTTGTATGCCCTGTTGTAAAAACGACAGTAAAAAAGCACTGTCGAGAGAAATTAAGTTTTGTCTTTTGATTTCAAAAGAACCAGTAGGGGTAGGGACACTATTAGGTTTTCTGAGAATGAGTTTTAATGTTTAAACACTACTCATGTGAAAATTCCCTGTCCATATATATTCATGACAAGTTCCTTGTGCTTAGTCAGTGTCATGGAAAGTCACAGCATTTTTGAATATGAAGAGAAAGGCTTAACTGGGAGAACAGAATACTAGAGAACTATGCTCTTTGAATCATGGAAACTTAGTAGCTGAGAAGTGTAAAGAAATAGAAAATTAGGTCTGAGAAGAACTCAGGAAGTCATCTTACTTTACTCTCTTTCTTTGTTATTCTTGATAAGTGGTTGGCCATCCTGTTTTATATACCTCCAAATGAGGAAGTCCTATACTCTTCTCTGGCAATTTATTTCATCATTGTTTCACTGTCCTTGCTGTACAAAAGCTTTTCTAAGGTCTAGCCTGAACATGGTGATGCAATTTGAGCCCACTACTTCTTGTTTCATCTTTCACAGATGTACTTCACAAATCATTCTCTTGTTCTTCCTCGCAGTTGGCTTTTACATATGAAGGCTGTTACTATATTCTGCCTCACCCTTCTGTTCAGGCTGAAGTACCCCAATTCATTCAATTTTCCTGAAAAGCCAGGTCCTCTGTATTTCTAATTATTCTTCTTGCACTGCTTTAGTTCTTGCCATACTGCCATCCAGTGCCCAATACAGTACTCTAGCTAAAGTCAGCACTGCTAAAAAAGTCAGAGAGAGTACTACTTATGTCTTTCAGCCTATATTCATCCTCCTGTGGCATGCTTTTCATAACAGCATGTTATTTTTGACTCATGTTCAGATTATAATCCAGTAAACACCCCTAGATTTTCTGCAGAACTTTTGCTCAGCTAGCAGTTTCCTGTCTTGCATGACTCTCTACTCCTGCTTGTGTGCAGAGGTTTGTTCTCATCCCTAAACAATTACACTTTGCTTTGGAGTATTTCTCCAGTTTGGTATTACCATTTTTATTCCTGCAGCAGATTTGCAATCCCTTCCGCCCCAGTTTTAAGTGCAAATTTAATGTCTTCTCCATTAGCCAAGTCATTAATTTGAATTTTTTTAATGATACCAGATACAAAGCAGATTGCTATGGAGACTCACCTGAAATATCCTTCCAGTAAGGCCATGAAATATTCATAACTGATCTCAAGGTAAAGTTTTCATTCTGTTTTTCCTCCCCTTGTAATTGTTTCATCTATAGAATACTTCTACAGGTTTAGAAAACAATGTGTGAAGCAATGTCAGAATCTTCAAGGGAACCAGTATGAACATGTTGTCTTCTTTAAAATTCTGGTATATTAGCTCTTTCAATTTATTTTTTCTTTTTTCTTTTGAGAGTTATTCCTGTGAGGAGGAAAAGAAACTGCCACCTTCTGCCTTCCAGCTGCCTTCTAGCAGTACCTCCTGTAATAGCAATGGTATTCTTAAAGCCTGACACCATTGCTTGTATGGCATCTCTGCTTCATTCTTACCTTTTTTAATTTTACCTGTGCAGGTGCAGCTTAGGCCTTGAAAATATGAATTACTTTACACATCAGACTTTAACAACATCAAGAAATACATCATTTGCCTAAAAAATTTTGAATCCTTAACCTGATGTACAGATTTACAGCTAAATGTTTCAAAGTGCCGGGTGTCTTCAGTGTGACTCAGCAAGCAACAGGCTTAGCAGTGCCTAACATAGACCTTTGCTAATCAGGTATATCCATAAACTTCGATGTTATTGTGTCTTTGTTACAGCATTGCAGCTAGGTGCAGGAGCCTCTCTAAGGGTGTATCTAATATTAAAGACAAACATTATCTCAGTTACAAGACGAAGATAACAAAAGGCTCTTAATATTTTTATTTCTGTCTAGCTGTGTGTGTGTTTTCCATCTTTCAGCTGTACTCTTTTCATCTGATTTATATCCTCACATTAAATGTTATCACAAATCATGAATTGTTCTCACTTAGTCTTTATTACTGCAGATAACTATTATCTCTCACAGTTCTGTTGGTTTTATCTTTATCTTTGTGCATTTCAGTGCCTCCTTTAATTATTTCATTTTAAGGTACTTTACTCCTACCTCTCTGTAGTTACACATGTATGCAGTCTGCAAATACTCCTAACAAATCTAGTAAAGGACTCAGTGTGAAACATTTAACTTTCAAGCATTTGACTCCCACAGTGAAATCCCGAATTCCCAAGTGAAGCACCTTGATGCATCTCTGCGATTATAGGAAGAGTTAGGTACTTCTTAATGGAACCTAATATATTTGGCTAAGGAAAGGTAAGCTACTAAAGGACAGTGTGCAGCTGCTTAAAGTCACCCAGCAGACAAGGTCTGAGGATGAGCAAAGGACTTACCAGTCCTATCGTGGGACTGTGGTGAAGTATCTGTTTCAGAACCAGGAAACAGCTTCTGAACTTAGATGCCTCTTTCTTTTCTCTCAGAGGACTTAGGAGCACTCAACCCTTGTCTGTCTGTTTCTGTGTTGCTATTGAGTGAATCTGTCTGTGGTTTGGGGAAAGTTGATGTTAATCCACCACAGCACTATGTAAATAAGGAACAGTTTGATCAAAATGTGATATGAAGACTGTATTAAGACTGTATTATGAAGATGTCTTTAGTTTGCCATGGCAGAATTTGATGTTAGCATGTCTTTTCCTCCTTTTAATGTGTTACCCTTCCACTATGAGGAGTTCTAGTAATGCTACAGGCATTATCATACATGTACACCTCAACATCAGAATATTTGCTGCTCTTTCTATGGGACTGTCTTGCCACTTAAGAATGATTTGTTCTGGCCTATGGTAGGGGTTTTAGCACATCTCTTTATTAGAAGCTTTGAAATTGTAATACTGGTTCAGCTTTGCTTTTGACTAGCTAGTTATGGAAGTGGTGATAATGTGATGAATTTCAATTTTAATTCCCAGAAGAATTGCAGGAACTCACTGCAAGGAAACCCAGTTCTGCCATCAAACTACTGACATGCTGTACTGCTTTGCCTGTGACTGTCATTACAATCATGTCTGTCAGTTCATCTACTTTATAGAAGTCCGACTTGTCTATAATAATGAGGTATTTTATGTATGATTTGTTGTGAGAAAAAGCATGCTCCTGTTTCAGTCTGGGTCCTGGTGCTACGGAAGTCATTTGTTTCTTTCTGTTGCTTGGCTTGCGTTTTTTCATAAGTATGACATCCATCCGCCAGACCTCAGATATTTTTAATGATCTTAGTCCAGTATGCCTAGCCTTCCAGATAAAAAATTTTGTTCTAGATCACTGTGTTCCTGAGAGAGGCTTTGTATTTGGCTATATGAAAGCAGGATTGTGATTTTTCTACCTGTTTATTTGAAGCAATTTATATGTCCAAATAATCACAGTGATTCTGATGCTGTCAAGTGGCAGGTGGAGCTACCCTTGCAGTGCTTGGCAGTTTGAACAGGATGATGGATCACAGCACATGTAAATCTTTGTCTGTAGTGGATTCCTGGATTCTTTCCAAGCCCTGTCTTGAACCTGGCGTATAATTGACTTGGACAATGCTTCCCAAGATTTCTGTTTCTGTTACGTTCATGATCTCGCAGTGCTGTTCTGCTCAGGATAAGCAGGCAGCCAAATAGAAATTGATTCCTTTCTGGACGTGCATATTTCTAAGCCTAATTCTTGAGATTTCAGTAGCATAACTGGGAGGTTTTGGGAGTCCTTATCATTGTTGTCATAAAAACATTCTCCTAGTGGCTATTACCAGTGAGCACCAAGGGCAGGCACTGCTCTGTACGGGAAGGCAAGCTGGAAGCTGAGTGTGACAACAGGGCAGGCAGGGGCAGGGGTCTCACTACCATGGGGAGAGTCCCTCAGTGCCTGAGCAAGGAGACCAGAGCAGGTCCAGTGACAGTGACCTGGTTCAGTCAAGAGTCCAGATCGTCAGACAAGCCTATAGAGAAGAGACAAGTCTGAGGTCAAGCCAAGAAGTACAATCTGTGTGTTAGGGTCAGGATCAATGGGTGTACATGGTTAGGCATGGTAATGGTTGCAGAGTAGCTCAGGCAGTGACCAAGGATAAGAGACTGAGATTAAAAGCAGCTCCTAAGTGAGCTGAGGTTTTTCAAATACCTTTTCTGGGCCACACAGCTGCACTACTGAAGCTGGCCTTGCACCCAGGCAGCCAAACCCCCAGGGAGGGAAAGTGGAGGAATGTGCTCAAGGCACTGGCAATTATGTCATTTTCTGCTCCAAAGATTCTCCATCCTTAGCATGCAGATTGAATTTTTCCCATGCAAATCTACTGAGCCATTGGAAATACTGATCTTAATTAAAAACAACTACTGCAGCCTTTCTTTCTCTGGTATTCCATGTATTGTTGACATGTCTTCGGTTTGTATTTCAATAAGTTGATACTGTGTAAAGTGAACAATAATCATATTTATACTGAATTTTTGGCCAGAAAATCGCCTGAAGACAAACAGGTGAGACAGTGGAAAGAATGTTTTGCATATGATTTACAAATCTCAATAGTCTTCAAACTGACCTGACTTCTTCAGTACGGCCCATCAATTCTTGTTCTTTGTTTAGGGAAGGATTTATAGACCTTGCAAAGCTATGAATTACACTGTGTTTTCTTAGAATTTTATCTTAATCTTATTTAGCTCCTTGTTTATTTTCTTGACTAATTCTTGACTCATTCTAACAAAAATACAAGGTGGTGTTAAGGACCTGTTACTGCCTGCATAGCGCTGTCTACTCCATCCTGAATTCTTTCTTCCACATAGCAGAATACTATCAAGAACTGATAATCTTCTGCTACTTGCCACAGGGAAGCTGTGTCTCTGTTGGTGTGTGGAGAGGTTACTGTCCTCCTAATCCAGGTAGTATCTATCTTTGAAGTATGTTTTCGTTTTGTTAAATCAAGCAGCTTACTACAGAGCTAAGTATTTGGTAATTATCTTCCCTTAGTACTTTGTTTAAACTACTTGGACCTTTGCAAATTCACAGCTTGCCTAGCGTTCTCAATGACTGCCTTGATATTTGTTTAGCAATGATGGGGTGGTTGGAGTTTTTTCCTCATTCTCATTATTGCTCCCACTATTTTGTTTGTTTGTTTGTTTTAATGCAATGGGTGTTCTACAAGACAGATGTTGTACAGGCTGAATTGTTTTATTTATTTCCAGGTATAACATCCTTGGAAGGCACCCCAGTCTTTCAAATACAGCTTGGTAATTTTTAGCAGCTTTGGAATAGGGATACCATAGAGAATTGCCTGCTCTGAGTTATATGTGTTTTGCTCATTCTTGTATTTTATTAATAATTTCTCTAGGCTCATAAGTTCACTTGTTTCAGCTGGTAGCTGTGTCTCATGTATTTTTACAATCCATACTTTGGTCTATGTACTTTACTTTTGTATTTGGATTATAATTTACATTATCTAGTAGCATTGTGGCTGTGCCCCAGTGAAATTTTAATTTGGTTCAGGTTAGTGCAATTTTGCCTTGGTTGTGGGTTGTTTTTTTTTTCCTTATTTAAGGCTAAGTGAGTCTTTACAGGACAACAGAGTCTCTGATGCTCTACTTTCTCATTGGCATTCAGTTTTCTGGTTGTTTCCGTGCCTGCCCTTGAATCTTATGCTAACCTGAGCTTTATAAACCATTTATTTATTTTTGTGCTGCCTTAATGTTGGACATGCCAAATCTCATCCCCTGAGTCACTGCCTGCTTCCTTGATATGATGCCTTTGTACTTTGATTTTTCCATCTACAACCTTTGACATGATGTTTTCTCTTGCTACAATTATTGCTTATGACCTCATATGCAGGGCATTTTCCATTATCATATTTTTCCTCTACAGTATCAATAGGTCTTCTTTTGCATTCTGTTTATTTCCTCTTTGTGAATTTGCTTTTGCACTTAGAGTTTTGGCATATTTTCTCTTGTATTTTCATGTTTTCCCTGTGCCCTGCTGGTGAACTTTCTCTGTGCCTACTCAGTATTTTGGGTGGGATGCTATATCTGTTTAAATCTATAAAGACAGACTTAGCACAGGTTTTCTGAATATTCTTATATGAGTACCTGAATCTTTCTTCCCTAATAGTGATATGCTACAATACATGAAATATTTTTTGTCTGGTATGTGCATGAATTAGCCCTGCTATGCAGTCAGGCATAAGTGATGTATGATGAGAACCTACCTTAGCAGTAACACTGCAACATTGTTTTTGCAGAGCGTCTTCTAGGATTTTACACGGCCTCCTCAATCTGCTGCTGCTGTTGTTTGACTATGTGATATTATTAAAAGATGTGATAGCATTTGTCTACGACAGCTCAGAGTACATGAGCTCTTAGTTTGCATCCTTTTTTAATCCAGATCCACTACAATTCAGTAATTTTTTTCAAAGTGATCACAAAGAATGTGCAATTTCACAACATATTTTCCCTTGCCTCCCCTTGCATCTCAGTTGCCATAATGGTGATAGTTTTCTTTTTTTGTTTAGGAAGGTTTTTCAAATATTCATGATTTCGTATTTCATGGGTCTGCAGGAGATAAATCATTCTTGATATCAGGTTCTGAGTTGCTGTAAAAGAAGAAAGCAAGCCAAGACGATACAACATTTAGTCTTTATTCTTTCTTTGAGATATCCTGTGGAGTTGTTAAATTTTCTAGACATAATCATATGCATGAAACATTTACCAACCTGTTCACCTCTGGATGCTCAGCTGGGAAACTGTCTATCATAACAGTGAAGAAATATCACAGTATTTACGTGTAGCAGCTAGTATTTAGACTTTATCAAGAATACTAATGTTAGTAAGGAAAGGTCACAGAGATTATGAAGCAGATTTTTTTCTCAAGTAGTAACAGTGCAAATTAATATTAATGCCTGTCATATTCAGAGAGAATTTGTTTTATTTTTGTTTTAAAACAGTGGATGTTTCAGTAGGTATATCTGAGAGTATCCTGGATCTATATCACTGGAAAACATAGCCACCGATTTTTAACAAATTTATATTCTGTTTCTTTCCATATAGTTTGAATTAAATGTCTTTTCCAATATTGGAAAACATAATTGGTAACATCCATCTTTTATTCAGCTGTACTGTTTATGATAGACTTCAAAAACAATTAGAATCACTACATTTTATTTCTTTGCTTGTATTTACCTTATCGATAATCTGCAAGCTTCAGAGAGCCAATTTGTGTCCTGATGGACAAATACAGAAACCTTTTCAGAATCGTCCTCTTCATTTCCTTCCTTTATGCAATATAAACAGATGAAAAACTTTTTCAGTCATTGTTGGATTGAGCCTCAATTACCTCCAACTATGCATGGCTGGCTGACCTTATTAACTCCTAGTTAGTAAGTCTTTGCAACTTTTTTCCCTGTTATCCTGACTTGTAAATAAATTTACGTATTTGCTAAGACACTTGTATTTAGGCTCTCCATTGACCTTTCTGAGGCTTGCAAAATGACAAATGAAATGATAGCATATCTTAGCAGCACTATTGAAAGAAAAGAAATGGTGTGACAGATCAATGTGGAGCACCTCGGCCCCATTTAAGGTAGCTACTTGTGTTTTGTCATTTGAGGTAAGCAAGAGCTTTCTGTTTGAGATGCTTTATATGGGTTGTCACTTCTAGGCAATCTAAAATAAACTGCAGACTATACTCGACCGAAGTGTTGCTAGATGGTTGATTTTTCTTTACCCAGGCAAACAATATAATATGTTTAGATCAAAGCATGGTCAAAAAGCCAAATTTGCAGCCTGGACCCACAAATGTAGAAGATATTGTTAGTGAAACATCGTGAAGTTGTTAGGAGTACTGTTATCAGCTACAACAGAGATGAAATTCCATTTTGTGTCTTTGTCACACAAAGACATTGACCTGTTACTATTAAGTACAACAGAATAATTGTAATTAATGAGGCAGCATTTATAATTCTAAGAAGGCCAAGAAAAGGGAAAGCTGGCATGTGCTAGCCTTTTCTACACTTTCTATTCACAAGGTGCAGTATTTTCGATTGCTTGATTAAGAAAAACCACCTGTTCTGTTTGTAGAGAATTGAATTACATCTTGCATTTGTTTGTGATCAGCAGCACTATTTCTAAGCTGTTCACACATTAATAGAAAGCTGGGCTTACTTTTTAAGATAAGATTAAGAGGCTTGTGAATTTAAAATGAGTATCTGCAGTGCCTGTTTCAGTAGAGTGGATCTCAGAGGTTTTTTCACTTACACCAGTTTGACATTAGTGGTAATGCCACTGTCTTGTATAGATTTATCATTATAAAGTACATGAAAAGAATTTGGTATCTTTTTCAAAAAATAGAAAAATTCTGTGTAGGTTGGGAAAAGGGCCAGACCTGTAGCTAAGTAAAACAGTGATGCTGATCCTGGCAACTGGGTTTCTTTACAATATTAGCATAAACTGTCTACTGCAAATTGCTGTTCTAGTCTTTTTAAATATCACAGAATTCTAATCTCTGAAAGAGCTGTAGAAGTTCAGAACTGGAAGTCATTTAATAGGTCTCATTCTGTCTCCCAATCTAATGAAAATGCTGGTAAATCTAGACCATCGCTAATGAATACTTCCTTAGTTTGTTCTTAAAAACTTTGTATGAAGGAGATTTTCTGGACTCTCTAGATAACTTATTTCAATGCTTAACTGCTCTTAACAGTTACTGTAGTTTTCTTAATGTCTAACTTAAATTTTCTGTGCTGAAAATTAAACCTATATCTTCTTGTCTAAGGTTCAGTTTAGATAGAGCAACTGATCACCCTCTCCTTTATAATAACCTCATTTGTGAAGACATTTATCATGTCCCCCTCCATTTTCTCTTTCCTAGTTCAGACAAATCCAATTATTTTAACCTTTCACAATAAGTGATGTTTTCTAAGATCCTAGTAATTTTTGTTGCTATCCTCTGGAGTCTTTCTAATTTGACTGCATGTCTTCTAGTGTGAAGACCAGGTATTCTAGATGAGGATTCCTACAGCCTATAAAGTGCAATAATTATCTCACTGGTGTTCTGTAGGAGTGTGTCGTAATTACATCCCTGATTTACATTTGTCTTCTTTTTTTCAACCAAAAATGTTACTTTGGTCAGCCAGAAGCAGTTTGTGGCCTGTTCTAACCTCAGCCACTTAATCCCTGGTTTTGTAATTGCAAGTTTATTTTGCCTTCCTCAGGAGAACACTTTGTACTTGTCCTTACTGAATTTCATCTTACTGATTTCAGACTGTCTCTCCAATTTAGTACGATCAAAATCATTAGGATTTCTGATCCTGTTGTCCAAAGTGCTTAGCATCGTCCACAGTATGCAGTGTACTTTATCTTCCTTTACACCAAGGTGTCAATGAATAAATACATTGAATTGTGTTAGACGTGGAGCAAACCCCTGGGAGATCACAAATGATAAGTCCTCAGAACTGGACAGTTACTAACTGGTATCTACACACTGAGTGCACTTTTTTCCATCATTTGTGCACTCATCTAACAGTTGCCCAAGACAATATCTTGCTTTTCTTAAGAAAGAGTTATATGGGACAGCCTGATTAAAACGAAGCTATTTTTTGCTTCCCAAAAATGCCAGTTTCTTAGTCACAAACAATTTTTGTTCTATCCTGGTGCAAAAGGCCAACATAAATCCTATTTCTGAACTAGTATCCTCAAATGTGAACACTGGTGGTAAAAGTAATTGTACCTAAGAAGTATTGCAGTCCCTTGTCCATCTGTGGTCTACAATTTTTTCTACATCAGTGGATTATTCCTAAACAGTGCATAAACAGCCACTAATAAATAGCTGTTCACATAGCTAGACTGAAATCTGAATATGGAAACTTTCTTGAGCGATCTGTGTCTCTCCCAAATAAATTCAGTATAGCTGTAAATCGGAAAATGCTCAAGTTCCAGTACTAGTTTCAGAAAAAACTGAAAGTTTCGGTCCGTTTCAGCTGCTAGTAGTCTCTGACAGTGGTTGCTGCTGAAAGTGTTTTAGAAACACAAACCCTGATAAGGTTTGGAACTGTTCTGTTTTCTGAAGTACACGTTGAATGGGATTTTTTTTTTTTACTGTGCAACACTGGCTGTATAGTGTGTGCTCTGGGGTGTAAAAATGGACTCCATTTCATTCATGTCCTATTTAATAAAGCTGCAGCTGGGACTTTTATTAATCTATATTTTTTTTTCCTTCTTTAGGCTACATATATTTCTAGACAGTCCTGAAAAATAATCATCAATTAGTAAAGAATTAAGGTTTTTGAGGTAAATTAATAAAAATAAATATAATACATTGCATCTGTTACATATATATATCATTACATATTTCACCAATCAATTGTTACTAAAGTTTTCTGAGAAAGTCTATTAGCTGTTTTAAATGTATGCATAATGTGCTTTGAGTGACATTCTCTCTTAATTTAATATGCCACTGTTTCTTCATTTGCCTACTGTTCTGCAGAGTTCTGCCTTGTTTTCTGTTTGAAATGCTATGGTATTTCTAAGCTAATCAAAATAACTAACTGGCTACAGTTATTTAATTTCCACAAACCCCCGATTTTTTTTCATCTGCAAAAATAAGGACGTCTGTGACGTGATTTTGGTTTTTTTTCCAAATAGCTGAAAGTAGAATGACAAGAGAAATGACAGTGACTGAGGCAATGCAATTTAATGCAGAGATCCAGGCAGCTAGCACTATTTTAAATCATGGCGTAAGTTTCACATTAATTGTAATTTGCAGTAGCATATCAGAAGGAATTGAGGCATAAGAAGGAAAATATTTGCATGGAAATGAAAGTATCTTTTATATCTGTTTGTATTTTTGTAACTCCCTGAGGATTTCCCTGGGGAACAAAAAGCTTAATTTCTAGGAGGAATTCCTGCCATAGGTTCCTGGCTGATCTTGAAAAGGCTGATTAAGATGTGTCAGTGTAGTCAGGAAAAAACAGTTGCAAGCCTCAAGTCCCTCTGATCCCATGCACAAGCCTATCTCAATTTGGAAGTCCCAGAGTAACACAACTTATTGGCTTTGAGGCCAGAACTGACTTTCATTATACCAGTTCAGGGCTCAGGAATATTCGCCCTTATCATGTAGACAAACTCTCAGTTTCTGTGTATGCTGTGGTTCTTGGTCTGTAAATTATGAAAGAATATTAGTACACCTCAGCCTCGCCTTGTTGCTAAGAGAATAGAAGCACTGGCTTGTTATAATATTCATCAAACCCGTGAGGGTACCATGAAAAGATTTTTTGAACCCATCTCTGGAGGTTTTAAAGAAGTGGAAAGCTATATATATTCAAAAGTAAAGAAATTTACTGTGGAGCTTTGGCTGGCTGGACAATGTAATAAGAAGATGGCAGTCCCAGCATGTGGGAAATACAGCTGGATTATGGGATTCTTATTACTGGGCACCGTAAGACTATAAAGAATTTAGATCAGCTGCAGCAATCAAGTACAAAAAAAGACACAGAACAAAATATTCAGTTTGGTGCTTTGTGTCATGGGGGAAAGAAAATCTTCCTTTTCAGATATCTAGAACTGAGCAGGGTATTTATAAGTGCAGGTGTTCAGCATTCCCAACTGCTAATGCTTTGTACTAGGGCAAGATTTAGAGCCTCCTTTTCCTTTCTTTTCTGAGTTTTTGTTCACATTTTTAAGTTTGCTTACTGTAACATCTTACTCTCTATATCCTTTTCTCTGCTTTTTCAGGCCTATCAGGTTAAGAACATTTTCTTCAGGTTCTGAGTTTTCTTTCTTCTGGACTCAGGTTTTCTTACAGGTCTGACATGCTCAGAAGCTTGGTGGTCACATGAGTGTGTATTCCTGTGCTGTGTTGTGTCTGGGAGTGGACTGCTGGTTGGTGCCAAGGAGACTTTTGCTCCCCTGCCATCACTATCATCAGCCAGCCCATCACAGGCGTCTGGGTCTCATCATCTAGGCTGGCTAGAAGGCTGCACTGCCCTTCCTTCTCCCCATGATGCTGACCAATCCACAATTATACACAATGGTCAGATACAAAAAGAAAGCCATGTGTTAGCAGCGACAATAATTGCCTGTTGTTACTATCCTTGTGTGGATTTTCTGCTGGATTGTCCTCAGTATATTTGGATTTCAGTGCAAAACTGAATCAAATTTCTTCTGAAGCTTTTTAAAAAATATTTTTAAAAGTGATTTATCTCCGCTTCTACCACTCCATACTTATACACACAAAGGTGTACACTCTCATTCCTTTCCGCACTTCAGCTTTCTGGTGGCATCAGGAACCAAAGCGCTTTCTTTCCATGAAAACACAAACTGGAGTTGCTTCTCCTTCTACATCACTTATTCTCTTCTCATGAGACTTCTGCTTTTGTATTGCAGCCCCAGGATGTTGGAATATTTTGACTATAGCCCTAAGTATGCAGGTGATTATTCACTGCTGTTTATGGAGAAGGCTGGAGGACATAGCTGTATTTAGTAAGAGAAACCCTGCTTTAAGCTACAAATTAAATAGACAAGACATAAAAAAAAATAAATGCTGCTCTTCCTATTTTACTAAGGTGAAGAGGGATTAAGGGCTGGATTTTTTACAGACAGCTGGAGACTTAAAGAATCAAATGGCTGCTGTGGTGCCATGTGGGATTTTCAAATGTATGAAGATGTCCATTTCCTACACAAAGTACTCACATCTCTATTTATTTCCTGAGGTATGTAAGCATCTTTGAAATCTGGTTCAAAGGGATTTGCTTGAAGCCACACACACATGTTTTGAGACAGAACATAGACCTAAATTCAGATCTTTCATGTTGTTTTCCTGAATCTTAAAACAGGACCTGTTGTCTTGAAAAACAGTGGAATTCAGTGAACTATCTGAATTTACTTAAACTTTTCTGTATGTAGTATTTCAGTTTATTTGTCTTTGTAGTTATAACCTGTTCATCAGGAAATGCCTTAAACATTTCTGAGATAAATGTCAAGGATTTGTTTCCTTCCTCAGCTCTTCTTTTCTCGATGATTCACTTATAAAAAAGCAAGGATAAAATACTGAGATTTACATTTTTTCCTGAAAGTTATGAGGTTTGTGGTCATTTAATCCCTCCTGGGAAGAAGCTTCCTAGTGTGTCTTTCCAGTCTGATAAATATTTTTCAGGTAGAAAGCAATATATTTGGATGAATAAAGAATCTCAGGGAGAGGAAAGGAAAGCCATTAGCAGCTGTGGATAAATCTACTTCTCCTACAGGTTTTCGATTATACAGTGGGCACTTCCTCAACACACCATGGGGAGAAAGCATGATTTTAAGTGCCATTAAATGCTCTACAGTAAATATCCCCAGTGCATTACAAACATCAAATGTAGCCCATGGGAGAAGGCACTGAGTTTAATACTTAGATCTTGTTCTGTATTCTCTTCCATGTTTCCCCTTAGACAATGTTCTGCACTAAAGCATCTAAGCAACTCCCATTAAGGAAGTTACTGTGAATGAGCTACAAGTTTGTCACGTGCTTGCCTTTTCTCATCCTCTCATCAAGTGTCATGTTTTGATCATTTCCTCTATATTTTTCATTTATTTCATTTATTCGTTCACTTGCTGCTCTACTAGTAGATAGTGTGATCTGGTGCCTGTACGGGGAAATATTCCGTAGACCATTGGGATTCTTGTTGTAGGTTTTCTTAAGGATTTCATGGTCTCTACTGCAGCTGTACTTTTATATTTAGCTGGAACACTACCATTGTCTTTCATTCATCTTTTATATTGGAAACAAAAATGATGAAATTGAAGTTAATTATGTTATCTAGATAATTCTGAGCAGTGAAAGCTAGGGAAGTAAGAACTATGATTAAAGTCCTTATCAAGAATCCAAGATGAACAAAAAATGAGCAAGAACAAAGATCTGAGAGAAGACAACAAATAGGTGACTTAAAGATCAGGGCTCAGTTTCATAGTTCCTTTTGGCTTTAGGAGCGGTGGCTAAGCCTGTGGTTGGGCTCTGTCCCTGTAAAGAGGTTATCAACCCCATGGCAAAGCCAGCAGAATGGGAGTTGTTGTAAAGGCTCAGCTGCCACAGTTTGCAGCCTGGCATATTAACTCAACCCACCATCAGTTTCAGTTTATGTTAATATACCAGGTTGTGAACTGCAATGTCAAAAGAGCAGACACGCCACCTGCTTTGCCACTGTTGCTCTGGGGGAATTAATCTCCAGAAGAAGGACAGGGTGGACAGGCGGATAGTAACTTCTTTGACCAAGAGAAATAAAGCTGAACTGGATCATAATTCAGAGACCAGTCTGCTTACAGCGAGCTGGCACTTAGCACAGCAGTCTTGCAGGGGAAGAAAAGAAATCTCTAAACTACTTGTTTGTTCAGGTCCAGTAGTAGTGCCCATGAGGAAAAAAAAGCTATAAATAAATTTGTGTAACAGAGAAAGAGAAAACCTTAAGTGACCATAGAATCCTAGTCTGAACAACCTTATTGCTCAAGTATCTGACAAAAAAGAGGGAAAAGTAAACAGTTCAGATGTTGTTCTCAAAGGTCTGAGAAAAGTAAAGGAGATTTCACAGGAAGTGTGACAAACTACAAATTGTCCACTTTTAAAATTCCCTTGAGAAATTGTGTAGTGTAAAAACTGCAGTGAAAAAAACCCACCATTCTTTTGAGATTTTAAATAGTTGAAAAAAATGAATAATAATATATATTTTAGATATTTCTTCATAAGTAAAACATAAATAAATTTTCAGAGTATGACTTGCAGATGCTAAAACATATCTGACATCAGCCTTATATATTCTCTGTATTTGAATGCTGCTATTCCACATACGAAAAGTGAAATTGTATTGTTGGCATATCAAGACAGTCCCATTGGCTACTGATCTCATATTATCCTATACTGCAAAGAAAGCTTCTGATTTCAGTTTTGTTATTCACTGTAAATAAGTGCAGATTGACTGTCTTCCTGCTTCCACCACAGTAGATAAAGGATAACCACGTCGATAGTTACACCAGCATAAGGAGGAGAAAATCAGACCCAGGGACATAGTAAGAAAGGAATTTATTAGTGATCTAACAATGAATCAGCCTCTCTCTTTTTGATTATTTTCTTTTGGGTGGGTTATAGTTATGCCCCGCATGAATATTTTTGCTTAGTTTCCTAGAAAATACAAATTAAAATTAAAAAAAAACAATTTAAATTACTTTGAGTTTTTCTTCAGCTACCAGCCAAATGTATATGCCTCAGAAACTAATATAACTCTTTGATGGGAATTGCTTATTTTCTGTTGACAGCTTTTTAGTGAAAAAGATAGAAATCAGATTGAATTTCGACAGTGAGAAATTGAGAGCTTGTTCTACCAGCAGGAGTCTCAAGGCCTCTAATTTTACCTCTGTGAGCAAAGATGAACCAAGAATATCAGCAACCTACTTTCCTGCCAGAGAAAGAAAGCACAGCATCCTAAAAGTCACACAGACAATCTGAAACTGAGATTTGTCTAAACTTCAGTGATTTTACCTTGGTTTAAATATGGCAATAAACACACACAGTAGAGATACTGGACTTTATTATTAGGCACCAACAGTGTGATACATTACAGTGAAATAAAGCAGACTCATATGTGAGTCTTTTCTTTGCTCACACAGGTGGGGGTCAAGTGTTGCTCTCCTTCACGATCCCAAATCCCAGTTGTGCATCAATCTGCCCCCACTGAGAGTGCCACCATACAGCGCTGGGAGCAGGGCTTTGGTGCTTGTGGAGAATTTCTGCTGGCTATTGCTGTCTCTGATGAGAACTTTAGGTTATTTATATCACATGAATGTCTTCAGTTAAGTTAATAAGTGTCCATGTTAACACTGGTATTGACTTCAGGTACATAGAATAAGAATGAGGTCATTAAAATATAAATATCAGAATGCTTTGTCTTCTTTCCAGTGTATTGCAGCATTCTTCTGCTTTGTCCGTTTATGTGTTATATTCTGTGTAATCCAGCATTGTCTTTTGTTGCTGCAATATAGCATCATAATGCTTCTTCCTATGCAGCAGTATCATGAACTGTATCAGGCCAATTCTTTTCCATCACATCATACTCTGTTGTGTCCTAATGATATTACTTCATGCTCAGTTCTTTCCTTGAAGTATTTCTGCTGTATCATCTTTCGTCTTTATCATATTGTTTTACTTCCTTTCATCTTGTAGTTTTTTTGTGTCAAATCATAGCGTCACCTCAGCAATCAGATACTGGTCTGTCATGGTTGCTTCACAGCATGTTTCCACCTGAAGAAAAAAATCATGTAATCTAATCTTCTCACTGATAGTATGTTTTCTGCTTGTGATCGAGTGCTAATTTTTTTGTTTTGGTATCAAAAAGGTATTTTTTGATCATAAAACCCCTAACAAAAATAAAATAATGATCCCAAGTACTGTATAACACGAAGAAACATAAGGATTTATCTTTCTTTCACCATTTCTGCTTTGCAGAGTTCACTAGAGATTGGCTACTTTTAAAAAAACTTTATGTAACTCAGGAGCAAAATTTTCATCTCCAGAAGTGAGTGAGTTACACAAAGCTGATTCCAGTAAAGAACTGTGGCTCCTACCAGTTGGGCCTCCCAAGGAATATGGAGGAGATCTAATTCTGGATCATGATAGTGCTTAAATGTAGCTTTGAACAGGCCAACCTGGCCAAAGCCAGGGCTGTTGTTGATAAATTGTGTTACTGGGGATTTTGATGTAATGAGGCCTTACGTAAGGTACCACAGAAGTTGGCAAATAAACTAGCAAATATTGTTGTGGCAGATTAAAATGTTACTGCCCTTTTTTGTCTTTCCCATCCTTCTGCAGCAGTTTATCTCCCTGCAGTAGACGGAAGTGTATATCCACACGTTAGCATGCCATTTTCTTTAGTGAGGGATCTTACAAGCTGCAGAGGTTCAAGCTGTGCTTGTTAGAGAGGTTGCCATCTGCACCTGTCCTGGAGTTTCCTCTGGAAGTTACAGTCCCATGACAGAGATGGCTGAATGATCTCCTTATCAACTGCTGGATTAATTTACACTAAAATACAGAAGTCTGTGAACTACAGCAGCTGAGAAATTAGGCAAGTTACCTATTGTGTTGCCTACAAGGTCAGTAGTCCATGGAAGACAAAAGTTGTGGATACTAAGGTCTTAAATCTAACCCTAAAGCTGATGAGGCAGAGCCTTTAAGCACCAGTAAACTGGCTGTGGAGGAGCTGAGTAGCAGGAGTAGCTGAGTGGACATCCCACAGCCTCCTAGTGTTGTAGAAGGGACATAAACTTTTAGTGAGAGAAGCAGTAGCAGCTTAAACCACCTTTGGAAAATTTCATCAAGGGTTACTTGCTATCTACACTTCTCTGCTCTATTTGGGGAGATACAGGTGTCTCAGAAAGCAAGCTGAATTGCTCAGCATCAAGCTCTGTGGTACCACTCCAAACAGATGATAGCAGCAGAAAATTGGGTTCCAAATTTGCAAACTTAGTACACTAACTTAAATCAAAGTCAGCCTTGTTCTGCAGACAGGTTTTCCCATGTTCTCACACCTCTACTTTTAATTAAAATGCTGACAATCAGGGATAAGGGGAACAAAATACAAAGGTAATCATGTACAGAAAAACATATTTCAGCAGAGCATAAGCTATTAGCACTTTCTCGGCTATCTGATCATCTGACAGGCTTAAGGGTAAAAGTGATGTGAATTTCAAATCTCTAGCTGCTCCCCAAGGAGACTCTGTCTCATACAGTTTGTAGTGAAGTGAGACAGTGGAATGCAAAAATGAAGGAAAGGAAAAGACATAATGCAGCAGGATGTGTAAATGTAGAAACCGGGCCAAATTTGACCCTCTTTTCATGCCATTGACTTCAATGCAGTCAGTGTCTGATGAACATCTGTCTCAAAATGGCATCACGCTCCACCTGAACTAACATTTGTCATATCTGTATGTTTAGCTCTGTAGCACTCAATCCATTCAGGAAATTGAGCAGATGTCTGATGTTGAACAGAAGAGCATTTTCACTGAAGTCAAAACAATTAAACTAGCTGTTCACCAAAACCCCTTGCTGAATCAGGACCCGAGTGAAGTAGCTTGTTTCAGATGGTTACCAAATGCCTGGCCGCATTGCAAACCATTCTTTTTTACCAAGACACTCCAAGCTGGCTATGCACTTTCTGTGTTGGGTCACTTTCTCGCACTCCATACCTGTGTATGACTTCTATTTTTCCCTCCTTCACTTAGATATACTTCTCTCACTGATCTGGCAAGTCTAGTTACTATGCATGGGCGTCCCTTAAGAGGTCAAGTGCACAGCTGCTTTCCATCACTTCTCTTCTCCTACTCATGCAAAACCAAAAAGATGATTTTACGCCCAGGAAGGTTGCAGCCTAAAGAATTAAATGAGAGCTAACAGAGGAATACTGTCTGCTGGAAGACAATAGTATTGGAAATGATACTTAGCAGCATGACAGGCAGCTGGCTCAATGCACTACCACCTGTCCTTCAACAGGCTTTTCATAGGCTTTGAGAAGTGGAAAGGTCCTAAGGAGGAAGGATTATACAATAATTTTATGTGTATTTACAGTGAACTATCTACCAAGTGTGAGGGTAGCATGAACTCCTTCAGTAATAGGATTTAGCACAGTTTTAGGTTTTGATTTTTCTGGAAGCTTCTTACACCTAGCCCAAGGATGTGGTGCCTACATCATCCAGAGAGTACAACAGACTAGACTGAGCATAGGTCAAATGTAATTGCAGTTCTCATGTTTGCTCTCTGCCCTTATGTCACTAGTTAACTAGGATTTTCTTCATATGGAAGTAATTTCCACATCTTTGCTCCTGAAACAAATTGAAACACTGTATTAATCCCATCTTTTTTTTGCTTGGCGTATCCACAGCCTATTTACTTTTTATTACGATTGTAGGTAACCTAATAATTCCAAAAAGACACACTCAAGATACTATAACTGGTTTCACTCTTTTCCTGGCTAATGTGCACATTCGGGCATGCTGACTCTTGACCCTTAATGTTTGCCACCAAGTTCGTTGCATATGGTTAGAGGTATGTTCTGCTGCATATGTCTTCTGCACGTTGAATATGAGAAATAAATTTCTTACAACGTGCTGTCTTTCTTCTCTTGCCTCAGTCCCATCCAAAGCTTTTTGCTTGCATACAAAAGCCCACTGTCTTTTATAAACTGTACATTGAGCTCTCCTAGATTCCAGTGGCAGTGTATCGCTCTGTTTTCCCTTTCTGCACATCTCTATTACATCTTGATTTGCAAAGGGTGCATTTCATTGAAAGAAAGACAAAAGGTACTTCCATTATGCTTGTCCTTTCATGATATAGCTTGTACAATGTCAAATGGAAAGCACAAGAAGTTGATAGGTTAGCTGTAAGTCTCTAAGCAGGGTAGCTTCCTTTTTTTATGTTCATCATTTTTCATGCCTTGTAGTTTAGGACCTGTCTTTAGAAGGAGGGTGGATGGGATGAACTCTTTAAAAAGGCTGGTATGTCAAATGATATTTATCATAAAATATCTCAGGTTTATGTCATTTATAGCTGTAATTTAATTATACCTAATAGGTTTCCCTAACTGTGATATTGACTATCTTATAGGAATCAGAATGAGCCTTTTGATCATCTGTGGGTACAGCTTCACTAATAGGCATAAATCAAAATGTCTTAGATCAACCTCGTACCCCTAAGGCATAATGTAAATGATGAAGGGATGGGACTTCATTTTGTCATATTCTCTTCAAATATCAAGTTATATTAAAGAAAACACTTTTCTCAATCACAGGTGCATGTACGAAGAATGAGTGACAACTTGATGTCATCTCTTTGATAAGTCTACTCCCTTGGCATTTTTAGATGTACTTTCATAAATGAGCTTCAATTTGTCTTGCATGGAGTGGAGCTGTAACTCACTGTCTGCAAACCTGTATTTAAAAATGTGCTTACTACTCCATAATTCACAAAGGAGGGGGGAAGGTAAAGAAAAAAGTATTCTTTGTGTATTTTGCTAGAGACCAACAGGGAAATGTGCGTATTTGTTCCTAAAAGTCAAAGCACCACAGGGAGGAAGGCAAACGTGAAGTCTATGCTGTTCCACCACCAATCTGGCAATTTTTTATATGTTTTCACATGCCACTACTCAGGGGATGATCCTCCAATACCAGAATCTCTCTGTCTGCCAAAAGAAAAAGGCAAGTAGAGAATATTTAATAGCTAGAGCAAGTATTTTGTACAGCAGGGTGTGTGTCTCTGCATGCTTAAGACAAGAACAGTTACATGCATAGTTTGAGACAAATGTACGGTCTGAATTTTATTTGCACAGGGGATATTCAAAACTATACCACTTAGATGAAAAAACTAATATAAGGATTTTTGATAGTGTAAGGATAGGACCACCTTTTAACACTAAGGGAACGTCATATAAGTAATGGAACATATTAGATATGTTATATATTGCATATATTTTATATATATATATCAAATAATGTAAGTAATATAACATGAGTCAGATCTTCATCTGATACAAATTGTCAACTTCCATTTGACGTCTGGTAGGGCTTTTAAAGTTTTACATCCACTGAGAATCTGCCCCATTCAGCTTTTGAAATGACCAAATATGGCAGCTTCTATAGCATCTATAGAATCAGACCCATCATTTCTCAGTCATTTGAATCTAACAACAGTTGCCTACCATTATTGCTTCTTTGAATTCTAATCTGACATTTAACCTAGCTGGAAATGTAGTGCCTCGTTTACTTTTCTTGCTCTCCCCCCTTCCATTTACTTCTAAATAACCTTTTTCTTTAGATGATTTTCATGAAATTGCCACTAAAAAGAGTCCCATTTGAACTGCCTCATTTGAAAACTGTAAGATAGTGCAAGACATCTGAAGATGTCATTGTAACACATGAAAAACACTTCAGCTAGCACATAAACACTATCAAGTAGAATTTGAACTGAAGTTATAAGCTAGGCTGAAATGATATTTTGTTAATAATTGTCAAATATTCCACAAATAGCACAATTCTAAATAGCACTGTTCTGAGCAATGAGAGCACTGCATAACATGCTGAATTTTTAAACAGAGCAGAACAGAATATAGAATTTCTGTTTGGGAAATGTGGACATCTTTAAGTTCAATTTTGTTCAGAAATGGAACAAACAACTTTCCTACAAAAGGAAAATTCTAAATGGCAGCTTCAAAAAGTAATGTGCATTTCAAACTCCAAAGTTTAGGTTTAAAATTGTCTTTTTATTTTTTATTATTTTGTTGTCATAGTCTGGTTAAAGAAATGACAGTCTATGGGAGAATTTGCTGAGAACAAAAGCATCATCAGAGACTTTGCTGATTTCTTTACCAGTATAATAGCGAAGGAGCTGTTTTCGATATCCTTATGTAGTATATATAGTGTTACATTTTCTGCTACTGACAGATCATGAAATAATGTGAATAAAAATACAGAATATTTTAAATTAAACTTTAATGTCAAAATAAATATTCAATTTTGGTAAACCAGTTGAAGGTTTTTTTATAAGAAATTTCAATGAGCAGTGTTTAATGAGAAATAAAAATAAGCTCCATTTCACTGATATTTTCCAACAGAAGGTTATTTTGTTAGAAATATATTAAACCAATTCATTTGCGTATAATCTAAGGATACATTTATATTCAGTCTCTGTCAAGCAGGCAGTGCATTGCTGTTACAATATCCACTGTTGTCTTTGGCAAATATTTTGCTCAGTAATCCTGCTTCTAAAATTATTATTTGTGCTATGATGTTTCTCTTGGGTACAACCAAGATCAAACCCCCCTTCTCGTAGAGCCCCTGCTGAGTTATGGAAGAGACAGTTCCAGCTCCAAAGAGCTTGCAGTGTAGCTAGATGAGACAGGGAAATACAGAAAGTATGGAAAGACAGTAAGGGAAATAAGGACTGTGAGTAAAGCAAACCAAGTGACTTGAGTCTTTGCCCTGTACTATTTCTAGACATCCGTGTTCCCTCTTAAGCAATTTTTGCGAATTGCGTACTTTTTAAAAATTCAGCTGATTCCCTATACAGGCAAGAAAACTCTTTTCTGCATGGGTTAGCAAGATCTACAGTCCAACCCTACAGGAGTAAGCATGCTACTTGCTTAATTACAAGCCAGGAATAGGCAAAGCTTGGTCCTGTGTACATATCTCCTGTTGCCCTTCAGGGTTTCTGAATTAACAGTGGAGGGCAGTAAGGTAGGAGGAATGATGCAGTTTCTTTTTGGTCTAACTAGAAATAAAAGAGAAATGCCTTATGAGTTACTCAACAAGAATAAGGAGGAAAGACGGTAACAACATGACAAAAATCTTGGGAACATCCCTGTTTCCCAAGACTGCTCCTGATAAGGACCATCTCAGATACCTCCATACAGGCACAGGACAAGGCTCTCTTGGCTCGGGGCTACGCTTCCGGATACAGCAGAGCCATTTGCTTGCTGAACTGTCACAAAAGATTCTTTTCTTGTTTTTCTTTCTTTTTGTGATAGCCCAAATTGAATACTTGCCCTACCTTGTATCTGTCATGTTGGCTTTTTAGATAGTACATGTTATATTCTATACTCCAGTGGTCTGCTGTCCTTCTGTAGGAGTTTGCAAGGCTTATCAAGTGCCTCTAATGGTGGTGGCCTGAGGGAAAACAGCATACAGTTTGCTTTTACGTTTCTTCTCCACTTTAAAAATATGGGAGATATTAATAGTACAAAGAACAGTTCCCCACTGCTTTGGTGTCTACAACATTGCTGCTCTTTCAGCCTCCATGTTACTAGTGATGCCATGTTACATTACTATTTTCATTATTGTTACTTCCAGCCCATAGTCCATATTCTTTTCCCATCTTATTGTCTGCTTTGGCCCCAGCTGTGGCTGGTCTTCCCTGGAGAAGAAAGGGGATTGAGAGGATTGGATGTGCTGCAGCAGGATCCCCCGAGAGTTGTAAGTGATTGAGGGGCTGTATCAAATCTCCTGGGACTCTTGAGCAGATTTATTTTCAAAGATAGTTGTTGATCAAAAAAAGATAGCGCATAAGCTGCTATCCCCCCTGGAATAGCCTCAAAGGAAGTGTGCCTCAGAGACATATTCCCTCCTTGCTTCTCCTTTGCTTCAGGGCAGTAGTAATTTGCTGTAAACCAAAGGCAGCAACAAATTACACTATACTGATGGCAGGTCAGTTTGCCTGCCCATCATGTAAGATGGAAGAGAAAGCACAGCAATAACTTCGGGGGCTTCTCAGGGTATGCAGGAGGAGTACCACACTGTAAAACTCACTGATCTTGCATACCTATGTTCCACATGGTTGACATTTGAGGTGAAGGGGGGAGGAATCTTAATTTTATTTGTCCCTGACTCAGCATGGAGTCAAAGTCATTATCTAGTTTGAAATGTCTGGGTTTAGTGACAGGTTACTAGAAGCTCTGGGAATTGTTTTCTGCTTTCTTACATAAAGAAACATCCAGCAAGAGGGCATAGAATTTATTCTGTTATTGCATGCCTAACACTAATTCAAACATTGTAAAAAGCATTATAATAAAATGTTTTTATTTAGAAGTGCTTAACAATTTACAGTAAATCACAAACTAAGACATGATGCTATAATTCTTTGTAGGTGTGTATGTGTCTTTGCACACAGATTCACACCATTTACAAACTATGAGATACTGGCATTAGACACACCATGCAAAGTCAATTATAAAGAAAAGTAGGTTCCTCTTGTTAATTAAATAAATCCATAAATAAATAAAAGACAGCAGTACTATGACGGGCAGATTGTTCTTCAGCTCCTGAATAAGACATTATTCAGGGAAAAGAACTGACAAATATGATACAAGTATAGTATGTCTTCTCATTAAAAAATGCTTTTTATATATAATGAACAGGAAAAAGTAACTTAAAATATCTTTGTGGAAAGCTGTGCTTCCTTTCTGAGAAAATGAGCAATGTTACCTAAAGAACAGAGCACTCGGTTGGACGCAGCAGCCTGGGGTTTGTGCTGGGTTTTGTTTCTGACCTGGGTTTTGGATGTGGTCAGGTTATCATCTGTAATGGTAGTAATTGCACCTCCGCTGCAAAGCATTCAGAGGTCCATCTTTAAATTACATTGCAGCTAGGTGAAATTATTATTATTATTATTATTATTATTATTATTATTATTATTATTATTATTATGCAAGGAAATATATTTTTCAGTCTGTAGTGCAAATCTTTGCGCGCACACTAAAAAGGGAAAACAAAGTTGTTTGCCAGTGTCTGACTCTGCTGAGAAACCTTATCTAAGGAAAATGAAGTTGTGTCAGACAGGTGAAGGACTCTCCCAAGCTATTAATTCATTTTGAATAATTCATTAGCTAACACTCTTAAACTCTGATAGTCCCAGGTAAATCCCAGAGAGGGGTTTTGTGGTCCCTCAGCCATGCTCCTCATCAAATGCATTAAGGTTTACATAATAAGAGGATGTGTGAGTGTTTTTAAAGAGATATTTATTCTGGAACTTGTAATTAGTGCATAGTGTCTAATTCTGTGATGAAAGTGAATGCATATGGTAATAGAGTGCACTCTGCATGGAATGGCAGCGGAAACTGATGTATGGCTTCTGTTGATAAGTAAGTTAATGTGTCTTCTTCAATTGAAAGTGTACTATAGTTTTTGCTTGGCACTCAGATTTCTGAAGTTTAATACAGTATTAAGGAAAAATCCTTTATCAGCCCAGCGTACTCCAGTATATCAGTGGGCAATGCAGAGTCAGAGTCTTACGTTATGTAAACTGGTGTATATTCTGTGAAATCAATCAATTTACCTTTAAAGTGTTAGCAAAAGTCTTGCTGAGTTACAATGAAGGAGGATCAGTCTTCCAAAATGCAAAAGAGATGTGAATACAAGAGTGTGTTTAACAACAAAATTTACCTTCCAAACTCCTAGAGGGATTAATATGCTGCAAACATATTGCCTAAAAGCACCCTCTTCTTCTACAGTTATTACAGGAAAACTGAGTATGTTGCAGTCACTATTTTTTCTAACTTCTTATTGAACCTAAAATGGTCATTGAATTAAAGTTTAACAAATAGATCTTTTTAAAACTAAATTAATAAACTTCCTTATTTCTCAGCTATCTAAGTTCATAGCCTTTACTTAATGATGATGCACTTGATTAAATAAAATGAAAGAAAAATGAAAGTTCTTTCAGACATTAAAATGAATAATGAGTTTAGACTTAATCCAAAAGCAATTTAACTTTAAACATTCATATGAAATTAAATGAGCCATTGAATTTGCTATATAAGCAAGCATTAATCTTATCAATCTATGAAGACTGGAATGTTATACAGTGACCCATTAATTTCAAAGCCTAATACAAGGTCTGTTTAATGCCTGCAGTCTATTAAAAAGTCTGATCCTACAATATTACTGCATTTTCATAAAAGTTTAAACTCCAATTCATTCTTTTATTGCTTTGATCATTTGATAATCTGCTATGACAAGATTATCGTTTCAAAAAAATCCCCAAATATATAATTTCTTTGCATCTGTACTTGCTCCAAGTTTGAACTTTAACAGCAACAAAGGATTTGTTAGAAAATCTAAGGATTTGAACAGTTGTGATACTGGTGCATATGTTTGCTGTAATAAATGTTCAACAAAAAAATAGACTTCATTTTATCAGATGCTATTTAGACTAACAACCTTACCTATATTCTGAGCAGTATCTTTTCCAACTCAGTGGAGAGAGCTGTGGCATAAAAAAAAGGCTGCTTATTCAAAACATCTCTAAAAAAAAAAGAAGATTCTTGTTATGACAGATGTCTTTGGTGTGTTTTATTTCTATTCGACTATACTGCTTTGTGCAAGCATGGATAAAGACCAGAAATTTTGCTTTCAAGGTTTCTTTACAATAGTGCAAGTCATGTTCATTAGCAAAAATTTAAAAAAATTAGTTTTTGAAAACTGCCCTTTTTACTTAATGAGATGATTCAATAACAGAATTTAATGGCACTACATGTTAGCTCCTGTCATGGAAGGTCATGGTTTGCGATTTCTGTTTCTAATCAGTAGTTGCTTCTACAAAAACCAATCAGAGGGAAAGGTTGATATTTAAATATGTTTATGTTACTAAACAGGTGTTCCTCTTTGAAATACTATACCTAATTCTACCTAATTTTCACAAATCTAAGGTCAATGAGAAATTACTCTTAAAATAAGACAAAAACAGTTCCAGTGTGGTTTTAAATGTAAAGAATAATAAGTAGCTTGATGAATACTCTTTTTTTGCTATGTTCATTGACCATACACTTTAGAAATGTCTGCAAAATTCAACCATTTTTTTTCTGTGTAGGAGTATACTTCCATTGCCTGTAATACTTTCCTTGACTTACATCTGGTTGCAGAAGTCTGTGAAATACGGATCTAGTAGTACTGTATCCTTGTACAAATAAATGACTGTTATTAACTTTTAAGAGTCTCAACATTTTGGTCCTGTGCACTAATTAGGAATGCAAAGGTATGAGCAGATTACTTACGTAAACTCGTGGAGCTCATTGGAGAATTTCCCAGTTTACATTGGAGACTGTATTAAAATCTGACTTGCTAAATGGTAGTATATTCCTTTTCAAATATATTTTCTTGCATTAAGAACGAAGGGGTCATATTTCAAGAGACAGAAGGACAAAATAAAAGGCTGCTAGTGTATTTTTGTGTTATGGTGCAACAGTTTGAAGAAGTACTACTGTACTCAAGTAATTATTCAAGCAGTAGGTGAACTCAGGTAATAATAAAATCACTTATTTTCCTAAGAATATTAATGTCAGAATGTTACTTGACACTTCAGGCATCTTTTATTCCTGATAGGCCAAATAAAATTAGGTGAAAGGAAACCTTTTGCACTACCACACAGAAGAAGGTGGTAATGGGATTGTTCCTTTGAATGCATTCCTGAGCAGAAAAATGCACTATCCTGCAGAGAGATGGGAGGCATCTGCAGGAGTAAACCTTAACAGCGGGAAGTGTTTGGAAGGCTTCTGAGTTTGTTAGCTTTTGTCAAGGCTGGCTCTAATCATATGTCCTGTCTCATAATCTTGTCCATGGTTATGTTGGAAGGCATTTAGGATGCAACTGACTGTGGCAGTACAGTACCTTCAGCTGCAAGCTGTGTCTAAAAGGGACTTTTGTCTCTGATTTCTAAGAGGTGGTATATCAGGAACTGATTGATCAGAAAACCTCCCCTGAGGTATTTTTTAAGTGTTTATTGAAAATATTATTTAAGTTTTATTGGGAAGTAGATTTTTGTCATACCTAAATGCTTTGAAAGATTGTTAATTTTGTTGAATTTTTATTTTGGGAATAACAGAAGCTTGTGCTGGTAAAGCACTTTTTGACTTGCCCAGCTTATATTTTCCAATAAAATATTCTTATTTTTCCTTTCAAATGAGGTCTTCATTTCAAATGTCTTTCTATTTTATATTTTACACTGAAGTGCAGTTGCAACCAAATGAAGCATTTTGATTTTCGTCAAAATAAAATCTGTCAGTAGCTGGCCTGAGACAGTATTTTGGTTTGTTACGGTTGGAATCTTCTTTCATGGAGAATTTTGAAGTGATAGGATTTGCTTCCTGATGGGCATGAAAACAGTTTTGAAATTACAAATTCTTTAGAAAAAGGAAAATGCCATTCTTGTCACAGCTCTGGTTCTTTCTGAGTTGTTCCCTGTTCACTTGCCACATGATAAAAATAGGATGTTGAGAACATTTGCCACAAGTATATCCTAAACGTAAGCAGAGCAGATTTCCTTCATGCAGTTCTGCTTCAATTAATATTGTAGCCTGATATGGACTGGTTGAGTTAATCTGCAGTGTGTAAATGTAGGCATCAACATCACCATCAGCAGTCAGAACTGTCATAATTGGTTTAGAGTAACTAAAACGCTGACAAAGAAGTAAATTTACAAAAAAACCCCACCCCACTTTGGTTATGCTTGTCTTCTAAACAACTCTAATCTAAAAACAAAGGCCATATCTAGGTTTTTATTTTGTTTCAGGCGTTTGGATACAGGTTCTTGACTCAGACCCTCAGTGAAATACAAGTCACCAGCCAAAGATCTTACTCTCAATCTCATTTTGACTATTGCATATGAAGAGTAGTAACATGTTGTGTAAGCAACAAATGATGTAGTACAACACATTCGGATTTAGATTCAAGAGTTTGCAGCCTGCAAAATGATCTTGGTCTAGAGTTTCTGTTTTGGCCAGTGGTACTGTCACCTCTCACAGCAAGTTCCCAAAACAAATACCAGATCTGTGTGTTACTCCCATCTGTCTAATACAGGCTGGTATTACTGCAACTAGAATATAGTATTTGAACTGCAATGTTCACTCATATTCCTCAAAAATGAATTCTTCTCAAGGACAGATTGCACCAGAAGCCTATGCAATGAAACCAATTTTCTGGAGGGGTTGTGCAAAATACCAGTTGGAATTTGCCCGAGGCATTGAACTGGTTCTTTTACATATGAAAGAACTATAAACATACTAAAAACCTACAGTTTTATCCTATTCTCTTAATCTTTCAGATCCCAGAAAACTGAGTAGTTCAAACAGTACATCTCTCAGGATTGTAACCCTGGAGCTTTTACTACTCATTTATTTATTCTTTGTCAGCTTTTTCTGCTTTAATGGTGGATAAGTTATTAGTTATTTGGTTTGTATCCTCTCTTTCTGAAAAACGCTGAAGGCAGAGTTAACAGCCAAAGTCCTGTGGTCCAGAGCTGGGAATCCCTTTCTAGAGTGACTCTTTGTGGTGGCTCATCAACATTTCACAGAATCGCAGGAAGAGTCTAGTTGGGAGGGATCACAGGAGGGCTCCTGCTCCAACTTCTGAATTCAGACCAGGGCTGTCTTGAGAATTTCCACATTTGCAGATTCCCACAGCCTTACTTGACTCCTGTTGCAGTGCTTAATTATCCTGGTTATGATTTTTTCTTTCTTACATCAGGTCAGAACTATTTATGAACAAGTCAGCTATGTCATGTTCAGGAAAAACATTTCCAGACCAATATTAATAAGCCAGGAGTGCCCTAAAATACAAGAGCAACAAAGGATGAAACAGTCTTCCCTGCTACCACCTATGGGATTCTGAATTGTAATACTACTTGCCTGGAAAATAGTTCCATTGCGTCACGTAACCAAAGCTGAGTTCAAGACCTAGCCTGTCATTTTCAGATCCCGAGATGTCACAGTCAGAGCCTGTCTGCCTTTCTTCAGTGTGAATGACGTTAAAGGTGGTGATTCTTTTCCCTCACGACTTGATCATACTACATAAACTGTTAAAGTAGGACAAGTACCTAACAAAGCTTCTTCCTCAACACATGCCACGGCAAGAAAATATTTTTTAAATTGTTTCTATAGTTTTAACTATTAGGCTTTGATTAGACTAATAATTTTCAGACACATTCCTATTTACTTCTGTAAATGTATTTGCAAAGCACACAAATTTGACAGATGGATTTGAGGAGTTCACTTTGCTGTGCAAACAAAATGCATGCACGTCATAAAAAACAGGCCTTTTACAGAAGCACTAAAATGAGAGATTTTTCTAAATAATTAATTTCTAAACCAACAATTGAACTCTCCTAATAATTACTTTGAATACAGGAGATAAGGTTCAGTTACTGTCTATGCTAGTTGATAATATAAAAAACTTAATGGAAGATGGTCTTTCTAATAAGAAAGTGAGAATTATAAGCAATAAAACCCAGCATGGGATGTGATTAACGTGAGACAATAATATCCTTGGGCATTTTGCTGTATAAAAGCTGAGTGCTCCCCATAAATATGTGTATTTTGTAATAACCACACCCCTACAAGTCGGCTGATTGATGCAGGGTTAGGATTTCTTTTTTTTAGATTGAAATAGAGATACATCATCTTAGTAAATTGCTTTGGGCTTGAATATTGTAGCCATGAGATTAATAGAGTTCTGTGTAAGAGATGCTAATTGCTTTATTTCTGATGGGTGATATTTAGATCTTCACACCTCCATTTTCAGGGAAGTAAAATGGTGGTGAGCATCATGGTGGGATAAAATGAATCAATCCCTTCTGAAGAATGAACAATCAATCAGAATTAGAATTGTGCTAGTGCTGATGCTGTCTCTTATTTCTTATTTCATTAGTTACATTGCCAATATGAATAAGTTCACTCTCTTTGAAAGGCTGCAAACAAAGTGACATTTTTTCTCAAGTTAGTTCCCAAACTATGGCACAGCTGGCTGATACCAAAAGCCTGTTGAGGCTTTTTAGGAGGCACAAAGCATTATGAAGTCCTTTTAAGAGGAATACACTGTAAATGTTACCCTCATGTACATCACCCATTGTCCTTTGTCTCTTTTATTCATTGTTATATGTTTTGTCCCATCTCACCTGCCTCGTTCAATCTTACATCATCCTCCATTCTCACAAACCGCTCCAAGCTCTCCCTTCACCTGTGTTAGCCTAAGGGAGTGGTAGTGAGGAATAGATTGTACATCTTTATCCTTTACATAGGAAGGACTAGATGGAAATACATGGCTTCAGAGAGAGAATTTATCCCAGAGTTTCTTCTAAGAAAGGTGGTTCTTCAGTCTGAGTAAGGATTATTCAGTACTTTGACCTGGCCATCCTTTCTGTACTAAAAGGAAGGAAATTTATATTATTTTTAGCAGAAGTTACCCAAGGCAGGAAGGAGAGGCAGTTCTCTACAGCTTACTTTGATAGCATACAAATGAAGTGTAGCTTGTGAAGAAATATTTCATGGCTTTTGCTTGAGGGGTTTTTATGGAGGAAGTACTAGTGAGCAGCTCAGGAATTTGTCTTCTTCATCTCTCAAACTAGAACCAGCGCTTGAGGCAGAGCCAAGCCCTAGATACAGTCAAAGGGATATAGGGCAAGGTTGCTAAATGACATGAGCAACCATTGTCATTTGGAACAACACTGTTTCCCAGATTACTGCATACAGGACTAAAATAACAAGCTGCTTTAAGAGTGTTCCCCATATTCCATGACACTAATTTCTCCTCCACTGAGAATCTGAACTGGCAGATCCCCAACGTCTGCAATTAGGGCACAGAATTCCAACAATATTATATCACAATAGGTATAATTACAGCTGAGTGTAAGTACCTGCTGTCACATTTGTTGCTTTGTGCATATTAATTGGTTAACCTACTGATGGCTGGCCAAATTCATTCCTTGATCAAAAGGCACTCTGAAACACTTAGCAGAGTATTTAAACAATGGACTTTATTAATACAACGTCAGTAAGTCAGCCCTTCTTAGAGAAAAAAAATCTGTATAAGGAAACACAAAGCATAAATTCTTACTAGAAATCCTTCTGGAATAACAAAATATATTGGCTGATACATTGATTATTTTTTCAGAAAAGCCTGTTTCTAAAAAGGAAGAATGTTATTAAGCACAATGAAGCAGAATTTCTTAAAAATCTTTTTTTCTCTCTCAAGACCAGTATTCTGATCAGTGAAGGGAGATGAAAAGTAGACAATTTAACATTTTTAGAATCTTCTTTATCTTTTTGTGTATTTATTTTACTATTAGTTAGAAAATCCTAGACTGACTGGCATCAACTCACATGTAAATACGCATTTTCCCCACTAAGTATATGCAACATGCTTTTAAACTAACAAGGTTTAAAACTTTATTAGCTATATGTTTTTTGTGCCTGCTTAAAGAGTTCTGGAAGATTAGGTCGCCAACCTAGCGGACATATAAAATTATGGTAGAGCAATACATAAACTTTTTAGATTGCATAATTTATTATGTATTAGAAATGAGCTCAGAAGAAAAACTACAAAGAACATTTCATAGATTATCAAAGTGATATACAATGTGTGAACAAGCTGTGTGGAAAATTATGTACAGTGGACCACCTCCTGCTTTCATTGTATATCCATAAGATCCGTAACATTCTCTTAATAAAAGTTTAATTAGAAATAGGGCCCATGGAGTTGTTCTAGATTTAGTCACTCTAGTGGAAACACTGATGTGCACAGATGTGCAGTAGCAGGGAGTGGCATCTGGCCAATATATCACTTAAGTCACTGTCTCTCAAGTTTAACCTCTGAGGCTATGCTTGTGTTTTTACTGATAATCAGGAATTGCTGTTATACACATAAATATGTTGGGAAAGGGGAACACTTTAAAATTGTCTCCAGGCCTTCACTGCTCTTTCTGGTGTAATTTGCTATCATGTAATTTTCTAAACTTTACAACATTTCCATGTTCTTCCCATCAGACACTGGTTTCAGTTGCCATCTCATACCTATAACTAGTACAAGCTGAAGCATTCAGAGTGTTACAACAGGTCCCTAAGAATAATGGTGCTCACCTTAAAAAGAGCAATACTTTCTCATTTATGTGTAGCTTACTAATGCTGAAGAACCTATCTGAGTCCATGGCCTGTTTGTGTAACTTTTTCAGTGATAGCAGATAGGTATGTTAATTTCATTTTGATTTTTAAGGATAAAATGTAACAGAAGAATGTATTGAGTAAAAGTTATATTAAAAAACATCCCCCTCTGCCACTTGAGGAAATGTTTGAGTTGTCAATTTTATTAATACCATTGAAGAAACTATTTCCTGGGTAAGAATGATAGACATAAGTGACTTTATGGGGACTCTGCTTTAGCTATGGGAAATTACATTTGCACTCTGGGGTTTCTACACTGATAGAATATGTTCATTTCCAACTGGAAAAAAAAAATTCTAAAGGGAAACAAAAAAAAAGTTCAGGCTTTCAGGACAACACATATTTGTTCTGTCTGTGTGTAGACAATCTATCAGCTTGGAAATTACACAGCTGTGAACAAAGCCAACCATTTCTCAACAGTGACATTCTGCTATTGTCTCCCAGCAACTTCCCCCAAGCACACGCTTCAAAATAAAGCAATGGCACATTGCTCATACACTTTTTGCTTTCTGTGACAGACATTGTATCATGTTTAATGGCAAAATATACATGTAAACATCTATAAAAGATTGTCAGTTGCTTGCTTTGTTTAAAGATTAGGTAGTTTGTACTTCCCAGGGCTTTCTGCTGTTAGCCTCAATCATGCCCTTCCCACCTTGCCAGTTTTAACTTAGTGGTATGCCTGGGCTAGATAATAGGAGCCACGGGAGTAACTTTATAAAGCTAGGAGATCAAAGGCAGGTGTTAAATACAAATTGTACCAATCAAACAGAGCTTACAAAAGAGTAGAATTCACTCCTGTAATTCTATTTGAACAAATGTGTCAGATACAAGAACTGGTAGAAATACCATCTTCATCAGGTCCCACTTTCATCAGCTGCCCTGCATTTAATCCTTTCCCTGCTCATCAGTGGTATTCCTCCATTGTAAAATCACCTCTAAAGACACAATCAAGTTTAATAATCCTTTGCAAAGGGACAGCAAGCTCTGAACTGCCCACAAAGAGCTTTAGTGTGGCAATTTCCCTGATGACACCTTCCTGACAGATTACCTTAGTAGCGCATTCTGATTTGCTTATGTCCTCTTCCTCATGCCACTCTAATCATCCAGTCAAAACTGCAAAATATTCTGTGCTTCATAGTTGAAAATATTAAAGAGAGTGGACGTACTCCAAATGGATCCCAAAACCTTCCTACTAAAGTGACACTGGTATTAGTCTGGCAGAGGAGATTCTGGGAGTCAAGACTGTTCAAAAGGTGGACACATGTATATGTTGATTTCCTGGTCAGGCTTTCACAAGCCCTGCAACCCACTGCCTTCCAGGGGGCAAATCTACTTCAGCGACTTTCAATGCTAAACAAATTTCCTGTCATCTGGGACAAGATAGAAGACTCTGCCTACTCAACATGCAATCCAGCCTCCAACTTGGCATTTACTGATTTGCTGGTTTGTCTTCTTTTGTTCTAATAATGTTAGTTTTGCAGCAGGTTATCTATAATGAGAATATTATTTCCCCATAAAACTTAATTGAATAGCTTATTCCAGCAGAGGGTCATAGCTGAACTGACTTTGCTGGCTTTTTACACAGTGATTGAATTAGTGTAGTCTTTAAAGGGTTGGTTTAAGGGCTACCAAAGTCAACAGAAAGATGGGCATTGAGTGTAAATAAAGCCAGGCAGGGAACTGTGCAAACATCTAAATATTCTCGAAGTGTCCTACATTGGCGTGGCTCCACCTGTTATATTTACAGCATTTCTAAGAATTGTAATTGGGCCTGAGAAAGCTGGATAAAACAGCCATAGCTTTTTGGCTGAAATACGCTGAAAATGTAGGGGGTTTGCTTAACCTGTAGAGTTGGCCTAATGTTGAACAAAAATACTTGTTTTTAGAAGCATGAAGACAACTGAAAGACAAATCATGACTGTCAGCTACATTTACCAAGTATAATGCCATTTGGGCACTATATAATAGAAGAAAGCCTAAGCTCTTCTGTGTGTGTAGGGCTAAAAAATGAGATTATTGTTGTTTCATGGCATTACATTGCACCCAAAACTTGACTTAGTATTCCTTTAATGGTAATAAAAAAAATGTAAACCCAATTGGTTTTGGTAATATAAATGTTGCCTCTAAAGCACTTTTGTTCTATTAAAAATATTTACTAAAACAAACAAAAGGAAAATGCTTTTCCGGAATGACCATAATAGGAATCTGATTTTGAACTTTCTTACACTACCATTGCCAAAAATGTAATTTCAGTAATCCCACTTCTGATTCTACCTTGATTCTCCACAAGTGTAGCTCTGTTTATTTCAGTGGAACCATCTTATTTTGTCCTCATTATACAGATACAAAATCAAGTGAGGCAGAGAATTTTAGAGCTTTATTCAAAGCTCATTGAAGTCAATGAGATACTACCCCTTGACATAAAGCAACCCAAATAATTCCAGAATTTGTTCTAATAGGTGATACTAGTTACACCAGTTGTATACCTGCTTAACTTCATTGATTTCAAATGCATTACTGAGTATTAGGCTAATATTTTAGTGTGAGGCAAAGCTTTCAAAATCACCATGGGAAAAATAAATTCAAATGTAACAGAAAACTGTAGTTAAAGAACAGATTTCTCAATATTCTTCAATTTAGCATCAGTCCCCCTGTGACCTAGTCCCATCACTTAGTGCACTTTAAAAATCCACCCTGGTTTCCCAGTGATGAAGGCAAAATAGAATAGCACAGCATAGCATAGCATAGCTTTGCTTTAGATATGGTAACGGGAAATACAGAGTTTTAAAAACTCTAAAAGTGTTGCGTTGAACACATTGCATTTTTCTTTTTTCCTCATTACTGTTTTCGATCTTAGTGATGCTTATGAGCTAAACCAATGATAGCTCTTAACATCTTACCCTTTTAAAAGAAGTAGTGCCTATATGAAAAGCACTGCTTCTTGGAACAAGTATGTTTAGCTTAAGCCAGATGCTAGCAGCAATCTGATTTTTTAGCATTTTACAGTAGTGGAAAGATGTCCTAAAGATTAGACATAATTAGCAATTGCATGAGGACAAATTTGTGGTATGCACGATGACAGCCAGATAGAGCCTGATCCTGCTGTTATGCTGGAAGTACATGCCATAGTCTCCTTAGTTCATGTCATGTGAGCTAAGGAGTGTGCCTAAGGTATTGCAAAGCACTGATCAACATTTTCAAACGGAAAGATAATATACCTGTAAGGTAAAATCTGCTCATCTACACATTGCCCATTCTCACTTTAGACATGTGTAAAACTTGCATAGATTGATGTCTCTGCACAGCTGCTCATCGTGATGCTTTGGATGTTTCAGTCAGTTATATAGAAAATATGCCAGAGTTTTACTGCTAGGGTTGATGAAAATTTGATTGGAAAATAATATTATAGAAAATCTTCCAGAACAGTAGGACACAATCTCCCCACCTCAAATCCTTTCCTACGAACCTCCTGCCTCATCCTCCTATGTTCTTACCCAGATATGCCTATTCCTGAAAGTATGTAGTGTTCTTAAAGGGAAAATTTTTACATCAGACTCTTAACTGTATATAGTGAAAATTAAAGATTTTGACCAATTTCAAATACGTCAGACTACATTAGGGTGAGGTGTTTTCAGAATCACATAGCACTGGCTTCAGAAGAAGCCAAGTAAGGCAAATGGTGTGCATTTTTACAACTTCTGCAAACAGCACATATGCATAAAATCTTGATTCTCTGGGCAACTGGATACTGTACTTTCCTAAGCCTTTTGTTGCTTGCCTAGTAGAAGGTCTCTAGATAATGAGGTAGATGACATTTTCCTCCATCATATGAAGTGTGAATGTTCTTCCTTGCAATTTGATAAAGGTAAACATTAGGTTAGCCTGTCTAACAGAGAAGAATGGGACCTTTGTAACCTGTTCTCCATCTGCAGGTATAACTTCTCTTGACTTTGGAAGTTTTTCTTGCACAGGCATCTTGGGATTTTTCCCTTAAACAATGAATTGTACTCTGTTGAATGTCAATTAATGGTACTAGTATTTAAATAATATATGTTCAAATTTTTAAAATTTCAAATGTGTCATGCTGGTGATTCAAGATTTACCTGGCAGATAGTTTAAAGAAATTACTTTGCATGCAGTGATTCATTTAATTTATAAGTACCCATTACTCTGTATTTCATTTTTAACAAGTTCTTCATCCACTCAAAGAAATACCAGACAGCTCAGGTTGGAAAAATGATTCATCTGGCATATGCAAAGATGGACTCAGTGCAGTTGGGGATTCATAATCAGAGCAGAAACATATTAAGGGTAGGTGTCATATTCCTTGATGTTTGCAAAAACTGTCAGAAGCCTGCATGCATTATGGACTCTTTTTTTGTTACATTACAATTTTGCAGTTCCCAAAGCAATTTATGTGCATATGCAGGACCAGTTCCTGAGCTCTTAACTCAGGTAAGCCCTGTGGATTTCTGCAGCATCTTACCTAAATAAGGACTTCCAGATTCAATCCCTGAAAATAAAAGGAAAAATTCTATGGACTGAATATCTTTTACAGTGAGTAATTATATAGGGAATTCAATATTAAAGATATTGTTTCAGAACCGTATGCACCACTGGAATATCAAAACAGGATCTGGCTAAGCAATATTTGTATTAGCTTAGCATTGCTACTCCTATACACTAAAGAGATAAGTGGTACAGGTTTTATTTCTTTTCTTTTCCATTCTTTATGCTTCCTCTAAGAATAGCTTCACTCAAAGGGCACTAACACGAAAGATCCTTGTTTTAATCTTTGATAATATGGTCCTTTATGTTGTAGGTTTAAGGGAGTCTAAAACATTAAAGGAAGATTTTGAAAAGTATTTAGCCTCCAAATGATGTTGCTGGGCCCCTGGTGGGGTTTTCAAAACTGCTGAGATGCCTGACTCTCAATGATTTCTACAAAAAGCCCATCTTCACCGATTTCTTACTCTCCTTCTGGAAGCCAAGTTCATCCTCTGCAACTTCCGGTTGATGGTCGGGCAGGTCCTGACCTCCTGCCACTAAAAGGGATCAAGGAGCAGAGTAAAACAGAATTATTTTTTATTCATTGCAAGAAATGCCTGCTGTGATTTTAGTTGTACTTAACAACCTGCAGGATTCATCTTGTGTCAAGGTTCAGGGAAAATAGCAGGCTTATTGTCTGAGATGGAGCAATAATAAAGTTATTGGTAAAAAATAAGTGTAGAATTTTCTTTAAATTTTCAGTCTTCACAATGAAGGATCGCAGCCAAACCTCGTAAGTGCCTTCTCTGGCCAGGGCAGCTGTGGTAGAAAAATGACCACAAGAGCAGTAAATAACCTAATCAAATAGTTTTATTTGTAACTGGTTATTGTAATGGTATTGCACATGACATAAACACCTCAGGGCACAGAAGCTTTAAAATTCTGCTGCTGGTTAAGTTCAGGCATAGATTTCTGAGACTTAGTTATCCTTGTTAACATAGTTTCTCCTTTGCCTGTCAATGACTTCAGTGTAACTCTCAGGCCATATACTCATCCATGTAAATCAGCATCTCACTGTTCAAGTTAATGAACTGTGCCAATTTATACTAGCTGAGGATGATTCTTCATAAGTAAAAGCTTACCTAGATTTCTAATTGCTTTGAAGACCCCCTAGGAGAGGATCAACCACAAAACTCGTACAATACCCTGCTACCTTTGAGCAGAGCACTTCCCATTCCTCCCACTTTGGTTTGCTGTTAAGCCATGTGCAATCTGGCCTTAAATTGGCAGCACAATCCTCATTTTCCCAAAGTTGAGGACTTCTGCAATCAGCTGCTTCTATTTGTGTAGACAATAACAGACTTGATCAATGCATAACATAGGCTCTCTTTTAAGACAGATCTATTTTCAGCTGTTAAACAAAGAACTGCTTGTCACCATCTTTCTGGTGCTTGCCAGGAGTTCAGCGTTACACTACACAGTCAGAAAACAGGAGACAGCGGATGCAGCAAGAACTCAGGAGAATTGTTCCATTTGTGTCTATGCACTGTGTTTTTGGTAGGAAGTATTTTCAGAGCCAGACCCACATTTAATGGAAAAACACCACAAACACAGAAGCATGAATTCTGCAATACTGAAGGAGACCCCAATACATTTTCCACTCAGGATATATTTAATATGCAGGTAGTACTGCAGTATTAAGATGCCCAGTTAGCTAGAAAAGCCAACATGTCAGATATTAGAAGCAGCCTTTGTAGTGCAGAGTTTTTCTAAAGAGTAAGTTAATCCTGTAAGGAAGCTAACTTGTGTACCTCTCCATTACATAGCAGCCATGGTATGAATTCATACCCTTATGTTGGCAAAAAGCGGTGTCTGTTTCAGTCATTTATATGAGTGTAGATGATAGAACAAGCATGCTGTATCTTACCTATCTATCTGTCTTTCTGTCTATCTGTGTCTCTTCCTCTTTCTACCCCCCTCCTTCTCCTAAAGGAATAAGTCCACAAAAAATGTATGCAGTATCATAGATAAGCTGTCGTGTAATTCTCTTTTTTTACAATTACTGATGTACTAGGCAGTCATTGCTCTTATATGTGAGAATGATGCAGAACAGAGAGAAGGTACATGGCTGAAAATTTCAGATGGTATGATTTTGGTAGCAGTGAGTCCCTGTTTAGACCCATACTGTCCTGATTTAAGTTATGTCCAAAACATATGTATAATTCATTAGTCTTCATCTTACACCTTCAGCTACTGAGTAACTTGTCGGGTTTTATTTTTGGTCAATATATCAGGAGTAATGATATTCTGCACATAAGATTAAAACAGGATAAATGATATTTAATGGTAATTAAAAAAAAATCTTCTGTGGGCACAGCTTCTGTTCCAATCTGTTCTGGTTTTGCTTTTGGCAATAAAATTTTATTGTAGCTTACGACTCCTGTTCTGAAACAAATAGCCTTATCTTCCCTTCTATTGGCAGCACCAAGAACAAGTTTAATGGATAATGCAGAAAGTTAATTTCAGAGAGGTTATTTAAAAATAAACCAGGTGGAGGTATACATTAGAAAGACAGTCCCTCTTCAAGTCCCTTTCTGCAAAGCCACCACGCCACAGCAGTTCAGGAGTCATCTAGAACAGGTGATGCTGCTGTGCGTCTGTCGCAGCTGGCTCCATACCAGTTTTTCCTGTCACTTACATGGCAAAGGAGACACTTTTTGGTAGCTGTGTTTAATTACAGGACAGAGAGGCTGGGGCATCACGAAATCCTGGGCAGGTGGGGGTCTTCTGGCATCTGCCCACAGGTTAAGTCGTGGAAAGACTGCATAAAGATGTCATGTGCCCACTCTGCCTCTAGGACTGCTAAGAAATTTTCTCAGGAGACTGAGGACACTCATACTTTGATTTGGATAGACTTAATTTCATAGTATAAACAGAAAATCTTGAAAATTCATATAGGTTTTGTGTGTGAACATTCAGGGAAGGGTTAGAGAATAATGACTCATTTGTGATGCCTCTGGACTTTGGCAGAAGGTTTTGCTCACTCCTGTTACTGAATACCTACTCTCCAGTGGGAGGTCTGTTAACATGATTGCTAATAAGGTATTGTTCTTTTTTCATTGTCAGTGTTTCAGGGAATGGATGGATACTTGAAATTTTATTTTTTTTTAAAAAGTCTTTCTAAGAAAGTACAAATTAATGTGGAATCTATCAAATGAGAGGGAAGTTAAAAAGGAGTGAAGGGAGTGAAGTTAAATGTGCTCGCAGTAGGTTTTATTTTTCTTGCAAAGAAAGGTGACAGCTAGGAAGGGAATAGCTCTGGGACATGATCCTTACAGGCTGTGTATGCAACACCTGCGTGTACATGAGCATACAGACATCATCTTGAACAGCCTGAATAAAGACCAAGCTGATCTGCAGCCTCTATGATAGACTGACTTCAGTGTGAGCTATTTATAAACCATTCTTTCATTCTCAACAATGCTTTGGCTGGAGCCAGAAAGGACAGAACTACTGGCAGACTGGCCCCTTGCCTAGTGTGCTGTGACTGACATGTAATCTGTCACTCCCCATCATCTGTGGGATGGTGATAGGAAAATAATGCTCCTCAGCTTGCCTTAGATCACACATTACTCTCCTGAATACAGCTCCCTAAAGCTGTGAAATGGCCTTTAGAAAGTGTCTTTGTTCATTTTTGATAGAGGAGAATGGGAATAAATGATAAACAGGCTAGAGGGAAGGAAAGCAAAACACACATTCGAGACCTGATGAGAGAAATTGGCTATGACTGAGATTTCATTGTGATCTGATGACCTTTTTCTGAAGAATACCCATGTGTATATCAGAGGCATATAGGGTGCAAGAGCTGGTTTGTGTACTGACTAGGGCACTGCCTGTGAATGGCATTTCCCGAACTTTAATCATGGTTTAACCACATATGTTCAATATATCCCTGGGAAATTAGTCTTCTTCCATTTCTCCACTCCTTAGAATATAAAATTCCCAGTGTGACTTTCCTCTATAGCAAACTTGCGGCACAACAGGATCCCACTTTTATCTGGTGACTTGGCAGTTACATTAATACCAATACTGTAACAGTAATAGTATAATATAATAAATACAATAACCATGTATCTTAGTTACACAGATCTTTTACTAAGATAGAATTTTTTGGATGAGTTAAGGATCGTAGTTCTTCTTTAAAAAAAAAATGGCACTAAATATTCTTCTTTCAGGCCATTTTCTTTTGATGACTTGTTTACATTCCATTTATGCTATGAAAACTCTCTAAGATTTACAGAGATGCCAAATTAACTTTCTTCTCTCTCACTCCTCCAGCACCCTCTGGTTCCTGGGCATCAATCCTCTTTGTTTCATGGTTGGTATACAGTGAAGTTGCTGATGATCTTTAGAATATTATAATGCTCTCCCTGAGGTCTAACCTTGCTGCCTCAAATGACATTTATGTAAATTGTCACCAGAAGTTTAGGGCACATCTCTTTTCTTCCTTAATAACATGTCATACTGATGTGGCTTTATTTGTATTTCATAAAGAGATGATTGATTAAAGTGGCCAAAATTAATTTAGATTGATACTCACTGGACTTCTTGTAGTGACATTGAAGTATGACTCCCCCATATTTTGCATTTTAATTTGCTTCTTGATGAACTTTATGACTCCACAATCTCACTGACCCCTCTTAAGCTTGCTAGACAAATTTTTGAATGTACTACCTTCAATCTTCTTACCATCTCTCCCTCTTACTCAGTCAGTATGTGACAGGGGAAATAGAGCTCCAGAAAATATATAAGATGCTGTATTTGCACCAGTCTGTTCAAGCAGAAATTTGCAAGTGCACTGTAGGTGATAATCTGTGCTGTCCCATCCTTCCCTATACAGACAAAGCGGTGTTGCCATTGACTGTGATGGAAGCAAAATCAAGACCATACCATTTTAGTCATGCAGATGAATGCAATGTCTACTGAAAACCTATCTCAATTATTCATGTTTTAGTCTACTTATCCTCTGAGCTCCTTTCACATTCTTTACTGTTCTCCCTGTGTAGTTAGGAAATACATTTTAGCTTAGATTTATACTGGCACAGACATCAAAGCATTGACCCATAAAGCGCAATGTAACAGGTTGTTTCTTTTGTATCACAATAAAAGACCCTGATTTATTCTCAGTTCACCTAGTAGGAGAGAAGAAAATATGGAGGCTAGAACTTCTTGGGTGCCTTCCAAAAATGTGACTGATTTTACTCAGGTCAGTATTCAGAAGCAGTGCTTCAGATATTATTATTTTATGGTCAGTGTCCCCATAACCCTGCACAGAGCTGAAGCATCTCAGGTGGTAAAACAATTTCCAAGATAACTAGCACCTTGTCACAAAAACAGGGCTTCACAGAATGGCTAAGAGCAGAAGAAATTCCACTTTAAAACTGGTTTGAATGATCAAAAATGTTACACAGAAATAAAATTCCCATAGAATAGAAGCCTGGCCATTTCCGGAAGGTATTTATCAACTTTCCGGACATTGTTCATCGCAGATGGAGAAGCCAGTTGAGCAGTTTGTGCTTGAGTTTGTGTCCTTTTCTCTGCCTTAAAGAAAATTCTAGAAGTTTGCTAAAATGAGTATTTTACCTGCTTCCTTACTTGTAAGGACCAGTCTGTCCTCCATACCATCAGTCCTATCAAATTCTTGCGTTCCCATATTTCTTCAGGAACCTTGAGGTTCCCTTTTCCCTGTCACCGCCATGTGTGAGGGGCTGCGGGAAAGAGGGTTATACTCTTTGCTTCAGGACAGCTCTGCACATACAGACAGCTGCAGTCATTCCTAATGACAAAGCCAATCTCTGAGAATATGAAAATAACCAGGTTGAATAACTAGTTTGAAGAGTGTGTCAGTAGCTAGGGTGCAGGAGTATGCAGCATTTGTTCCTGTGATTTGCAGGATAAATCAAATACCTTGTCTTATGCTTCATTGTAAAAGGCTTCTTTTGTGTACAGCTCTTCACACATAGCTCTTAGCACTATTTATGGATTATCTGAGGGCCTATTACCACCTCTGGGTAAGGTAATGAGTGAATGCTGGAAATTCTCACACTACTGTGCTCATGTGTAACAGAACAAAAGGGTCAGCTAAGTTACTGTAGAGGGTTCCTTATGAAAGAGAAATGCTGGTTATAGACTCAGGATGAAAAAAGACCTACCAAAATGAAGTTATACATTTGTTCAGGCTCCTTTCATTTAAAGAAAAAAGACAAAACCCAGCTCTTTCCAGAGGCTTCAAGGCAAGGACCTACTTATTGTCACTAGAACCCACAGGTTAGAGTGGAGTTACCTCATAAGGAAGCTGGAAGTTTTTCAAGTCCAAAAAAAATAATTAGGAATATGATGTACTTTTGGAAATAGAACTGGGGTGAGAGCGATTTTGCTTACAAATCTATGTAGCAAGTGCTGGCCTGCCTGTTCAGGCCTGTGCTTTTCCACGTTCTTCATTTTTCTCTCTGCATATGGTTAGCCTTTCATATCCAGAAGGGAGCAGCTGTATCCTGCCAGGGACCACAACTTTGCTCCCCTTAGGTTTCGTTCCCACGGAACAAAAGGGGACCCAATTGCTCCTGATATAAAGCTTTCAGTGAGGACCACCTACGTTCTCCATTTGGATGACGTGTCATCATTCACTTTGACAATTTCATCATGATCAGAAGAGCTGAAAGCAAATTTAGCTCCCCTGGTGTCTGAATTTGAACTGTGTCACATCTGCAGCCACAGATTTAATCTAGGTTTTTGCTGTGTTAGGTCTGAGTGACAGAGATTCACAACACTGTCTCACAAGGACAGTGCTGACTGGGTGTGCTGCTGAAGCATCGTGAACAAGAGTCTGTCATACACTCTTACTTCTTAATGGGAATGTTTTAGTTGCATATTTCATATTTATGACCCTAAAAAGAATAATTTTAATTTGACATTAACATCTGAATATGATTGTCTGAAAGACAATAACAGCAATGATAAATACTATTATAAATCAAACCAACTGATTTTCAATTTCTAATTAAAGATGACACTGAAAACTCAAGATAAGAGACATATGGAGAGAAACACATTTCTTTGCAAGAGGAACCAAAACCATATGGGGAAAAAGTGCAAAGATACCAAGCTAAAATCTGAACTTCTTGGCATCTGAAATGTCAGTAAAGGGAATCCTAAACTGATCATCTTCCTATAAAAAATCATTTATCAGTCTCTTCCACAAGCCACTGAGTAAGATGTGAGACATCTCAAGCTGTTCAGAACAACTGGGAATTGATTGTACGTAACCTACGATGCAATTGTTTTACCAGTTGAGACCATGAGACAGATGGCGTGAATACATGAATATATTTAAAGATGGGGACAAAGCTGATGTGACACCGAGCTGGATTACTGAAATGAACAATGCAAGTCACAGATTTGTTATCAGATGAAAAGGACTTAGTTCACAAAAAATGGGTGCCGTAGTAGCCAGTGGTCTCCAGATGCCAAGGACTGGGAGAATAGACTGCTACTCCCAGAATCAGCCCCACCATCTGCAGTCCCAATAATCAAAACTTTTAACTACTCCCTCTGTGCAAATAAGCCTTGAAATAGGTATGGCTTTCATCATGTTACAAAGGGTGTTTAAAATGTTCACAGAGGACCAATAAGGAACAGCCTAGCTACAGGCTGCTGATACAACTGTTGTATTCCAGGCTATTTCACAAGTCAGATATTGGGAATTGCCATATTAAAGTGCCAGTGAAAGACAGAGAGAAATTTTAAAGGTTTTTAGAGGCTTTAAATGATCTTGTTTAATATTGCAGCCTTAAGTTGCCTGTTTTTAAAGAGCTTGTACAACCTCAGAGCCTGATTTTTGTTGTGCTTTGGCATAAAACCATTTGCAGTATTGAGATTCACTTTTGCTGTGTTTATTGTATCGTCAACTTCTTGTTTATGTGGGATGGAAGATGAAGTGGTTAGCTCTACTACTTGTTTGCTGAGCAGGAAACAACTCTATCTGTAACCTGATGTCTCAGTTCCTTCCTCTTAATGTTCCCTTCTCTCTAAAGGCCTTTATTTTTTTGCTTTAATGACAGTTTAAGCTGCAGCTTTAAAAATGAGTTAACTTCACATTTAGATTAGTTCCCATAAACCTGATTTTTAAAGGGACCTGATTATCTTCCTCGTTTGTAAACATAATTTTGTTGCAATCACTGAAGATACAAATTCTGCCAACTCAGAGCCTAAAGACCTAAGAAAAAGAGGGCTAGAGCTGAGTGTATGAACTGTACCAGGACACTGAAGACAAGCCATGTTTTCATTTAGGTCAATGTGAAGCCATTCATAGGAAGGAAAACCTATTCCTCAGAAGACAGGAGTTCTAAAGATCATATGTATGTTTTCTCTAAAGAAACCTAATGACTGGTGTGACACAATGGCCAGGAATGAAGTTTTAACTATCTGGCAAGAAAGGCAACTTGTTATTACTGCAAAGTTGAGACAACTAAAAAGCAGCAGTCAGAGAAGGATGTAAGGGTCATGACATACAGTTACCTCAACATGTGGCTTTAGTATATTGCCATAGGAAAAGGGCCAATAAAAACAACTTTTTTCAGATCATGTTCAGTCAGCACTATTGTGTGAACCATGCCTTGCATGGTGTGGCATACCATCAGGCTTTTCCACTGTCTGCCTGTGGTTGCCACGGGTTTGTCTGTTGAGGATCAAAATGCCTTAGTCTAGACGAGGATATTGGGCTGAACCTAGAGATAACTGAAATTGATGTCCTGCAAGATATGGGAGATGAAATTGGCCCAACTGCCCTAAATTCTGTGAATATCAAGAGAGGGAGAGAAATCAGTCAGTGTAATATCTGTCCTTCACCAAGTAGGATTTTTAATAAACCCTAACTATATTTTTTTTATAACTATAGATCACGTTTTGTAGTAGTACAGTCTGAACCAACCTTTACAATAATGGAGTCAACACTGGATGTTTGCTGTGTTTCCTCTATTCAGTTCCCTGTGCAATAGGCAGGGTACTGCTATAGGAAAGAAACCATCTTAAAATGGACCATCTAATCAAATGCGTATTTATCATTAGACTATGTCATCAGAGAAATGTCTTAGCTCTATGGCAATGACCTAGGTCCTATGTTTGCTCACATTCCAGTTACTTAATGATGTGCTGTTGGAAATTTTTAGGAAATAACTACAGTTTTTCTTCTTTCCCATCTTAAGCATTGTTTCAGGTTGCAAAAAGTAAGCCACATTCCACGATTTCATGAAGATAGGATGTTGTATTTGTAAACATATAATGACATTCATGACATAAAAAATAGGACAATTACCATGGATCATTACTTAGAAGTATCAACAGTGAACGCTCTTACACAAGCACTCCAGCAGAGCTCAGGGCACTTTTAGAACAGAGAATGAAGAAGAAAAAGTTAAGTAAAAGTTTTCCATTGCTTTTATTATGTGCTAGGAAAGAGGTTCTATTTATTGCTCAGGCAGTTAAGCAGACTGGCTTCACTTCACTTGTAAGATGACAAGTTCATAGCCTGAGGTAGACAGTCTGCATCATACCATTCTGTTATATCTTACCAGAATAGTCTTAATGACCTGGCATCCCAGATAAAACACATCCAACTCTCTTTTTACTCCTTTTAGTTCTCAGCAATTCCAGGGTCAACGTTACATAATCTGATGGGTGAATAAGCATCTGTGAAGGAGTTTGATATATGTCATCCTTGGTGTGGCTGGAATCAATCTCTGCCAAGTCTTCCTGGGACACTGCAGTAGAATAATTCAGTAAATCTAAGTCACACTCATGGCTGACAACTTTCACAGTTGAAAGAAACCCTACTTTTTGTTTTCTGAAAACCTTAGGATGGCAGGGGAGGGAGGAGTGATTGCCCTGAATGTGATAATGGCAATAATTTGACGGTGTCAGGTGTTACTTCTAAGCTGACAGATCTCTAGAAACATTGAGGTTAAGGCTTTGAAGATGGTTTCATAAGAAAAAGGTACTTCAATGATCTGGGACTTTTTTTTCTTTACAAGATGAAATCCCGATGAAGTCCCAGATGAAGGCACATCATCATGCTAATGTAATTACAGAGAAATAAGGACTTGCAAGGGATTGTGTCAGATGTATTAGAAATCACACTGAAAGAGTGAGAACAGGAGAGGTTAACATTTCCTTGTGCTAGTCTACATTAAAACTCGACAGAATCAGAAGAAAGTGACACTATTTAGTACGCCAAGCAGTGTTACATCTCCACAGAACCATCACTACAAGAAAAATCGTGAAAGCTAGTAGAAATGGGTAAAATAATATAATCTCTCCAGGACATTTTCTAATCTGGGCAAATTCCGAGCTTTTAAATTCTGTTATGAGTAAGAATATAATTCATAGTGTTTCCACTGTTTTATCTAAACTGTGTTTTGGAATCAGGCTCAGTTTTTATCCCCATTGTACAAATGAATGCACATTTATTATTTTTAAGGGGGTTTTTTCCCCCAATTGCAACCGGTTTACTGAAAGTTCTAGGAATATCGCACCGGAAAGGAAGCTGGTAGTTGTTATCAATACTATAAAATAGAGACATCGGCAGAGTCCAGTGCAAAAAGCCCACAAATCTTTTTGTCACTAAGAGTTCAAGAGAGCATTTAGACATGTATTTAACTTCTGCAGATTTATGTGTCTTAAGCACACGCTTACTTAGGTGCTGGACATTTTGCCTGCGCCTATCACAGCATCCAAGATGGAGTGTTAGTGAAATTCACACTCACACAAGAATTGAAAAAAAAAGAAAGAAAAATCAAAAATTAAAACCTTAAATAAACTAATAGGCAAAGAAAGGCCTTACTTGTTGGGAAACAAATGCAGAGTATAGGATGAAGAGACAGAATTAGAGACTTTGCTAATTGCCTGGATTCAGCAGGAACATACCTGATGTAAAATACTCCTTCCAGAGGGTAGAATTGGGAATTTGCTTTGCAGAAAACAAAAGTCTTGCAGACTAAATGAAACTGGGAAGTTTGTTGAGAGGTTCCGACAGTGTAGTCAATCAGTTTGTAATGGGAGACTACTGGGAGATCCTGGAGGACTGTGTATAGAAGCTACAGTGGACTGGGTTTGAACTGGGGAGTGAAACTCTGAAATGCTGCCAGCTAAAATAAATCAAAAGCAAAGGACAACCATTTTTGTTGGAGCCTTTCATTAAAATATTGGCAGCTGCTGATGCATAACAAAAGCTCTGCTTGTGCTATGAGATATTAGAGTCGAAAACCAAGGAGGCAAATGTTCTCTTCAATTGCAGTGCAGGAGTAAATGGCTCCCAGCCAACACAAAACACCTAAGAAAAGAAAAATTTCAACAATGTTCTGATAAATTATTCTAAGATTATCTTTCTCCATTTTGTTAAGGAGCAGTAGTTCTCTTGCATTAACTGTTTCTAGATTATTTTTACGGGGGTTTTTTGCCTTTTAAAATTTCTCTTTTTAGCCTTTATTCTAAAATTGTTATCTAACTCCATATATACGTTGTAGGGAGCTTCTCTGTTATAATGGTAACTTCCCATATGAAAATGGTCATAACTAGAGAGTTAAAACAGAGTGGGCTTGGCACCTACAGCAGGAATTCAAACTCTTTGTTCTATTTGAAGTACAGGGAAGTGTTAAGTTTATTTAATGACCTTTCCTGTCCTTAGTATTTGCAGATGTCTTCTAAGTGTAATCTTAATGCTGGTGTTCTTAGGTTTGCAATGTATGGCTTGGGGAATTAAGAATACGCCTCTGATATTTTATATCCTTAAATGCCTGGTACACGTGAATCTGAATTTTATCTCATGTGATTATTCATCAGGAAGTAACACAAGATTGTGAATAAAATAAAAGCTAACTCCAATTCTTCAAGATTAAAAATGTTTATTTTCAAGAAATTATAGGAAAATATAACAAACAGAGAGTTTATTTTATTTTGGACATTACTAATTCTTACATTATGTCTTTGCGAGATCATTTCCTTGGTAAATAATTTTTCTCCATGCCCTGACCAGAAGGAAACAGAATGTGAAAGCCTGCTCATACAGATTCTCTGCTCACTGCTTAGCTCTCCAAATTACTACAATAACTTATATTTCAAACAGGCAGAGACCTCCTCAGGGTCAGCAGTATAAATTTCCATTTACTCTTTGCTTTTCTACAGCTTCGCTGCAGAGTAGGAAAAATTTGGTTTCGGAGGGATGGCAGAGTGGGTTCTGCTGGGGGAGGACTGCCAGCAGTCCCTAAGGTTATGGCAGGTAAGCGGGAAAAGAACTGACAATATCGGCAGTGAGCTCAGCTTAGGGGTTTTATGACAGAGAAAGGTTGGAGGAGAGAGGTCTTCAGAATGGCTCTGACTGGAGGAGAGTAGTTGAAAGGGGTCCTCATTTCCCACCTACTTTAAAGTTTTTACATTTCTCTACTCTCTTCTTACTGGGTTTTAAAGGAAGCAGCCCTACCTCAGAGCACTCTGTATTTGAAGTGCTTCCTAGGCTTTTGGAAAGGAAAAGTGCCAAGCTGGGGAGACGGCTAGAGTGGGACTTTTTGTGGCTGTTGCTGCCAGGATGGAGCTGCAAGAGGTGACTGCCAGCGCTGGCAGGGAATGTGGCCTGTACCCGAAACTGTACGTCCTACACATGCTCGATGGCAATGCAGCATCTGCCAGAGCAGTTCAGGCTGTTCCGCAGTTAGAGTGGAATAGACGACAGCAAAGGAGAGAGTCTGCCACTTCTTTTAGTCTGTCTTGCTTGTACCTTGAGCAGGCCTTGCATTCTGAGCCAAGATTGACAGGAACTGCCAAGGGGCTCCAGCACTGAATACTGGCTCTTCTGAGGTCAGACGTTTTTCTTCAGCCTCACCCAAATAAGCTTGAAGGCAAATTCAGCTTGTTCGATTTAATTTCAGGTCATGCCTGTTTTCATTTTAGTTTTCAGTTAAAAAAAAAAAAGTGAAAGTGGGATTATACAGAATTTAGAGGAAATTATCAGTTTTGTTATTTGCCAGATCTTGCTAAAACATCAGCTAAGCTACTGATATTATGATATTTTAATGTCACCTGCAGCATCTACTTTGACATAGAATGTCAGGAAACATCCTTTAAATGATTCACGATTCCTTTTCCCTTTCTCTAGAAGTCAAACAGTCCTTTCCATAGATTGCTGATCCTGAATGAATATTCTGATTCCTGATAGGAAACATTTCATACAAGTGGTTTCCATTCAACACTTCTGACAGGGTTTCTCATGAGACATGCTCATGGAAACCAAGCTGTCAAAGCGTAAGAGGAAAGGTCCTCTCATGTTAAAAACTGGTTAAAAGATAAGAAATAAAGGGTAAGAGTACACGGACAGCTTTTCCATTGAAGGGAGGTACCTCAAGGCTTTGAGCTAGGATTTGTACAAATCAATGTATTATCGGAGATCCTGGAGAGGAGGCTCATGTGTAGTGGCAATAAGAAAATTATCAGGATAGCAAACTGAAAACTGAAAAGCTTAGAACTTAAACTCACAGAACTAATAAAATAGCAGATAAAATTTAGTACTGAGAAGTCCGAAGTAACGCTCAGGGGAGAATATTAAAACAGGAGAAAGGCAACAAGAATGCTCAAAGTGGGAGGAAAGATCACACAGATTAGAAGTCTTTGGCTTAGAAAATAAATGAAAGGGGATGCACGTGATGGAAGTGGATAAAATCATAAGCAATATAAGGGAAAAGCATCAGGAATTATTACTTTACTGCTTTTCAAGTTTGGTGTACAAGAATGTAACCAGTGATCTTACTGGTGAGTACATTTGACAGAAAGAAGAGGAACTTCTTTTTCACAAACTGTATTATTAATTTGTGGAACTCATTGCTACAGGATTTTTAGAAGATAAAATTAAACATAGACTCAAAATGTGATTAAACTCTTTAAGGACAAGCTTATTAGTGGCTTGTAAAAGCAAGTCTGTGTTCAAATTTTTTGTCACAGAGACTGTGAATTGTTGAGCACAGCAGGGGAAGCATTTCCCTGTGCATTCCCATTTCTCGTACTCCCTCCTTGGTCACTCGCAGAGACTGAGTACAAAACTAGGTGGTCTTTTCATCAAATCTAGTGCAGTAGTTTTTAGTGTCAGTGGAATTTTGCAGCACAGAATAACTTTTCATTGTTTTTCCTCTGTTAGGGCTTTTTTCAATGTATCACACACCAGGCAGGTCTGTCAGTGTATGCTAATTGACTCCTGGTGAGCTAGGCAAGCAAGTCAAGCCTTTCTGTTCACAAACACGTGCATACCAGCTGAAGAGACAAGAATTCACAGATACAGATATCAATTTCATGGTAGCGTCCTTAATTCCACTTTCTGACCTAATTATTATTATCCCATAGAATTGGCAAAGATTGGATTTAAAAAACAAAATAAAACAAAACTAGTGTCCTAGAATCAAGCACATGGGGAAAGCAAAAAGTCCAGAATGGACTATTTCCTGGTGTTTTTTCATCTCTGTTAAAAAGATTCAGGCATTAGTATCTGAATGTGTGCCATGTTACCCATGATGCTCACACCTTAGGTTTTTCTTTTCTCTTCTGCAGGAATAGATGATTGTCCGATCTTATTTTTAAATGGCCTTTTAGAAATTATATTTAGCAGAAATATCTTTGACTGTGAATTAGGGACTACAGTAAAGGGATTTTTTTCCATGGTTGGAAGATGATGCTGTATTTCCCACTGTAATGATTTCATAGTAAGTCTATGTTTTGCAGTGCTAGCCAACATTTACAGGTGAAGCAAACCCATCTGCTAGCCCTAGAGACCTTGAAATGTAAAGGCATTTGGGAGTGTTCCAGGGGGTGGGAGCAGTGAAGCCAAATGCTCATGAAATGGCTCTGGAAGCTGGAAAGGGAAAGGGCTCTGCTGACCTTCCTAGTGGCTGTATATTTAGCCTGAATTTAGAGAATTTCTGGTGTGGGGTTTTTTGGTTGTTTTGTTTGTTCATGATCTTTTCAGTCGTTTCCTTTTATGGATTTTTGACCGCACAGCTAATTTGCTTTGCTTGCCATACTCCTTTCTCACTGCTTTCTGTAGTAACACTTCTGATGTTCATTGCAGAAGCAGGTTGGTTGGGGCAAAATCAGGAAGGTGTCTGCTGGAGGGCCAGTCAGAGGCTGTTAGCAAGGCTGTGCCAGGCAGAGGCTGGACGCAGTCTGCAGGGGACTAGCCCCGTCAGAGGGCTGCCTGTATGATAACACACGGGGATGCAGGTTCAGTGCAAACAGGGCGGGCTGGCAGCACCGAGGCGGCTCCCCTATTGTTATGACTTGAAGTACACAGTATAGAAACAGGTTTCAAGGAGAGCAGGAGGTGAGGACAGCCCCTCACATCCTGTCCCAGCCTATTTCTGCAAGATAGGTGTATTTTCCTCCTTTCTTTTGTTATGCAAAGTTTATCTCATTTTCTTCAGTTTAATTAAAGCCTTGTCTTTGTGCAACTGTCAAAATCTGTCTCTGCATCTCCAGCTTCAAGGGAATGAAAATCACTGGCTAAAAAACCCTTTGTAGCTTCCAATTGTAAATAGATCAGCTGATTCTGTTGTTTGATTCCTCTTGGGTCTTGTGTTTGTTGCTGCCGTATATAAGGTTGGCTACCACATGTTGAGGAGGTTCACGCACTGATACCTTGATTTCTCTGCTGATGATAATTGAACAAATACTAAGCATATCAGTGCTTCAAATAAAGCACTATCAGCCAGACCAGGCCTGTTTTCATCAGTCAGTTTAGCCACCTACTGCTTTGCAGTATCATCCTAATTCTGTGGAAGGGGGCTGCCATTGATTAAAATCAAGTGATCCTCGCCACTGGTGAAGGTCAAGTGGGGGCTAATGCAGTGAAACGCATGTAAATGTCTGTTAGAGTAATGTTGGTGGGGGTTTTTTGCCCACTTCAGATGAGGAAACCAAATAAAGTATTATGCCTTTTATGAATAGTTTATGGATGAAAACAAAGGGAAAAAAGAGACGAAATGAAATGGCATGTCCAAAGTCACTGGGCAGTGACACGTCCAGGTTTCCTGATACCCTGCACTGAACCACCTGCTTCTCCCTTATTGCTAATGATGTTATTACTAATAGTGGTATTATAAGTACGATTATCTTCATTATTTTTAGTCTATGCAACTGCATGCACGATCATGTTTCGCTTGGAAAAAAGTAAATTATTTAAATAGTTATTTAATTGGGACTTCTGGTGACATAGAAACTCCAACAATTATCTACAGCATGTGTGAATACATGCAGCCCTCAGCAAAAGAGAATGGGCCCATCCCCAAATTATTCCATCTGGCAGAGTCAGTACCTGCTGTAGTTCACACATGAATAGCATTAATTTGCATGTAAATAGAGGCCTACATGCTTCTGTGGAGCTAAAAGCTGTATTTCAACATTTCACAGTGGAATTAGGCAGTGGGCACATCACTACATGATGGTTCAACCTTGTAGTGACGTGCCAGCTAAAATAATTTTAAATGCTCTTCTCCATATTTCCCGGTAGGATTATTTATTGAAGTAGTGTGTAAGAGCTCAGAAGAATCCTCTATTGAAATGCTGCCAGCTCCCAGCTACGATTCTGACATTGATGTTGTCAACTGAGATTAAGCATTGGTCTTAATGAATGCTGACAGTCATGTTTCTTAGGTATAGTCCTGTACTCCCTTTCAGCAAAGAACCAAAATAGAAAGGCTGGACATGTAGAGAAAGATTTAGTAGCAGGGATGTTTACCTGCTACTTGAGCTTTTTTTTCTATTCTGCCTCTTTCCCTGAGAGGTGCAGCACTAACAGTTAACGTTTTCATATCAAAATGTAACAGCAAATGATCCTGTATCAGTTCCAAGTGAAAGAAATATGTACGCTGTGTTTCTCCAACAATGCTTTCAGAGAAGCTGCAAAATTCCAAACTGACTACGCAGAATAAAATGAGATCTTCTTCCCTCTATGTTGATTCAGTATTTCCTTTGAGAGATTGGTTAATATTTCCTTCTCCTTGCCCACATAAACCATAGGTTTGATTACATTGCCCTTAAGTTTGTCTTTTGACCCTCTTCAAATGTGTATTTGGTTGGGGTTTTTTGAGAGTATGCACTGTACTAAAGTCCCAGTGGTATTTAGACAGATAGATGCTCAACTGAGACTCCATTTCAGAGTCTGAACCTTTATGTGTTTTTAAATTTGTTTAGCTCATTTACACCTAGTTCTTGGGACATCCATAGTCTAGAAAGGTCTTTGTCTGTGATTGCAGGGAATGCTTTACTTTGTCATTGTACAAACATGCTGTTTTGTTGCATAAGGAAGGTGACACTCTTAAATTCAATAGCATCCCTGACATGTTAAAATCCCCCTGAGAAAAATCTCATGACTAACTCCTCTAGTTACTGAATATGAAAAAAAAGGCATGCAAATAGGGATAAAGACTGGCAGCTGCAAAGTGCAAGGCAGTTTTCCCTGGGGTAAAGATCAAGGGTAAATGTTTCTGCTCTGGAGGGAACAGGCAGGCCCATCAGTCTGAATGCCAGCAGTGAGGCATACTTCACCTGGTAAGACAAAAGGGTAGTGAAAGAAGATAGCAGCCAGGAACACATCCATCTGGATTGACTGGCAGGGAGGGACTGAATGCACAGGGGGATCAGCCTGCAATAACTCAGGCAGCGTTGCTACCTTTTCCTTCACTGGAAAACTCTCAAAGAAGTTGCACTGAGGCACCAGGGATGTGTTTCCTTGTAACTTTTTACTGCAGCTTTAAGACTGAAACCAAGCAGTTTCAGTGGTGGCAGGATTTAAACCTGAGTGCATCATGTGCCCTTAATACTTATCCGACCCATAGAGGGTGATACATGCTCTGTATGTCAGTAGATGAAAGTGGATCAGGGAAGAATTTAAGGTAGATCCCTTTAAGTAAAACAAATAGATTTTGCTTGTCATTTTTGCTGCATTTTCCGATGTGGTATTTGCAGCCTTGCATATTGAAAAACCACAATGGAGAAAAGAAAAATCAGCCTGGCCTTTCAGAAGCAAGGTAAATGTCTGATGACCGGTATAAAATGTTCTATGTAAGCACATGGCCTGGACTTATTAATGGTTTACTGTGAGATTTGCAATCCAGTGTCAGATAATGAGAGGTAACAAAAAGCAGGCAGCAGGATCATTGTGATGGGAAGTTAGAACTAAAGAACAGTCAGGGTCTGACTTCCACTTGACACTGAGGTGCCAGGCTGTTGAATTTGGGCCATTTCTGTACTTCAGTGAATGCAAGAGACCTTCTCTCCCTCTTTCCATTACTTTTCTATGGACAGGAGAAAAAAGCTGTATGGTAAAACTCATCAAATCACATGCACTTTATGTCTGGATGTATACCTTTCCTTGAGCACATGAAGAATGGATCAGTAGACCATACCAGGTTAAGAAGAGTGAAGGGAGTAAGCATTACCGTCAATAGGTAAGTGACCCTCAGACCGCTCTTCTCACACTGGCACTTAACTTGCAAGTGGTATAAAGTGACATATCCTTGGGAGCAGCCCCAGAAAGAAATGCCCCACTTGCAAAGCTGCTTCTGTTCCTCTTTATTGTCATTGCCAATTTGTTTCTAGAAGGTAAGTGGATGAATGAAATAGCCTTATTGACACCTATCTTACAGGAATGCTATCAGGTTTTCATATTAACAAAATTCCTCCAAATGCAGGGCAATTATTGACAGTTCTTTAATATATATATCTTGGAGCAGAGCTCCAGCTCCTTATTTTGTTTTCTTTAAATATATCATACTATGGCAGAGCCAGCCTATTTTCACAAAGAAATGAGTTGTATCTTTATACCAAGTGCTGTTAAAGGGGATTATAAATAGGCTTTAGACTACAGACTATAGCTTTGCTTTACAGTTGAAAAAAAACATCAATCACCTGGCTGAGACTAAATCCTAACATCTCACCTTCCTAACAGATTTTAAAGGTCACAGATGTATAGAAATGTTCAGCTTAATCTTAAATGCATTGAGTAGTCTGGCAAAAGCATTTCAGGGTCTTTTCCTTTTTATTTTCTGCCAGCTATTTAAAATGTGAAAGAAGTGTCACTTATAACTAAAGAGTGGATCTTTAAGAGAAGGCAGAGTACCAGAGATCAGACTTGAATCTCAGAAAGGTCTCTGCAGCTCTGCTCTGCTTTTCAGTCAATCTGATTCGTAATGTTTGCAGATTGCACTAGTTCACCACCACTCTCCCAAACGGGTTATCAGCAATCAGCTACATGCTGGGGACAGAGAACAACCTCAAATGAGCTCTAGCCTAAAAATAGCCATTTTCACATTAAAATCTTGAATCAGGCAGGAGAATGGGTTGCAGCTGGGACATCTTTTATTTGCTTTTGTCACCAATGGCAAACACCTACAACAACAACAATCTCTCCTCCATCCTGAAGTTGTTGGGATTCTGCTTATTAAACATACTTTATTTTGCAATGATGTAATAGAAACACAAATTAAGCTGCAAGATGATTTCAGATGCCTGCCAGTAGAATAAACAGGACCATTGCCAGTCTGCATTCATCTAGACTTAACTATGATTAATGTTCAAATTTACCTCACAAAACCGGTATCTAGGTAAGGAATATACCTGCTTTCTATATATTGCTGTATGTTCACAGGTATAAAGAGCCTGTTTGATCTGAGTTCTCCTCCAGAAGTGTATAACTCACTGCTGACAGTATAGAGAGACTGGGGGTAACAGTCCTAAAGTTCACGGTATTATTTTCAAAAATTTCCAGTGAGGGGCACAAGATGAATCTGAGATACTTTCATGGTTTTGCCCTTTGTCATTTTGTCTTTTTCACTCCTTCTTCCCATCTCTGCTTCACTTTTCAAATTCCAGCAAGTTTGCAAAGCACTTTGGGAAAAGATCCAAATGGGAAGTAGTCCTTTTGTAAGTAGTGATCCTCTTGTTGACTGATTTCTTCCTGGTACCCCAGTCATCATTTCTGAAGAAATCCTTATCTCATTGAGTAAAGGTAGAATTCTGGCATGTGGTATATGGGAGTAGTATGTCACAACAACGTAAGTTTACCTTCCCATCATAGCTGATTAAGTTCTAGCACTATGAAATGGAAAAGAAGATGGCTTACTGGGCTTCGTGCCTAGCCTCGTAAGCATTACAGGATGGAAGGAAGCTGGATGCCCTCCTGAAAGATATGCTATAATTCAGCCACAACTTACTGGATCTAAGGACTGCTTACACAAAAGGAAGCAATCATTCATTTGATAGCAGGATTTATTGGGTGAAATTCTTTGGCCTGAGCAATGCAAATCAAACCGGATAGTCATAGCTGTCTTTACTTACTTTAAAATCCATGAATCCTGCAGGCTGATTCAGCTCGTGTTTGGTGAGGTTGTGTTAATTTTCTTATCTGTAAGCCTTGCTGAAATAAGACCTTAGGAACTGACATCTTGAGCTGCATGTCTTTTAAAGATTGTGTAACATCTGTTTAGGAGCAAAGATTTATCTCACTGGCTTTATCTAAAATTCCCTCTCTTTTCAGTGTTGTTTTCTAGATGTATCTGAAAGGTTTGGTAATGGTAACAATATGTATCTGTTAAGAGTCTAAGCGGAAATATTCAGAGCCAAACTATATCCCACATAAAGCCAGGTTACATAGAGTAAAAGTAACAGAAGATAGGCTTCTGATAGTGTTGGTCTATCTGCTTATTCAGGGGTAATATTGCTGTGGTGGGGTTCTCACAACTCTGTTCCAAAATGGAGTTTATTCAGTATCAGAGGTGGGTTATCCCAAAGATACTTTTCACATATCTTTTTGCAAGCGCAAGATCAGTTAAGCCATTCAGACGGCAAACAATGGCAAGACCATCATGTGGACATCCTCATGGATGGTCCGCCTGCCTAACTGGGAAATTAACTATGAACAAGTAATAGTAATTTGTTAAAAATGCAGCTTCAGGTTAATAAACAAGAGTTACAGATTTCTTTCAAATTCAGAAGATTCTTTGTCTAAAAAAGGAAAACTATGAAAAATTTAGGTATTTATTTCTTACATTTCAGAAAACAATCATTTTAATTTGTTTTCAGATAAATTTACTTAAATGTAATTTAGAAGCTTATGAGGAAAAAAAAAAAAAAACAAACTGAAAAATAAAACCTGAAACATTTGTGTTTTGAAATGAATAGAATGTTTTGATTGATTCAGGAGAATTTTCTCATTTTGAGAAAAAAGCCCCACACCGATGATTTACAATTTTGAGCTAAATTGGAGAGGCATTTTCTCCTGATATTTCTATTTGGCTAGAATTTTGCCGGCTTAAAAAAAATAATGGTGGAAAAAAGAAGGTAAAGACTGTGTATCAAGGATGACTGAGCAGTATGAAAATGAGAGGAAAAATAAAAACATAAGGATCTTTTTGGAAGATCCAGCTTCCTTGAAAAGCAAAGCTGAGCTGGGGGAGACATTCACTGGGTAAAGCAGTCACTGCTAAACAAAGATCTCCTTGACCTAGAGAAAGTGAAGAATGTATGTAAGTTGACTCCAGTCTTCTATAACTGCAAGGCAGTGTATCTAGACATGCACTGAACTGTATCCTTAGAAAAGAATAAGCACATAAATAGACTGCTTGTGTTTGCTTTTATTTTCATTTGCTTTAGATTTTTGCTACATTTGCTAATAATATACTAGCTTAATAAATATAGCATTGGTAACAGGGTCCTGAGGAGAGAAAAACACATATCTGGTTTGACCTTCACATGATAATCAATAAAAACCAGGTCATATACAGATCCATATGAAAAATGGGAGATCTGCCCTAAAAGGAAATAGGTGCAGTCATGGGAGTCAGTAAGGAGATGAAAAGGGTTAATTAGTTCTATAACCACGATGCTTTACTAAAGGCATATTTAGACTATTTATGTAAACAAGTAGTTGTTTCAATCCCCTCATTTTCCACAGCGACCTCCCAGCACTACTAGTCCCTGGTACACTCATGGAATAAAAATGGAGATAGCCTTGAGCTGCCATCAGTTGCCGTTACACTTGGAGAACTGGCATTTGCTTTGCAAAACAAAAACATTGCAGTGCCCTTAGTTTCAAAATTACCCTTATAACCATTGTACTGTGCTTGGGTTGAAAAAAGTAGAAAGGCTCCTTTTGGAACTTCTGTCTTCTCTTATTGTGTATTGATTTCCATACCTGGTAGTGTAGCATGTGGTAGGTCTATGCGTCAGGTCAGAAAAGCCTGCTTTCCTGTCAATGGAAGGGGAAAACTACTTGGATTGACTTAACAAGCATAGTCTTCTGGCCATGATGCAAACTGTGTCATTATTGTTTGCTTGTTCTATGGCATATCCTGAACCAGCCGTTCTGAAATAAGACATGATACTTTTTATAGGAACAAAGTCTCTGAACCTTAGAGGAAAAACATAAAAATAACTCTTCCTTCCCTGCAAATCCTATTTGCATTATATAACCATAACTGTACTTGCTTACTAGATATCCCTCATGAAATAGAGCTTTCCTCTCTCTCCTCTCAGCTGGAGTTGTAACTTCAACACAAATCCTTTTCTGTGAAACATCCCGTCTCCAGAGTGAGCAGCGTGGAAGATGAGGGTAGTGTTTAAGGAATATGTATGTAACGGTGAACCTTTCCCCCTCATCCAATGGGTTGGATTTGCTGCTGTTGCATGTGGACTTTTGTATTTAGTCCAATACAAAAAAATGTCTGTCTGTTAGTTAGACAGACTAACAGGTCTGTCTTTCATGGGGATCAACTTTGCTAATTCCTTCTTTGAATGCATTTACATTTTTATTCTCCATAACATTAAATGGTACTGAACTCCATAATGTAATTGAGGATTCTGTGAAAAAGTGCTTTCATTTTGTTTAATAAGAACCTGCTGCCAGGTGAGAAGATTGGGTGCCACGTTGCTTGATGAAACACTGATTATCCAAGTCTTTAGTTGACTCTTCCATACCTGGCTTTGGCTCTAGTCTGCCAGAAATGTTGTGAGTGGTCCTTTAGCAAGCTACTTGGACTCGCTCTGACTCAGTTTCCCAAATGGAAATGGAGATAATAGCATGTCTACACACCAAAAGAAAGAAAGATTTATTTACTGTGAGGAAAAATAAGCTAGATGACTGCATGACTCTTAATTATGAGGGACTTTAACATAGGCATGTATTCACTGATACACTTAATACAGCCAAATTATGTAACAATGACAATGGATCTTAAGTGAGATGTTAAGTTTTGGGACATTTAATCCTAAGCACTTCTCCACTTCTTTCCAACAACTGGTGTTAAAGGCTATAATAAGGGGAGAAGAAAAGAGAAAGAAATGGGATGGGTCTCTCTCTAAGAGCTGAGGTGAGAGCCCTTTGCTATGCTGTCATGAGCAGTCCACATGAAACCTCAGTGCCTGAGGAAACACATGAGGGGTCCTCTTATTCCTGCCATGAGGCAATGAATTCCAGCAGAGGAGTGACATAAACGGCTGGAAGCTGTAACTACCTTAGTTGCCACAGGTTAATTTAGAGATGGTGATGATGCTGAGGTGGACCTCTGTGCAGGCTCTCTGACAGGAGTCAGCCAAAGACACTGAATTACATGGTAAGGAATTTATGTGCTTCACTGAGCAGATGCTACCCTGAGTATGTGTATGGCAGCATTTCCTCAGAAGCTCAGCTCTAAACACTGTTTAGTGAGTGCTAACTGAGTGTGCAAGTCAGGTTTTTTGAATGTGTAAGGAGTGTGAAAAATGCTTAATAAACCAACTAGTTGAGTGATCTGGAAAGAAATACAAAATATGAGACAGATTAGGTAACATATAAACAACCTAAAAAGTAAATGCTGCATAGTGAGTGGAGCGATACATGAATCTGTTAAAATGACACAGCTTAATGGATGGACATCTCTGTTGTAGTAAAGTGGCTTTTTGCAAATCCTGATGCAGCTGGAGTCAATATCAAAAGTCTCACTGCCTGCAATAATTCTTGGATTGTGCTCGAAAGACTAATGCTACATTGCTTTATCCAATCTCCTTTAACTTTTCATTACAATAGTGTCATGTTATGTAGAGGAAGAGAATGATCTCATCTGTGCACTTATAGAGAGAAATAGCTGAAGTTAATTGGCCTATTAAACAATTAATTCAATAAGTCGGTGTTATACACTAGCATTCAGGTTAGATGAGGTAAATTGTCTAAAGCATAAACAGAAACTATGGTCCAAAATAAGAGTTCATACACAAGCACTCCAAGAGAGATGACGTGAAAAGAGTACAGGTTTAGAGAGACCTCTAGTGTTCCTTTGCCAAAAAAAAGTGTTACACAACAAAGTACTCAGTATAACCAGATCATCAGTTCTCTTAAATCTCGTTTAGCATTTCCAGGGTGTTTTTAATACAATAATAAAAAAAAATAGCTATACATTCTCAAGTATATAAATATTAGCCAGAACTCCCATTTCTGCTATACTGTGTAAACAGCACTGATGATCTAAGGCTGTTTTATCAGAGTAGTCTAAAGTGGCCCTAGGGTGGCAGAGAATCAGACATACATCTTTTCAAGTAGTTCTTCCATTTAATGGGGGATCTTAGCATGAATACATTATTATGGCTTGTTTCTTTTAGCAAGCCATCAAATTATTGTCTTGCTAGGTGTGGAGTTTTTTCATTTCAAACAATTGCAGTATCATAAGGATTATAACAAACATTTCTCAAAGCATTTTATTTTTAAATGGTAACTTTGCATACTTTTCAGACAGCCAAAAGGCATGATCTTCATACTGCCTGTAAATGTGAACAATATGCTGTGTGCAATTTATCTTGTGGCATTATCTGCATAAAAAAACCTTGCATATTTAACTATTATGTAGGCTTACATGGAAGCTAGTAGGACCACCTTGCTCTGATTGACAATAATGAATGTCTGTGTTGGCAATTTTCAGAATTAGTCCACCTCCTACGGAAGTATGTATGAATAGAGGCATATATGTGTATAGAAGAAAGTCATATTAAGGTGATCGATATGTTCTTTCATGTTCAGAAGACATAAAGAAAAATCTATATGAGTATTGAAAATATACAAGTAATATTGACCTCAAAACAAATTGTTTCTCTGGGCCCTTGTTTATTACACTAAGCTGACAGGGAGAGAGCAGAGGAAGTCTAGCAGAAGGAAGAGGACCCCTCAAGCCAGCTTGCCTTCAGGCCCTACAACAAATGTGCTCTGTAGTGGAGTACAAGGGTCTTATAAACACGGAGCAGTGTCTCGTCCTGCTTAGTGCAGTATGTCAGCAATGCTGCCCTAGCTGCTGTGTCCTCTTTGCTCTGGAGGTTCCATTGTGGATCTCCTGGTGCAAGAAGACGTTTCCATGTTTGCCTGGGCATTCAGTTGCTGAGAACAGCTGGCTAGAAGAGATTAGACCGGCTTTCCTAACTGTACAAACTGTATCTTGATAGCTTCATATTGCTGAGAGTGATAAGAAAATGCATACCAAACCCCTTGTAAAATGGGTAGAGGAGGAGGAGGTGAGGAGTGTCCTAAAAGCAAACAGCTCTCCAGGACGCTGTTTAGGACTGGCTGTTAGTTTTCAGCCCCAGCAGTCTCTGCTAATTCACTTGCTCCAACAGCTGAGGTTTCAGATTACTCAAAAAACCTTCAGGTCAGCAGAGTTCCTCTGCTAGTCATGTTCTGTAGTGTTGAACAAATGCTTGGTTGACCATCCCAGTTGACCATCCTTATTTTAGAATAAAGTCAGTTAATTCGATCTGAAGGTGAAAAATCCCCCTGTGCTCTAACTCCCTGCTTCTGTGAATACCCTAAGGATTTGTTTCTTATCCTTCAGAGATAACTGCATTTAAATAAATCACTGAACAGGAATAAAACTTGCTTATGATGCAGTTCCAGGGGATTTTCTTAACCCACTGCTGACTGGGTGTTCTGCTTCCTTAGAAAGAGAATGTCATCCTAATATTTTTCAATAGGCAATTGGCTTGTCTTGAAAAGTGAAGATGGTTTTGTTTGTATTAGCCCAATGGTGATGTTACTGAACAGGGGTTTGACTATTGCCCAAGTCCAAAAACTGGTGAAGCTCAGCTGAAAACAAGGTTGAAACAAGAGAGGGAGAGAGTGAGCCGTGATGTTAACTGATAGCTGGTGAACAATGAGGAGGTATTGCTACTCTTAAAATTAAATTTAATCAAGCAAATTTGCCTGCGTTTCTAAGAATGTGTTTTATTGGGGGGGACGGGGGGCTATTGATCTTAAGATCTCTCCTGTTCTTTTCCTGTTGCATTTATGTCTTTTGTTCTTTTTCTGCAGATCTAGAATTTGTTAAGAAGTTTTCAGAGGTGGATAATGGTATATGGACAAGAAGTCATGTGGCATTTCCAAACAAGGTATCTGTCATATCTGTCATATGTGTCAGTAACTCCAGCCCTCTGCCATTTCATGCTTTTAAATATAACGGTTTTAGTAAATGAACAAACAATTGCAAAGATTAGAAATATTTTGGAGAAGAATGCATTGAGGGCCTTTTCCTCAGTCAGATGCTTCTGGTGTGTTAATAACTCCATCTACAGTTCATTACTGAAATAGTTCCAGAAGTATTAGAAATACGAGCCTGAACCAGGTCACTAATAAGATAAAACCCAGATTCTGTTCACATTTTAAACAGTGGACTAAGTGAGGAGAATGCACTAGTGTAAGGGTAAAAGTGCAAAATGTTGATGTGTTTTGCTGGAACTACTTTTTCTGTGGCATGGAGTAGAAAGAGTGTTAGCACACAGTTGAAGTTGTTCTGCAATGGGCGTTGGCCAGCTTCTGTTTTGGTGTTGGAGACTTCAGGACCTGTGGGCATATGTCAGTGGGAGGGGTGCTAATGGGCTTTCTCCAAGTGGAATAGTAACTGCCGGAGACCGTATTCAGAATGGGCAAAATGAGCAGATCTCATCCCAAAGTCCAAGGGCAAAGTTGGAGGGAAAAAAGTGAAAAAAACTATGATCAGATGCAGACAGATACGTGTCTGCTTTCTCCATGCTTTGAGCTAGCCAGACAATCTAGTCTGGTCACGTTTCAGCCGGCTGTTCGCTGGCCTGGCTGCATGGCTTCCATGCTAGACCTCCTCCACAGCCAGCCAGCTCAGGACCTGCAGAAGAGACTTGTCTGAACTTGATGTGCCGATACAGCTCCAGGCACTGTGGTCTGGTAGAACATGAACAACAGAGTTTCTGATAAGGGTCAGGGACATTCCCATCTTACATAGAAATCAATTTTCACAGATTATTCTTCTACTTTTATCGGTGTTACTTGTGGCAGTAGACCTGGGTGGCACTAAACAAACATACAGTCCTTGTACATGAACTACTAAGACAGTCTGTGTTGAATATTTTTGTGTAAGTGTGCTCATCAGTTTTTGGCCTGCTTTGCCATGTCCAAAATAGATACATATTAAAAATTACTAATGTGTATTAGTGTAAAAAAAGAGGCAGTGGTAATGAACTCCAAAAAGAAGTTGTGACTACTAATCAGTTGTTACTATTATGACTGAGGTTATAAAATCTGTGGGCATCACTTTTAGCGTGTATGTCCACAAGTGGGCAGATGTATTAAAACAGCTCTGCTTTCAGAGAAGCTTAATCTTTGCCTTAATCACTGCCTTCTTTGGAAGCTGTGGGAGCTCTGTGCTTCTGAGATCATTATTTTGTAGGAATCTAAAAAGGTATTCTGGTATATTAATTACTTTGGGTTCCTACATAAATGGTTTTGTAAGCCCAAAAAGCAAGTAGAAAATAGACCCAGGATATCATGGTACCCGTGATATTTTTTAGCATGTTACAAATGTAAATACATTTTCTGCCACAGTAGGATTATGCGATATGTTCCATATTATAGATGTGGAGGTTAGACCACTGTAAAAACCATGACCCAGTGCCTATCATCTTTGTGGCTGGTGAATTCTCACTGTTGCACCATCTTCTTCCTGTGTGGTTGTCATTCCGCACTGATTGCTGGTAACTTTGGCAAAATCATATGACAAAATAACTCTGAAAACAGTATTTGAATTAGGCATTTAAGAAAATAATGTGGTTTATTCTCAGTGATCATGATAGCTAAACATTTCTTTGTGAATCAATTTTTTCCTAGTGTTATTTGCTCTTGAAATCCTTGGGAATTATATTCTAGTGACATCTGTTAACTCTGCTGCACTTAACATGTAATTAGGAAGGGAAAAAAAGAAAACAGAAAACAAAAGCCCATGCCAATCTAAATGTGCTTGAAAGGTGCCAGATTGATAACTCTGGAGAATTGAGTCCTCTGTTTATCCCCTGAATTAGTGCAGCAAAATCAATGGCAGCATAAACTTGCTCATGTCACCCTGAAATGTCTTGTGCTCACTCAGCTGTGAGGGTAGCCTGGGCTTCGTTTCGCCAACAGTCCATAGGATCCCAGTAGGAATGATAAAAAGGATGCTGTCCTGTGGTGGAAGGACTGTACTGAGAACACTAAACTCATATCAAATAAATTTCTGACCAACCATCTGAGGTCAAGCTTCTGGTTGTACTTTGCAGTTCCAGCATAGATTACAAATGGTGATTTTGAATTAAAAGGCTTTATAGTGCATTTCCAATCTCTTAACTATCTAATCCCCTGGTGTGTTTTATTTAATGCATAAACTTCCATTGACATGACAGAGCCAGAGGCATTACAATCTATCATGTCAAGACTTCATACATTAACAGTTCTTGTTAGCACGCATTGGCACAATACACTGTGGTAGTTCTGAATTATGCTAATGATCCATGGATAATGGGTCGCAAGGAGATTTTTGAACCGTACCTTTAAACCAATGCCACAGTGCTTTTAGGATGTGTCAGAGTGCACAGAGGCTTGGCACTATAACACGCTTTAATGCATCTTCAGAGCACCTTATCTTGTATGCTCTGCTTTAATTGAGATTAAATGGCTTTGAAGGACCTAACACAATTTCAAGGACAATGCAATATCTCATATTCTCAGTGAAAGGTTTTTAATGTATTTGCTTAAAACCAAGACAAATATTCCATACAAACACATTACACCAAACTGATGTTAAAGGTCTGTCTCAAACTTAGAGAAGCCAATACAATTTGAATTAAAAGCATGGCATAGTATTCCTGAGGCTATGACTAGGATGGGGTGAGAGAATTGCATAGGATCTTGGGTTCTGCAAGAGCATCAGTTAGCAAACTAGCAACAGAAGCAACACTTTCTTTAAAGGCAAGTAGATGTGCCTAGATCCTGTGGAAAGTCAGAGTGAAGTTGTGTCAGGGAAGGCTTGTGAGAGTATTCTTCTGGGGGTACATACTCTGAATTCTTTGCATGATGTCAAGACAGGAGCAAAGCCATCCTGAAAGTTTGGTTTAGTTTGTCCACCAGTCTTTGCTACATTCCTGTAATAACAGTTTAAGAAAATTTAAATAGATGTCATATGAAAAAAGAAAGCACAAAAAAAGAGAGTCAGCCCCCCCTCCCCTTTTTCTGTAACTTCAGTTTAATACTTAGCATTTTATTTGGTTGCAAACTTGTCCTCTCTGCCTTGCTTCAATAGTGATATAAAGGTGCTGCAGTATCTTGGAAGATGTTGTTGTATTCCAATAATGATAACTGTGTAGTTTCATGACCCTCCCGAGCTTACATTTGAGGACTCATTGGAAAAACTGCCATCATATCACAAGGATGTGAAGTGTAATACTGCCAATTTTTTGAATTATTCATTAGTCGCAAGGAAAAAGAAGCAACAAAGACACAGGCTGCTTCTTTTTATTTATGGGTTTACTACTGTTCATATTTTTTAGTGAAGGGAATACAATTCTTCCATCTTTTCCACAACAACTTGAAAAGAAAAGAAAATGTGTATGCTTGAAAAGTTGGGATTTCTGGGAATACATTTTCCTCTTTTAGCTTGCATTTTAACATAAGGTAAAACATTTTTTTGACAAGGTAAGTAGAGTAAACAAAGATCAGTGAGAAAGCAGAAATTATTGAAGTACTGGAAAAACTGCTGCAGGCTACTTTTTCACACATTGCTGCTCAAGTCAGGATTACGCTATGACAGTTCTAACTCTCCTGCTGACATCCTTATAGACTCTATTACATTATTTACTTCTTGTAAAATAACATTCTATTACAGCTCCTTCATGTCCTGCTGCTATTCTAAGTTCAAGGGGAAGAAATTCTGCTCAACCATAATTCCTCGCTTCCAGCTCGTTAATACAGCTCCAAGGAGATCATTATTAAAAAGACTGATATGCGGCCTCTATTTCATGCCCCATTTTCTGTTGCAGTAACAACTGTATTTCTAGGGTGTTGGTCTTCGCTTAAATCAACAGCACTGGATAAGGTGCATTAGCCTGTGTCTTGAAGTATCAGGTGAAGCATGCCCCACCCTGTGCTGAAGATGTAATGTCATTTTTATGTCTGTAAGGGGGAAAGATATTTCTCTTGCTTTTTCATTGCAGGGAAAAGTGAAGCCAGGCATGCAATCATACCTGATTTCAATAGAAAAAGAATTGATTCTCAGTAGACTTGCCAGGAACATCTGCAGATAAAACGGGGTTAACAGCAGACAGGTTACTTGAACACTCTCTGAAAATTGGCTTAGGTCTTTTTTTCAATGTCAGGAGATAATCAAACACATATCACCGAGTCCCACATGAGGAGTCTGTTGAAACTTGTTTTTTGGGTAGACATACATATTAGGATCCAGAAAATGAATTTACCTACTGTCTCTGAATTCTCACTGTAAGTCCAGTTAGCAACTAGGTGTACCACGCGCAAAATATTCCCACACTATGGTAGAATGCTCCCAAAGCACCAGCCTTTGAAAAGTAGTACTTGCGTGACTGCCTGAAATCACCCTGGCAAGTCAGTCATCAGCGCTGCTGCTTGCAGTGTGACTCTTGAAAGCAGCACTTGACACTTGAAGAACTGGATCAAACCAAACAGCAGTGACCACATGCTTTGAGATGGTCAGATGACAGAGGAGCAGAGGAACTGTGACCCAACACACACAGTTCTGAGCAGTGCACTTCCTCAGCTTTCAAAACCTGTTTGGACCATCCCTAATGAAATTTAAGTAGCATTTCATCAGTAATAATACAGACAACATGATAATTATCTAATTATCCTTGGGAAGAGATACTTAATAAACTTCCCAGCAAAAAGTGAATCATATGTGCACTTTCTTCAAGGTAAACAGTGAAACAGCTGGAAAATCAGCACTGCCTGCAGTAGCATTTCATTATGTATGTGGTAGGTCCTGATAAGAGCAGTGCAGAGCATTTGGCCGTTGATCTTTGAAGTTCGGCAGGGACTGTGTGGGATTTAAGGGTGACTTTTGCCACTTGCCTCTACGTGAACCAGGACTTCAGTCACTGTCTCTATTATTTTCACAGTTTGCTGCACAGCTTAGAGTTCTAGCACTGAAATTGGGGATAAAGTTACATACATGAGTATGCTGTGTCAGAAGTTGCTGGTTGTTAACTCTGTCTTCATGGTAATGGACGTGGCTAATTAAATATCTCATTCATCATGAGAAGATTCTCTGATGATCCTTCACAGAGGCAAGAGGTGAGAGTGGCAGGAGGTCCAATTTAAACAGTGCCGTTTACTAGAGTACGTCTACTAGACTAATCAAACAGGATAGATACTTGCTATTTCTTTCAGATTTGGGGCTATTGGTCAATCTGAAAGAATTTTTTTGATTCCCAGTAGCCTTTGATTTCGAGGGAGTTTGGGACAGATTCCCATTATTTTGCTTCAAAGCCTTCTTGGTGGGTTAGTCTGTGGAGTCCCTGAATGGGTCACACAGGCACGAGTACAGGCCACATGTTTATTACTAGCAAAGAAGAAAGCAGGTTGCTTGCTGGTGCTGCAAATTTTCATCTCCCTTAAGCATGAAAGATGATCCTCTTCTTCATCCCCTTACTTCTCTATCTCTCCAGTCTGACCTGCTTTTTCCGTAAGAAGGGTTGATTCTTCTATGGGAAACACGTTTTGAAAGAATTTCACTAAAAAAACCATGAATATCTGACCAGCTGTTAAAGTCATTTAGTTCAAGTGCCTGTGGGATGTTTTTAAGATCCAATGTCCTAGCTCAGTTTGCACTGGTAATCCAGTCTTTGAACCAGGGAGTCATTATATTTATCTGTTTGGGTTTGGGTTTTATATACCACCAATTACTGTTATCAAAATATGTTAAATTAACTGTGTTCTAGGAAAGCAGATAATTTCACTGTAGACTGGTAAATATCCGGCTATAAATGAAGCTACCTTTTATTTATTGCAAAGGCTAGCACATTCATCAGCATGCCTAATTAAAATTTAACAATTAATAAGCAGTGGCAAACCCTGCACGAAGGTCAGTAGCAACCTAAGCAAACTTATCAAAAATGCAAAGGGGTTTAGAGTTTTTAAAAAGTTCATTCTGTCCTTAATTAACAGATCTAATTACAGCTCTGCCATAGCAAAATGCAAAATGATCTCTTCAAAAGACAAGAAGTCAAAGGTTTAATAGTGCAGATAACCTTCTTCTTCAGTACGTACCGACCCAAGTGTAGAAGGGAATTTTACCAAGCATTCAACAGAGTTGATTGGATGGCTTTGACAGAAATTAAAGCTAAGCAATACATAGAAATCCCCCCAAAACAAAGGAATTGAGAGGGAATAAAAACTCTCTTGTGTCTTGGGATTTGAAATAACACCAAGTCAAGACTTTGGATAATCTCCTTTCTTAGCAAGTTGTCAATGTATTTATTCTGTGACCTTTGCTGGTTAGTTTTGAATAACACTTTCTGTTCTATAGACTGCATCTGTTTAATTATCACCTCATTCAACAAAAATGGACAGTGCAAAAATCAAGGATAATCTAGCGTAGTAGAGCTAAATACAATAGAGTGAAAATTCCTGCAGTTAATAGTCAGCATTTAGAAGTTGAAGGGCAATTTTCCAAGTTTAACTGAAGGGTTTAGTTATGTATTAGTTCTTCAAGAAGACTGAGAAAAAACTGAGTGTTATGTTCAGTTTTGCAGGAAGAGGCTGGAAATGAGCAGAACTGGGTTCATCAGTAAGCAAGTTAAATCTTCCTGGCTGATTTATGTGGGCAAGGGTCATATAAAGTGGCTGAAAGACAAACTAGACTGCTTAAAATTAATAATGTATAGCTGAAATGAATTGTTACTATTCATCTTTACGTTTGGATTAGCAGAAAGAACACCACTATGAGAGGCAAGATCTCTTCAGGGAAACCTGACCTATGTGAATATTCTTATTGTTCCCTTTCATACCTTGCCAATGACAAAGTGAATGTAGACCTATGGAACATAGGTACCTAAAGCAGAAACAATTGAATCTCAGCAATGATCTTGGAAAGGCTCAAAACCACAGGAGTCATATTCATCTTAGACTGGAAACGAAGTGCATCATAACAAATTTTTCAACCAAAAGGCTCATTAAACGTAACATGAAAACAGAGACTCTGTTCTGAGCAATCTCCATGAATTGTTCACTAGCTTCACAGCTGCGCTATCATGAACTGAATAAATTTCATATGGCTTTCTATTGGCTGTAGGAGGAAAAAAAATGAAGCCTGCTCAGACTGATGGGCATTTTAAGACTTCCCTTTAATTCCTTTTCTTAAAAAGAACATAATCTTCTGGGTTTAAACTTGTGGCTTGAACCAATAGGTAGCATCAACCATCAGTAACATGCCATACTAATGTGGCCTCATGCTAGTCCTGTGCTATATATATTTGAAAGCAGAAATGGTGAGACTTTTAAATGTAACAAACATTTTATTTTTCTACTCAAAGGAGCCAGGCATCCTGTATGTCCATGACATGATCCCCACCTCACCTTTAAGGAAATTATAGTGATCTGTCTAAAATGTGCGTGCTCAAAGAGTTTATTTGCTATTTGGGTCCTTCTCTGCGTCCTGCCTCAGCAGGGGAGACAAAACTGGTCCCGCTACGTTGCTTAAAAACACAGATAGTAGAAAACACATGCCACATTATCACGTTCCTTTCTTTGGTAACACTTGCTTTAAGATAAGAAATGAACGTAATTACTAGAGTTCTGCTGATGGGAAGTGAAATATCAGAGGTAGGCATTATTACTGTTACTGTTATTATTATTATTGAAGTAGCAGGAAGTGCAGTGCTATAAAAACTCTTCTAAGCAGTCACTCCCTCTAACAGACCATTAAAGGTTCACTTCACACTTATATCTCTTTCTTCCAGACTGAATCCTGAATCATTAATTTTGCACTTGACGTTCCTAAAAGAAAGCTTTTTTGAAGCAAAACCTTTTCTTGATGTCTGAATGCACCCTGAAGATGTTAATCACCAGAGCCATAAAATCAAGACAAAAAGCCATCAAGGTACCTTGAATTTATTGAGAATTGAAAGCAGTAAGATGTGAAGATTTTTGTTTTATTTTCCAGCACCATACAATGTCCAAGCTTTAGACAATATCTTTTACTAATAGCAATCTGAGTAAGCAAAGCTGTTAAAGATAATATATGGCCCGAGACACTATATGAAAAGGTGATAAATTAAATTCAGGAGCAAAGAGAACCAAACCAAATCTTTTCAAATCCTACCTACCTCTATAAGCTTTTTCTTTTTTCTCTTCTCTTCTCTTTCCCCCCTTCTTTTCCCTTTTTTCCTTCTGTATTCCCTTGCCCCTCTTCTCTCCTTTCCTTTCCAAGAGATTTCTCTCTGTCAGTGCTTCACCAAAATAAAGAATAAATTCAGGGATCTTAAAATGTCCTTTAATATAATGTTTGGAGGAGACGCCCCTTCCCTGTATGCAGGTATCCCTCCTGAAAGAGTTTTTCACTTTCTTTTAAGAATATCACAGCAATGTGAAAGCAAGCAATTGATTTTTCATTTCCAGTCTTCTGTGCAACTTTTTCTTCCTCCTTTCCTATTCCAGCCTAAGTCCTTTCCAAATTAAAGCAAAGACATGAAGCAAGTTATGAACTTTGCTTAACTGTTAACAAAGACCACCCATCTCAAATATTCTCCGGCTCAGAAATTCTGAATATCTCATGCATTATTGCCCTCTAGTGTTACTTCAGAATGTATGTAGAAGATTCCATCTGTAAAACTGAACAAAAAAAGCATGTTTCAACGAGGCAGGGCCAGATCTGAACCTGAGAAGTAGCGACCATATATCCATGAAAAGAGACATTTTGCAATCCCTTGATTTCAGTTGGGTCAGTTATCTAAGGTCTTTACTAAGACCCAGTGCTTTGAATATTCGTTTCCACACAAAGGGAGTGGGGGGAGCACAGGGATCTTTACTTTGCTCTCCACATCTCTATTCGTACTCCAGAGACGATGCCACTGGTGCCATGTGGGCATTTTGATCTAATCCTAGTTTTCCTGTGGCTGAAAGTTTCTCATGGAACTTAAAATGCTTGGTTTAGCAGTGTGCCAATATAAATAAAATAAAGAAACATGGCAGTGTAAGCTCAAAACAGCATTGTTGTAGAATGGTGTGAACAAATTGGAGTGTGACCTGTTACCATGTCTGGTTAATGAGACTTAGGTGTCCCATCAAAGAATGGGAAAAAAGTAAATAATTATAATTTTCTATGGAAATATTCCAAGGCTTTCCAATTTCCGGGGAAATTTACAAGTTGAAATGGGAAGAAAATTACTAAGTCCCAGTTCTTTCCTTATGTCTAAAACAAATTCTTGACGCAAACAGTCCTGGACTGTGAAGGAGTGTGGATCCAGATCTGCCCTCTCCATGAAAGTAGGAACAAAATATCTACTGTCAACCTGCCAGAGAAAAATTATATATTAGTAGACAGGCTACTAGCAGTTTGCTGGAGTGGGTGCTGAAAATTATGACCCTGTATCTGTATTTAGGTAACTCATTAAACCTGATCTAAGAACTTACTGGCTAGTGGCAATTTTAAGTAAAAGTGAACAACAGGAATATTCAGTTTCTTTGGAAATGAGACCTTTACAATCATGTTTTGGTTGGTATTTAAATGGTGTTCAGTATTATTACCAGACAGGCATCAAATGCTGCATATTTCCTCATTTGATGAAGGTCTGCTGGAAAGTGTATCACTTGGCTTAGTGAATGAAGTTACCACCTGTGGGATGCTAAGAGTTCAAATTCTGTATTTCCTGCATCATGTTGTTTTCCTGTGCTTCATTTTTCCCATCTAGAAATAGGATGATGAAATAATTCTTTTATGTAGAATTCTTTCTGTAGGTGAAAACGGTCCATCAGAGCTGGGGTTTTACTAGATAGCATCCAGACTTCCTCTGAAAGTTCTAAACATAATAGGATAAATTACTAGATTTTTTTTTTTTAATTCTCTCCAAACTCACAATAGTTTTTCAGAAAAGTTCTCTAACCTTCCTGAAAGTTTTGAACCCAGATCAGCAGGTAAATGCACTTTCCTCAAACCATGCATCATATTAATTTTGCTTCCATTTAGGGGGTAGTTTGAAGGAAAAATCCAGAGAACTCAAGTCAAGAGTCCTAAAGTGAGCCACGGAAAGTACAACTTCCAGTTCTCTCACAGGGGCTTTCATCCTGTGCTCATGCAGGAGCTCACATGCACCACCGGAAGAAGCTTTGCTGGGAACATGCTGATGAAATCCAGCAAAGAACTCTGCACGTTTCTTATTCAAAATCCTGAAATCCCCAACACAAGATGAATCATGATATCTTAGCTATTTAAAAACAATAAATGTTACTATGGTTTTCACATACTCATATTGGGCATGATATTTATCTCATACTGATTTTGCAGCTGTATACTGCCGTCAACTTCAGTTGTTCACGATGACATAACATGACCTATCCTAATAAAAGGAACAGAGTCAGAGCAATGTTAAATACCCCATTACATTTTGTGATCTATTTATCTGCTGCTTTAAATGTGTAAGAGGTCTGTTCTCTATGTTCTTTTGCCAGCCATTTAAAGGCACTGATAATTACACTTCTAAAGTCATTTGGTCATTGTCATGCTCAGTACCTCCTGGAATTTTCAAAACAGCTGTGATACTCCCAGATTTAAAGGATTTTGACAAGAGTGAGATACTAAAAATTTTCAAAACTATCAATAGGCACTTATCTACATCTTTAGAAATGAAATGTCTTTCAAAATGTGACCCTAATCCCTTTCTGAGTAGACCATGACATCCCAGTACTGCGTGTGTTACATGACACTTTTAAAACACGCTTTGCCAACATTTTTACACGTCTCCTTGACCTGCCTGCAAGAAGTCAGCATTCAGACAGCTTAGAGAGGATGATTTAAAATCTGATCTTGAACAAGACACTATTTTTCTAAAAGATTGAAAACATCTCTAACATTTCATGCTCTGAAGCTCATTTTTTTAATGATGCTCATAACTAGATTTTTATGGTGAATCTTTATGATTCAGAGAAATCAAATCTCAGAGTGATTTGTGTCACCCCTTAGCTATGGTTATAGCTTTATAGTAATCTTAGGATGTGCACTAGTTGTTTTTTATATTCAAGGCCTGTTAAAGGATTTATATCTGAAGCTAAATGGGTAAATGTACTGCAGGTTGCACAGTTTCTAGTACATCACGAAGCCAATTGTCTTCATGCATGTGGCTGAAGTGAGAGGTTTGCCAGAGAGGAGTTCCACTGGAGTCAGGGAAGACTTCAGAGCAGCAGCAAAAATGTCTGAAGATTTGCTTCATAGCTCACAGCTACTGCGGCCATCACGGTTGTAAACACCTGTCTCCATGGAGGAATCTGTCCAGGTAAGCACAGCACAGAGGCACTCAGCATAGCTCTTCCTATGCATTAAACACATTTGTATGAACAGGAGAGGAGACTCCACACAACCCAGCAAAATACACAAGCAGTGTGGAAATAAGCTCTGACTCTTCACTTTCTGTTCTGAGCAGCACAGCTGTACTGGCTGATACTAACAAAACTGCCAGCTCCAATCTCCGAGCAAAGGAACTGAACGTGGTGTGTAAACTACCTTCATCTGCTGGCTCTGGGACACAGCTGCCTTTGGGCCATGATTGAACTTGTTGCACTCTAAATTTACAATTGAGCCAGTCACAATAGTGGCAAGGAAGATTGCGCCTTTACCTCTAATTTGAGCTGGACACAAATGGGATATTTTTTGTGGTCAGAATGCAAGGGTGGTTTAACTTTGGGGGGATTTATTCCTTAATTTTTGCACAAGCAACCTAGACTGGAAGGTGGGCTGCTGAAGAATGCAAGAAAATTCTTGAGTTCAGAAAACCTACAGGTCATTGCTTGCACCTGCCTGTCCCTGTGTTCCTTCTCTCCTTCTGGTCAAAAATGGAGCCACATATAGTGTTCCCTTCATACTCATTAGTCCTGTTCCCTGCATACCTTTTTCCTTTTATATGCCAAAAACAATTTCCAGGGTCTTGTTATTCTTGTTAGTTCTGTAGAATCAACGGAGCAGTAGGGAAGTAGTTTGGATAATTTTTTCTCTCTTACATTAACAATAGAGTTTTAACTAAGACACCACTTCAGAAAAGCAGTAATGAAATGCACAAGTCAAGGAGAACACAGCTGTGACTTTCAGAGTTTGCAGGGCTGTCAGCGAGAGAAAATGTATCTTTACCTATAAAGTGGGCAAATTTATTCTGTAAGACTTTGAGAGAAAATAAATTTGGAACTTCACAATGCTATTTATTCAGAGTCACTTTTCAGCATATAACCACTTCTTGAAGTTCTCATAATCGTCAGTAGGAATCTCATAAGCATCTCAATGCACCTTACATTCTTACCTCTGTCAGGAGTCAGCAACCAAGTTGATAACAAGACCTATCTTCTTTTATTTTGCTGGAGAGACTCTTTTAATCAGTTCACAGTTGCCTGGTATGTGTCTAATTTTATGCAGCAAGAAAAAGATGAGCATATCCATACTGACTTAGCAAGTTCAGAGATATTTTGCTTTGAAATTTACAAACAGATAGGATCCATGACTGGAATTACAAATGTAAGTAAGCATAACACATTTAGAATTGCATTTCTTTTCTTCTAAATTGTTTCTCTGCAGCTTGTCATTGCTTGTGTAACATATCAGCAGACTCAGGACAGGCACAGTAACACAAATGTCATTGGGCCACATTCAGAGTAGGATGCAAACTCTTGTTTCATATATGCTAATACATATTTTAAGATTGTTCACATTTTAAAAGAAAGATGTACATGAGATATATGGGAGAATAACAAGAAACAAGAAAAGTTCAGCTTTAAATGCATTCCTACCACTATGTCTGGAAAATCTCCACTGCATTCTGTAGAGTTTAAATCTGTACTGAGAAGAAAATTTGGCCCTGGAAATAGCACAGACTACGTTGTGTAGGTCTAGCCAGGAACATGCTGAGCTAGAATGAGAATTGGGGCTACGTGGTTTAAGACCATAGTTTCTGCCTTGAGTTCCATAAAGCAGAATGACAGAGAAAAGCCTATTTTAAGCATCATTCTTTAGCTCAGGAGCTAATGTCTTAAGGGTGTTGGTGGTATTATGTATATCTCCAAGCAGATAATAAGCACCTAATGCATTTTAATGGGAACAATTTGATTCAAGACTTTAAACGTTAAGTGATAGCTCATACAGGGCTTTGAAGATCCAAGTAGCTTAAACTTTACTGGGTTTGGGTACCTGGAGTCAAGTTCCTATTCATGTTCTCACAGTCATCTCTATTCTTCCTGCCTGTAAGGTCTGAGCACAAGTGTGAGCTGGAGTTCACGTGCCTTGGTTTTCCTTAACAGAAGAGCAAGAGAAGGTTCAACATGTAGGGCTGTACCTCTTATAGTAGCATTTGGTTTCAGATCCTCTGAGGTACATGGCTTTCAGCTGGCTTGATATGTAATAGATAATAGGTGCTTAAGGTTATTTAGGATCTGCACCTCAAATGTTGGCACTAATTAGCTCCTTAAATCGCTGCTGGATGGAAGTGCAGAATGAAAAAACTTTTTGCCCTCAACATAGTCCTTTCCAAATTAGGATGAGATGTTTGCTGAGGATAGAAAATATCTTGAACATGCTGTACTTGGATTATACCTGTTCTGTAGCTATGCAGAGAACTTGCAGTTCTGGCATCTCTCCCGGACTCTGCAGTATGTTCACTTTCAGTTTCAACCAGTTTAATAGTAAAAGATCCTTCCTTGGCAGTGGCTACAAATATCAGAATTCCCACTGTGAGGAAAAGTTTAAATATTCAGAAATTCCCCTTCAAAGCATTAGTTGAAAATCACTATAAGAAATTCTGTTCTTGTCGTTGTCTTTTATCTTGTGAAGAAAAGCAAACCCATAAAACCTTAAGAAACAACATCTGTCTTTGACCTTACTCTTGCCTGGATTGGGCATACACACGTACGGAGCTAGAGTCTTGTTAGTCAGCAACTGAATGTGTTTGCAAGTTTAATGGTACAGTGTCCAACCTATTCAATTACAATACTACAGCTTAATCACACTAATAACAAGCTTTTAGAGAACTGGAAGCTGTATTCTGCTCATACTTGCTACTTTTCTTTTTACCTGTTACAGTGTACTTGGGCATCTGCTAGTTTTGGCAAATTCGAGCTGACGTTGTCTTAGAGAGGCAAGAGAAGACCACAGCTGCATGCCCTAATTGTAATTCCCAGAGAACCTGAACTGGGCCAGCTACGGAAAATGAAGTAATTCTCTTGGTCCAGTATAAAAAGGATCTGATAAGTGCTGTTCTGGTTGACTGTTTTTATGATGGAGGGGAGGCCTTTAGGGGAAAGCCTTTAGGCAAAAACAGTATTAGGAAAAGTTTTTAAGAAATTTTCTAGTGATTGTGATTTCTTGAGATTCTTGATTACATTTCTTTAGTGGTCAGGCTGAAGAGAATTGTCCCTTTGTTCTTAGGCTCTGAGTTTAGAATATAGGAAATATACTTGTCTTTCTAACAGGCTGTAACTGTAGGCTTTGAAACTGTAGTTAACTTGATATGTTCTTGGCTTGCTGACTTTGCTTTATCCTCTTAACAGAATAAATAATCTCATGTAATAACAAACCTGACAGATCTTCATAATTGATCGCTATTCCTGACATATGAAGGGCACAGGAAGCAAACAGAATGAAGCTGTGTAAGTATTGTGCAATGTAAGTATTGATTCTTTTAATAGCAGTACTGCTTTTCTCTGTAAGTGCCCACCTCAGCAATAAGAAATTATGGGGAAAAATAGAAGTGGGAAGTAAAATTAGACTTAAATGAAAAAAATATGTAACTGATAACTCTCTGAGAGCCTGCCAAGTAGTCTCTCATTGCCTAAGGGTTCAGTTTTACATAAAGCCCTTAACTGTATTAATAAGATTCCTTTTGGACTACTGAAGGCTAAAACAAGTATAAGTGGGGGAGGAGTAATAAATCAACCCTGTTTGTACTAGACACATTAGTAGTGTTCAAAACCCCTTTATACAATTAGAATGATTTACAGCTGAGTGATTGGCATAGGCTAAGAGACGCTGTGGGTAATGGGTAGAGTGGTGTGGGGAGGGCTGCTCACACCTCTTACAGCAAAATTATAATCTAGCAAGTTGTGCTTTCAAAGCCTGATGTCCTTGATAAACAAGGAATGGCAAGACTTATTAAAGTGTAGTCCAATCATTGTTATAACCTGATACTGGAAGAAGTAGGTGTCAAGTTCTGTTACTGCTGAAGTTTTCACAGCATCCAAATGATCTCTTTTGAGGTGTGTGAGAAGGCACATTGGCACATAATATGTGCACACCTATTCCCAAACCTGCAAAACCACTGCAGGAACCCTTTAACCTGTTCTTTCATCTCTCTTATACATCGCTGTTGTCTCACAATCTGCTCCCACTGAGCATGCTGCAGTTGTCTAACGAATTTCACATTCAGATGGTTGACTCACATTACACTCCACAGGGTCATATAAATGTTCTGAAACTGACAGTTGTGATTACAAGTTAGTTGGGTAAGAAGAGGACCCCTGGGCACAAATCTCTGATGTACCTGAAAATTTTTTTGGCAGCAGTGACTAAATCTATCCCAAGCCTACAAGGTCAATTTGCAGCTCAGCTGCCATCCATATTTATCTGCCTCACACATTGAAATTTTACTATGACAGTGATAGGATCTCTAGGAAATACCTCAAGTAGATTGTTTCCATGGATAGCCTGTAATCCTCATTTTCTTGCAACAGTCTTCCAGGATGTGTCATTCTCCTGATGATGCCATCTTAGGTTAAGTTTAAAAAAACAAGACAAAACACAAAACAAAATATGTTCTTATAGTAATAGAATTCACCTTGATTTTAAATCACAATGGCTTGTAACTTGGTATGCCTTGGTCACAGCACTGTCACCAGGTGTGGGCATTGTTCTGCTAAACAATAAAGAGAAAGGGTTGACTGCTAGAAGGGACAAAGAATACAGTGTGAGCATTAAGTAACTTAAATTTCTTATGTTAGTTGTGACATCTCATATTATGGAGGCACTTAGAAGTAGAAAAAATATGGAAGACAAGGAAAATTGTGTTTACATATAGAGCCTCTTTTCTCTTAAGCACCTTCAGTTTCTGGTGATTTGTCAGGAGTTCCTGCTGAGAACTAATATATTTAATCACAGTAATAGTATGACAAAACAGCAGATAACTACAGTTACAAAAGGAATCATTCCTACATTTATCATGCGGATTTTAGAAAGCAATAGCAATTTTAGAAGAAAGGGGGGGGGATCAGACTGTTTTTAAAGTATTTAGCATTTAGCAAGTTTCAAAGTATTTAGCATGACATGATACTTGAGAAGTTTTCATCTGAGGCTCTTGAGAGAACCACTTCTTTTGGTCCATGATCAGGGCAGTGCATGGCCTTCTGCAATGTAGGAACATGCCTGAAATGGAAGAAGGTTTTAACTAGGATTTTGTAATTCACTAAATGAAATGGCTGATTCTTTTCAACTCTCAACACAATCCACTTCTGAACTGCTAAATATTGGAAAAAATAAGACAGCCATTGCTCTGGAGTAGCTGTTTAATATTGAGACAATGCAGCTGGTATTTTTGTCTAATTTTTTTTTTTTTCCCCAAGAACAAAAGCATGTAAAAGCAAGAAAGTTGCTCAGTGGCTTGGAGAAAATGTTTTTTTTTTTTTTGTGGTAGACTGTAAAATGAGCACTGAAAGGAAGGGAAAAGAACTTTCTCTAGCTCTGTCTTATATGTGTTCTTAAATTGTGAAATATCCATGTAGCATAAGGATTCAAGATCTTCAGCATTCAAACACCGTCACTGCAATTAACTGCACCAAGGGCCTAATATAATGCATGCTGAAATAAACAGGAGTCTTTCCATCAGCTGGAATGGATGTTGGATCAGGTTCAACACAACACAGAAATGCAAACTCTGCAGCCCTTGCTCTCAGAGGAGCTCTCCACTATGTCAGCTGAAGTAAACTCTCCATTAGCGAAGTTGGTATTGTCATCTGTGATACTGAACACATAAGCAATTCTGCAAAATAAGCCATATGCTAGAAGGTAGTGATAGGCACTAGATGCAGCTTCGTACATACCTTCAGAAGCGCTCTCTCTGTGCTGTATATGTTATGTACTATGATGTGCATTATGCAAAGTTTCTGCTCAGCAGAATTAGTCTTTTCTGTAATTAATTTTGATTTTTATTTAAAAGAATGCATTTTAATAGTTACTCAACAAAGTGTGTTCCCTAAGATAGGGAACTAACATGCAGGGAGATGGAAATACAGAGGGTTTTTTCTGAACCTATACACTGATCTCCCTTGTGAACAAAGGCAAAGTTGCTGTAGTTTCCTCCATTATTCGATTGCTAAAATAGCAATAACACATAACTAGGGGCCAGGAAATGCTGTCAGTGTTCTATTGTGAATGTGCCCTCTTGCCATTCACAGCCTGGAATCCTAGTCCTGCAAAATTTTGCTTTTTAGTTACAGCCCTCTAAGTAAATTTCTAGAGCTAGATAATACAGTCTTTGTCAGAGATACAAGCAATACAATATTACTGTATAGCTGGCATCTCTGAAGCTAGAATACAACCCAATCAAACTGACACAACTGATAAAATTTGGTGCTGCAACTCTTGCAAAGTCTTTGCAGCGCTCTGAAATACTTGACTACAGAGTGGTCCTGAAATCAGTATGGTTTTGCCATAAAACCACACTACATCGGTGCCAGGGAATGGCATCCTTTGTTGCACTGATTCAGTGCTCCTTGTGAACCCTGTTCTCTTGGGAATTGGTCACCAGGGACAACTCAAAAGTGTTTTGCTGCTTTTAAGTAAGAAATCTAAATCAGTGGAAGCTTCAAGTGGAGTGTATGTTTTCTTTTGCTACCAGAAATCCCTCTGTCCTTTGCATCAATAAAACCCATTGATTCTAAATTTGCTAATTCTGTTGAAAATAGTTTTACCATACTCTCTCTGAGTCTAGTAAATGGGAATGGAAAGTGATAGTTAGACTAGATGCAGTATGATGTAGTTGGTGAGTCAGAACTCCTGAAATCCAGCATGTTGGGTTTGTTTTGTTTTGTTTTGTTTTGTTTGAAGACATAATCTAGGGTTACATTATAAATGTACCTTCAGCCCAAGTTATGCTTTGTTTATCACTTACTTCTTGAAGAACTAACTTTATATTAGGTAGCAAAATATTTCTTCCTATGCAGAGGAAGAGAAAGTTTTTGTCTCATATTATCACTGCACATTTGATGACAGGAGAAAATATTAACCCGATGTATCTTCGAAGTATCTGTGGTGATACGGTACATAGCATCACAGGGGCCAGTCCTCCTATATAAAACCCATTAAAGAATTCCACTGACTCTTGTAGTTTATTGAACCTGGAAACTTGTTCAGTAACTATGGAGCTTTTAACCACTTGGCTGTTTTGTCCTCCCTTCTGCCCCACAGGAGCAACGTAAATTAAAATGAAAGATGATTTACAATGTTTTGAAATAACATGGTTTAAGTTAACTTGTAAATGTCATATATCATTAGACCTGATGGGAAGGATGAACAAGACTGTATTCTGTGCCATGCAAAAATGTACTGTTTGTAACACAAGCTTGCAGCAAAACTACCACCCCAGCATGTTTCCTACTGCTTTTCCATATTGCTGCAGGTGGTACTAGAGAGCTAGACAAAAAGAAACAGATTTTACTTTTTCAAAGCTGCATCTTTCCTTCTTTCATCTCTTCTCTGCTTATCTCTTGCTGTTGTTCAGACCCCCCTCTAGGAGGAAGATTAAAGAACAATATGGAAAAACAAAGGAAATAACAAGAATGTTTTATTTTAAAGAAACCTTTTTCAAGAGTCTCTGCTTTCAAATGCTTCCCTTCAGATTTTAATTTTGTTGTTTGTTTTTTTGTGTTTAAACACATTCCACTCTGTCATAAACACTCCTTGTGCCATCTCTAGTGTCAGGAAGGGAAATCTGGGGCTTGAATTGATTGTGTAAAGGTACAGTTACAAGGAGAAGCAGATGGAAGATAAAATGTTGGGTGAAATTTTCTGTCTGTCTAGCCACCCGTTCATTTATTGTTCATTTCCATCTGTCTTTGCCTGGCTTCCAAGATTGCATTGTGTATTTCTCTAAGTGCTCTTAAGTGCCAGAGATTTAACTGAGTGCTGCACTCGTGCTACATTAGCTTACTTCAAGAAGAAATAGTATTTCGTTATACTGAATTGGGTTTGTGTTCAGCGTTTTTTATGGGATTTTTTAAAATATAGTTGTTCACAGATCTGCAGAAGGCTTTTATGACAGGTTTATTGTGTAGCCCATCTTAACCAAAGATATGTTACCTACAATGTAGGACACGTGCTTCGGGGTTTTTTATCTTCAGTGCTCATATCTTTATTTGTCTTGCAAGTTCTTAATCCTTAGTCTCCCCTTTCAGCTGGCTTGCCTCTCGATACTTTTTTATTGGTTTCTTTAAGATTTATTCAGCAAAATACTTTTCAGTTTTGTTAGCATGGGAAAGGAAAGGTTTCAGTAAGGTAGCTGGGATTGTATACAGGTTTTAAGGTGACTTTCCTGAATTCTAAGCAGGTCTGATCCTAATGGTAGGTGTTACTTTAGAAGGGACATAAACTTCTTGCCTCTGTCTCCCCAGCTGGAGCATGGAGGTGCTAATGCTACTCTCTCCACTGCAAATGGCTGGTTGGAAAGGATAGTTAAACAGTATTAACTGTTGACTGGTTTATACACCATGCTGGTAGTTTTAAACTGCTGCAGCCTCATAAAGACTCACAAAACCTGGTGGTTTTAAGCTCACTTGACATTTTATTCAGATAAACACCAGTGTTTTCCATGTAATGTGAAATTCTGTGTATATATCAGAATACAAAGTCTGTTGTTCAGATTACCAGCAGCTTTAGGTTAGAGAACTGAAATGACCCAAACCAAAACCGCTAAAATGTCATAGAAGCCTGCTTAGAATAATGATGGAAATGTCCACTGACCTGAATGATGCAATACTAACAATTCCTGGATATGGAAAACAAGATATGGCTACTCTAAAGTTAGACAGCCAGAGCTAATGACCAGGTGCTGATGTCAGGAGCTTTTAGGGAGAGGCTATGAGAAATGACCCAGGTCAGATCTGTAACTGAGAGGGGGATGTATGTTTTGAAGAAAACATCAGGAGATGGAAGTAAGTGTACTTACCTTCAGGCCATCAGAGCAAGATGGTAATTTTAAAGACTTAAAATACAAATTCTGACATCTTTCAACATCTAGATGTGGTTACTGCTTTGTTCTCAGTGTGGTTCTTTTTTAACTGTTCGTTCATTCATTCACCCTTTCTCTGATTTCTTGTCCTGAAATAACAGTTGTGTGAATTGGCTGAAAAACTCCACAAAGTTACTTAAGGTTTTAACAGATTCTCAGCCTTAGAGGAAAAAAAAATCATTCTTCCCTCTATTTCCAGGATCCTTGTCCTCTCTCCTCTTAAGGATAGGTGCACTCATTTCCTCTGTTAGCTCTGTTTGTGAAATAGTTAAATGCTGCTAGGTATTGAATATCAATGCAGAATTAGTTCACCTATGATATGCCACACAACCCTATCAGCAATTGTTACACTCTTGTGGAAAAAAACCAAACAAACAAACAAAAAAACCCCAAAACCCATATGCAAGTTATTTCTCAAGTTTGTCTCAAGACAAACATCTCATTTACTGTCTCAAGACGAACATCTATTTCTTTGTGAAGCTTAAATATGTTACTAGTTTTTTCATTATTATTTTTCACTCACTTGAGAATACTTCTTTATGCAGTAGAATTCAGTGAAAGCCATTTAGGTAAGAATTATAGGATTAAGAAATGTAGGATTAGAAATTTTCTTCATAGAAAAAATTGTTGTTTTCTCTCTAAGCAATTATTTTATTGGAGTACAACTGGAAGTTCCCCAGAACTTCATACCTGAATTTCTGAAAAGAGTAATTCCATCATGACCATTCCCATATGTTTTGTAAAAAGAAATAGCTGTCAGTACTCAATTTACTTCAACCATATGCATTAAAATATTCATTATCTATTTATAGTGGACACAGGTACAACATGTATCTTCATGTCTTGTAAATAAATGCTTTTTCTGTTTGCTGGCCAATTTCATGCTATAAGCCTTTCTGAGATACCATCCTGTTGAAATCTTAGCTGACATGTCTTGTTTCCTGTCTTTTTATAACATTTCAGTGGTTTGGGACCTGAATTACAATACATTCCTCAATCTGATTTATTTTGTTATTTTATTTTTAAAGTTTCATGGTCACCACAGTGCTGCTAAGATGCACAGAGTGAAAAGGAAAAGAACCTAAAGTTTTTCTTCAACTTGTTTTGCAAACTGGGTAACACTAGGTTGCAAATTGGTGTTGGCATGTGCTGTTCTCCAAATATTCTCAAGGGAATTTCCTGGTGTGAGGAGTCTCCAGTCTGTGTAAAAAAACCACAACTGGCTCCTTTTCCATATTCCCTTAGAGAATCTGAGGACATAGGAAAATTGTGTCTAATGTCTGCTGAACTCTTGACCATCTGGGTATGGGAGATGTCATGTTGGAAGCCACCCATTGTAGAATAGACTAGTTGCTCTGGCTTCCCTGACTATTAAGACACTGTAATTGGGTTACTGATTTTCCCAACGTAGTCAATAGTAGTGTAGGACTAATTCCTTAATGACTGCCACAAGTTATTCCAATAGCTCATTGCCACGTAGTGAGACACTGCTCACATTTCCTGTTGCCTTTTTCAGAGAAGAGAATGTTTCTGTTCTGAGAAATGCACTAGATTTTCCTTTAAAGTGTTTATGAAAGAGGAAAAGATAGCCATTACACTGTCATGTAGGCTGCTTTTCCAACTCCACAGTTCTCTGGCAATAAATACTTGGATAGGAGTAAGATGAAGTTGTGAAATTGAATCACGATATCTCAACAGATGGTCATAAGCAGCCTAAATATGAGGTGAGTGCATCATATGTTTGACTTGACTCTGAGAAGATTTATACAGTTATGTTCTACCTTAAAAGGAAATACCTAAATACCTTTGCTAATCTGGATCTGTACTACATTAACTTTCAAAGATAGACAGTATCTCCATTGCACACTTAAGGTAGATTATTGGTTCTTCTGAGCCATAAGGCATGTAAAAAATGACAAAAGGGAATAGGCTGCTATTGAATTTATTGGAACAAGTTGATTAATTGTATGTGAAAAGGGAGGTTGGAAGTATAAATATGTTCTACATCCTTTCCATGACAGGCTATGGAATATTTATTACAAATGGAGACATAAAGCAGGAATAATCTTCCCCATGACCTCACTGTGACAAACTGGCTTTCTAATTCTTGCTGAGTGCTGATTATTACTTGGCTAACACTCTGAGCTAAAGATGAAGCATGTGCTAAGTTGCGGGAATTCTTACAAATAGGCTGAGCTATTTTCAGAAGGGCAATTTTAAGGACACAGTCATGTTTTTACTTGCAGGAGTATTTTTCCTTAAGGCATATGAGTAGATCCACATATGTGCAAAACCTTCAGGCAAACACTATGAATGTAATTGCTCATTTATGCATTGTATTTAGTGCCTGGTTCAATGAAGTAGGCTTGTGAAGTGGGGGTTAGAGAGCTTGGTTACATGATGCTATGAAAGGCACTCTCATTAAACACCTTTTTGGAGGTGTATATTAAAGGAACAGGGGTAACATTAATAAACATCCTTCAATTTTTATCAACTCAGAAAGGACGCTACTGGCCAAGGTAGCTCAGAAATAGGTATAACATGAAAGAGTAAAGAGGCTCCTTGTTGAGTTTTGTCACTTGCTGGAAACATTTGAACTATGTTTATGTACAGACTTTCCTCTTGGAAAGAAGCAAGGATCCTGCTTCTTGTGGCAGTGCAGGTGTTTTGCTGTGTACTTCTATACAGTGTGTTCAGAAGGTTGGAGAGAAGAGCTACAGTGAAATCACAGAAAGAAATAGGAAGTCATTAAATTAAGAATCACACCATTCTTCATGCAAGGTTTCCCCCATGTACTATCTTGATGATTTTACCATGATCTGAATTAAACCAAGGCTACTTCTGGTCTGTACTTTGAAGGTGGCAATGTCCTTAAGCAAAGACTCGCCAGACCTGTCTGACCGTAAGTAGGCCATCGCCTCTCCAGACTTGTAACTGTAGCTGTAAGGAGCCAACCCTTCTAGTGTGCTCTGAGGGGCGTAACATAGACTTTATACTGCTTAGGTTTAACCTGGACACATTTTAATCTAGCAAGCAGGTCAAGCCAGTCAGATCTACCTGAGCAGTTGTCTCGTTCCATACCTTTCCCATGGTGCATGATGTGCTCCTCCAAATCTCGCACTGACCTTTGATCAACTCCTCTTATGCTTACATAGCAACAAGCCATAGTCAGGGCACCTCTACAAGCTCGCTCTTCCCATGTTTTCAGAGCCTGTTAGTGGTAGCCTCTTTGCAGTTTTGTTCCACAGCCCTATTGATGTGTAGATACAAGAACAAGGGGAAAAAAGGTAAAAAGTTTTCAGGTCTTACTGATACTGAGCAGCAAGAATAGCACGCTTCTGGGGATGGTTTTTACAGCATTTCTTCTAATAGTGTTCAAAAAGTGTATAAAGGAAGGATTTATCATTCATTTTGTAATAATCTAAACACCTGTAACTTGCTTTCAAAGTTTTCCCAGATGACATAGGAGTTTCTCTACAACTTATTCTACCATCTCACCACACAGTCTGCTTCTATGATACAACACTTCTGTTCTGAAATTAAGACCACTAGGGGAGATCAGTGGAGGGAATTGTCTCACATGAAGAGTGTAAAACATCAAATAGAATGAGCAAACACCTCTTTCAAGTTCTAGATGAGCTGTGGGAAGTTTTTGCGTCTATGGAGTTTCACAGACTGCCTGAATTTAAATCTCCTAAATCTGTGAAAACAGAGAGGGGTTTTTTTAAATTTCTTTCAGATCCAGAATATGAGACTTCCTCCAAAACTAGATAGGCTCAGCATTGAGCAACACTGACAAGAGAGAAAAGTTATCTCCAAGCTCAGTAGCATGTTTCTGTTGGCTCTGTCATCTGAGCCCTGTGGTATTATCAATGCAAGCATACTGTTAATCCATGTAATGTTATTAAACCAGTAGGTGTATCTTAGTTTCTCAGATGGGTCAGCGTTTCTCCTGTTTCACAAAAAGTGTGACAACTTGGTGTCTCTGAGGTTGTTTTCACTAAAATGGAACAAATCGGTTTTTGCGAGCAAGTCATCCAGCAAATGTAGGGTTTGTTCTCATATTCTTCATACGATTTACTTTGAAACTTTGCTACCTGCAAAGAATCTCAGGCAAGTCATGTCTGCAGAGCATCTTTTGCAAGCACACAGTGCATTAGTTTGGTTGATTGCATCTCAATTGAATTTGTCAAAAGACTTCAGCAAATTGCAATAGTTAAATTTGTGTTCTTGTGTATCTCATGTTCACAGGATAACACAAACCCTTACATAAAGTACACTGGATATCTAACCATATGCTTTCCTAGTACTGTGGGTTACTCTGCCATATTCTGTGTCAGCATGTCAAATTTGAAAAAATAAAAGCATAATAAAATAATTTCCAGTACATGTTTAATTTCATATGCTTGAGAGTGTTATGTCGATGTACAATGTTACTCCTGTAAAATGGCTTTACACTGTCATCAGAGGTGAATTTTCAGTAGTTCCATACTTCAAGTTCTCACCAGCTTCAGCTGTAACTTCATGTTCTTGCCTGCCTTCAAAACTTAAAAAGAAAACCTCCAGTTAGTAAATCAGGGATAGAAACAATAAAATAATTCAAACTCTGTTTTGTGAAAGGTCTACGAAGTTTTAAAAGGAATGTTTCTGTAGTTAAAGATCTGGGAAGCAGTAAAAAAAACCCACCAAACTCTTCTCTGCAAGAGAATTCATGGCTCTAATTTTGTCAGTCTGCTTAGAGTATTTTCCAGAGGCTTTGGAGGATACCAAATTTCCATTTACAGGGGTAGTTCACCAGAGAGCATGGTAGGATTTTGTTCTAAGTTAGAAGACTCTGGAAAGATATTTTTGCCCTGAATCATTAAAGGTTAAAACCATGATCACAAAGATACTCAGTCAAGTCTGACCTTATTTTCAAACCACAGAAGGATGGATGCAGCTTAATGGTCATTTATATGACAAGTCGGATATTTTTCCAGGGGCCACAGAAAGTTGGTCTGCTTTCAATTCCTTGGATCCTTTCAGTTCCTGCCTAGACTTTTCACTTAATATGGCAGAGCAATGGTATTGAACAAATTGTCAAATGAATGAACAGAAGTCCTAGAACAAAATTGCAGGCTATGCCTGAACTTACCTGTAGGTTCAGAAGTTGTTCACATTACTGTTTCTACAAGCTTAAATTCTGCAATGTCTTATGGCTATTAATCCGTACCTCATGGGGTGATTCTGGTTACAAGGTTGTGTCAGAACAAAAGGTCGGGGGCAGGGCGGGGGGGGGAACAACAACTCTGAATCAGGCTTCACGAGAGAGATGTTTCTCCATAGCAGATATCTATAATAAACATGCAATACTCATCATCTCTGCAGGAACAGATGTCAAATACTGTCAGCAAGGGACCTCTAGATATATGATGGGAACACACAGTCAAACTACTCCAGGGGAACTCAGGTATTCTGAAGGACAGTTTTAAGGGATTGTCACTGTTGATGTTTCAGAAGGTCTATGTTTCATGTTGTAAGTCTTTCCAACAGCTGGAATTTAATCTTGTAAGTTATAACTTGCCAGACTCCCTGATTTGGCATTTAAAAACAAAAAAACTAACAAAAAACATTTAGAAGTCATTGCAAGATGTAGAATGAACACTTGCAATGACAGATAAAATATTGTAGTAAACAAAAGTCATTCAGGGCCAGGATGAGGCCTGTGACACTTAATACTGGGTATGTTTGAACCCATAGTACGCACACACACAAAAAACCCAAAAGTCTATGCTTAAAAATACTTGGGACCAGGAAAGGAGAAAACAAACTGCAGGACTTTGTTAACTATGACAACCAATATCTGTTATGCTGAAGTGGATGAAATCATTCTAGTATTTGTAAATAGCTACTTAGAGCAAACTGGATATTCATATCATTCCGATTCTCATAGAGTATAAACTTTAGTACTTACTATTAATAAGTATGGCTGAAAAAGGGGGAGGTTGAAGACTGTACTTTAGAGATGCCCCAGTTCTTTAATGCCAAAGCCTTAAATGTCTGAGTCGGAACTGGGACACTAAAAAGTCCTTCTCTCACATGCCTCGGCATGGTCACAGAACATCACAGCATTGTGGCACAAATTCCACCCTGGGTACAAAAGAGTTGAAAACTGAGGTTTGTGGAGGGAGACGGCAGAAGTGTGAATTTGTCCGGATCTCTTCTGTTGGTGGTGGTACCCACACTCCCTCTGGTGATACCCTTCAGGGACTGGTGAGCTGCTGTCAGGATTTAATCCCTCTCGCCCTCTAAAGAAGGCAGTGAGATCTGAGTTTATATTCCAGTTGCTGGGCTGAGAGCTGATCTGCTTGTGTCTGTGGGAGGATAAAAGGGCTATAACTCTTATCTGGAATAAATAAATACTGTTTCTCCTCCTCCACAGATTTTGTATGGAACCTTTGTGCATATGTTCAGCTTCTACACAGAAGCACACCATATGCGCAGGCTAGCTCTTCCTGAGGTATAAAAAAATAAGAAATCAGCAAATGGCACCAGCCCCACGTGTCTGGGGATTTTCAGAACTGGAGCTCTGAGGGCTGGTTGACAGTAAATTCTTAAGGAACAGGGAGAAACTGGGACAGAAGAGCAGCAACCAGTGTGAAAGGGAAAGGAGAGGCCTGGAGCACAGCATGCAATCTCAGTGTGACTGAGTGTTTTGTAGTGAGCTGAGCCATGTGAGGCTAGGAAGATTTTGAGTGAGACCTAATTAAAATCATCTGGCTCTCATGAGGGAGATTTCTTTTTCCTTGCAATTATTTTTTGTGTGTCAAGGATATTTAATTAGGCATGTAGAGCTGATGTTTCTGAGAGGAATTCAAAGCACACTCATGGCTATTTTTAGTATATTATTATATTGTTGGACTTGGGGATTACAAACACTGCAAGTCTATAAGAACAAAGAAACTCTATGTCCAAGGCTGCAGCAATGGTTCAGGATTGACACAATCTGCAGCTATGGCAGTTGTCTGTATCTGATTTTTGGGAGGCAGTAAATATCTAAGTAGCAATTCTACAGCATCCCAAACAGAATATCATCAGCAGGGTTTAATTGTTTCTTCTTTGACCTACTCACCCCCCTGCAGCTATTCTGTGGCATATTAATATTAGATGAAACTTTGGAGAACCGTAGTTTTGATAAGGTTTTCCACTAGTGTCTTAATTTTTTATTTCAGCTGATGGTGTTTTTTTTTTCATTTTCCTTTCAATGATCACAGTTACAAAAAGAGACCATCTGGGAGCTTTCTTCTCACAAGTGGTCTTTATAGCAAAAAGTAATTTAGGAAGCAGTGGTTAATAGGTAACCGCTGGACTGATGAGGTGCCAACTCTGGCTGCTTCATTATAATTCCACACATTCTGCGGCTTTCTAACACGAGGATAAAGTTGCATGTTGTGGCTCTGTGAACATCCAGAGCACTAGCACAGATATGAGACCATAAGTGTGAAACTTTGTTGGAGGTCTCCCTGGAATAACTTTGCAAAGGCTAACTCAGAAATCAGACCTGAATGTTTTTTTCTGTGGACCCTTATGGTTGAGGCCTTTTTTTTTTCTTTTCTTTCATAGAGCTAGACTTTAGCACACACAAATAGCAAATGCAAGTGCTATTCCTGGTATGAACTGGACTTGTAGGTTCTCTGTCTTACTCAAAAGACTTCATGTTATTTTCACAACCACATTCAAGGTTAGGTAATCAGAAATGGTAGAATACAAACATGCTGGTGAAGCAGGCTCTCTGTGTGAATTCCCAGGGGTAGTGCTATGGATCTCTCCCTCTGGACTTTGCCCCTTTTTTTTTATTGCATGGTGTAAGGGTTTTCAGTCGATAGTAATGTTTTGATTTAGAAATGGGTACCTAAGAGGTGAATATTTATATATATATAAACATACACATATACTTGTTCCTAAACAAAATTTTGAAATTCACTTAACCCTCAGACATCTTTTTCAATACCTGAACTTTCACCCGAACATTCATTTCTAGGCTCATAAGTTGAAGAGGAATCTTGTCTCACAGGTGTTAAGCAATTCAAGAGCCCTTCTGTCTGCTACTGCATCGACTATGAGGCAAAAACCCTATGAAGTACATTGCTAATTTTAGCACGGTTTTAGCACTGTATTTGTGGTGTAACTCCAGGCTCTGTACGAGTTCGCTGAATTTTCTTCCAGCTCTTGCTTCCTCACTAAACTCACTAGGTGGCTGTCTAAGAACACACATATGCTTTTACTTGCTGAAACACAGCTGTTTTGCTGCTGTGCCATTCTCTGATCTCACACTGGAGAGCACCCTCTCATCAGCCACAGCAGGTCCCAGGTACCAGCTGCAAGGTCTGGGCTGAGGGAACCCAGCCCCGCACATACTGGACACCAGAGCCCTTTGATTAAACCAGTCTTGTTCTCCAAGACAGAATTAAGTACGTGTATCAACTAAGTCCAAGCCTCGCTTGAATGACTTCCTCGCAACACCAGTTTTTCGAATTCTATGCGGTTTTCATAGGAGTTAGGTAAAAACAGGGATTAAGGTAGACTGTGCATAACTAAGACTAGTTTGTTCTTCCAGTAAGCTAGAGGAGTGAGGCAAAGCAGCTTCCAGAATCTGGAAATTGTGGTTTGTATGTGAGGGGATAGGCTGAGAAAAAATATGTGGTGTTCACTTAACATCCTTCTTGTTGTTAAAGTCCTTATTACCAGATGTGGCTTGAGTTTGGCCTGTACGCACTGATTTTGTATGGTTATGAATCCTTTAACTTAAGGGAAATTATTTCTGATTGAGATGAAAATTGGACCCCAAGGCTCAGGCTGAGCTGAACTTTGGGCACATATCTCAGTTTTCCAGTGCTTTTCGTTGGAAACCCTGACTTACAAAGGAAAGTATGCATGGATCTATCTCCAGTCCATGTGTCATCCTATTGTCTTCAGTACTGCAGAACATAAAGCAGGGAATGAGACCACACAGGAATGCATCTCTCTAGAGCACCTCTGAATCTTTCTTACATGGTTTATGTTACTCTGTACTACCCCAGAAAGATGGGGTAGGGAATAGGCAGTATCTTGTCTCTTTGCCTTAATGTGATTGCAGCAAAGCTGAATTGGCACATGGCTGGGAATCATCTTAATTGCTTATGCATGGAGAAACAAGGCGGAGGATGGGAGAATAGTAGGGAATATAAATGTTATCTGTACTTAATCAGTTTTTTCCCATCATCGTGTTTTCAACAGGATACTTACATTCCGTAAAACAATAATTTTTCTTTTAGTTTAGCCTTGTTGAAAAACCTAGATTTACCTGACACTTTAACAATTTTCTGTTGGAAACACTGAAATGAGATACTTAGTCTAAGGGCCGGGTCAACTCCCTATCTTCCAGAAAATCTCAGACTGTGAAATAGTTTGTTTCCTGTCATCAGGACACAAAATGCTGATATACAACTCTCCAGTGTCTTCTGGGAGTTGTAATTCGCTTGTTCTCTGCCCAGCTCTGGTATTTTTTGGCACCTTGCAACTACATGATACATTTTCCACGTGAAGATAAATGCATAGTTTTAAGCCTTCATTTGCCATAAATCTTAATTTGCATATTGCAGGTTTAGCTGAAATAATAACAAATTGCCAAAATGTTTTTGCCTGGCTGTCAGGCGAGTATGAAAGCTAGCATTCTTGGCTCAGAATCTGCAGGATTAATATGAAATGCTAAAACACGATACTGGAGCTGATCAAACCGTGCAACCGACACCTGAGGGGAATTTTTCTCATGGAATTCATAAAAACGTCCTTATTTTCTCTTGATTAGATGTGACTGTTAAGTTTTAAATAGAAAGCAGCAACTTGTACATGGACAGCAGTGGGAGCTTTACTGTTCCAAAGCCATAACTTTTAATCAGCATAGTTCCCTGTCAAAGTGGATTACCCCGAGACACTTCACAACCTACTCTGCTCCCAACCCCCCCATGGCTTCTGGGGGGGGGGGGAGCTTTGGAACAGGAGGAGAGAAGCAGTGAAAAAGGGGATGCAATTGTCCGAGAGAGACAGAGCTATGTGCCAAAATGTCTGAAGGTTTCAGGACTGTATGATTCTCACATTATTGGTACTTTATTTTTTAATCGACCGCTGTTTTTAAAAAGGCAAATCCACTGTTTGCCTTCCTCTTCTATATAGTTAGTATGCCACAGTAACACAATCTGGAAAGTGAGGTGTAAACTCTCCTTTCAAAAAGCCCTTTGGTAGTTGAAGGATGCTGGCTGGGATCCATCCAGTAGGCATGAGGTTCGGAAGGTTAATGAGAAGTTCAGGGAAGAGCACTTACAAAAGCCAGCACCAAGAATAACCCGGTTCTTGAAGTACTCTGTTCCTGGGCAAAGCGTGATTGTGTAATCTAGGAAGCTGGGGAACTACTTTGGCTGTTTCCTGAATAACAAGACACAGCATGTATGAAATAGTTTGGGGTTTGGGGTTTTTTTCACCTTAATCAAGTTCCTTATATAAAAAAAGAGCTAGATTAACAGCCTGGAAGAACTATATATATTGTATATATGTAGATAAGAAGTGTTTGGGTGGCAGATTCTAAAATTGGTCTTAGAGGAATCTCTCACCTAAAAGAAGAGCAAGACCTTTAATCTCCCATTAAGTCACAATCTCTCAGCAGATCAGTGCTGTTATCAGTACCAGTCAACAGGAGAGCCCCGCTGCACTTGCCTTCATGCAGACATGAGGTGTGAGTTGTGCCTGCCCTAAATAAAATTAACCATTTAGCCAAACTAATCAAAGAGAGGATAGTGGATATAGCGAGGTAGAGAGAGGTTGTTAAAGGGCTGAAAGTGATCACTTGTTATATCAAATCCAGTCTCTGACCATAACAGACTGCTGTCATAGGTGTAGAGTCCAGAATGAACCGAAAGAGTATCTGCGCTTCTGTTCCCCTTCCCCTCTTCCTTTCCCAGTGCAAGTGTACAAAGTTGCAAACACACTATCTACCAGCAGACTTGATACAAAAGGTGAAAGACTCAAAACCTGTTAAGTCACAGAAGATTGTAGAAGAGATTAAAGTATGTGGAATAATACTAGGAATGTATTTGAAAAAGTCCAGATGATCTTAAGTGGGTGAGAAATACTCCTCCTTCTTGACCAGAAATTTAGCACTGGGTGTAAAAAAAGCAAGCAAATCACTCAACCAAGAACAAGAGAGTATCAGCAAATCCTGTACAGTATCTCATCTCTGTTTTTTGTCAGTCAGAAGATAAATTCCCTTCTATTTTGTGTTTCCAAGTTATACTTCAAGATGAAAAACCCATTCCTGGTCCCTGCTGAAGACCAGCAGAAACACTGAAGAGTGGGTCAAATTCCATGCAGTGCAAATACTGTGCAGCAAACACAGGTCAGCCTGGCCTCCCTTCAGCCTCGCAGTTGTTGATCACAGCAGGTCAAAGCTCAGAAGCCCTGCAATACCAAACTTTAATTTATAGCTCTGGCATCAACCCTCACCTGTTAATGTAAGCAGTTCTGTGAAATTCTGGCTTCTCAGCTGCTTAGCTCAGATGAAGTTTTTTCACCAGTGCTCGCAACCAACCTGCAGCACTGCGCTGTGGCAGGGAGGCGTGGAGGCTTTAGCTCTGCCTTTCAAACAGCAATATGACTGGTGAAACTGAGCAGGATTCTCAAAACCGTGTGAGCTCTAGGGTTGAATCACTGTGCTAAGGAATAAATGAAATGACTGATGAGTGTGCCAGATGTTAAATGTGTCTTAGTGAGTTAAGTGTTTTATATTAGCTACCCGAGAGTTGCAGTGGTAAGCTCTTGAATCACTGTGGCTGATGTAACATAGGTCTAGCCTAGCTAGAGATTAGGAGGCTGTTGCTGACCCTTGAGCAAGCTGTGTGCTTATCTGACCCATAAGCTTATAAAAAGTTCATGACAAGTTCCATTGCAATTGAGAAACAAAAAAAAAAAGAAAAGTCAGCATTAGATGTTAACTGGCCACAAGACACAACACCAATTCAAGTTCAGAACATGTAATATGGTGGATGTATATCACAGTAGCCCATATACCATCTGACGGTCTTACTCAATAGCTGAATGCTTTTCAAATTAGATGTTCCAGTTTGTTTACATACAATTTTGGTTTTGCAACTAGTATTTTGGAAGTGCACACCAAAACCCTCAAAATTAAATTGTGGTAAATGATACAGTTTGAAGAAGTATATACTACATTTAATTGGAGAGAGCTGTGTTTACAGCCTGTTATTGTCTGTGTTGGTTGACCTTTCCCCACACACCAGCAAAGACAAGAATGAGTAAGTCATGGTAGTTCTGGGCCACTTGGCATTTGCAGTGTATTTTTACAAAGTCTGAGCTGGTGAGCTTTCTGCTGACAGGCAATATCTCTGGCTAGAAGTGAGATGTTCTGATCCAGTTAAAAATATTATCTATCAATGGAGGATGCTGTACAGTTAAAGTAAATTCTTTGAAAGTTAGAATTCCTTTAATGGACTTGGAAGTAGAGCATCTTTTTGTGGAGGGTGAAATAATGATTTGTATGTTGAATCTTATTCAGTCCCTGTGGATAAATAGTGACATATCATTAATACAATGAATAATCTATGAGCACTTTCTGCAGGGTTTATCTATTTGTATCATTTGGGGAAAAAATCAGTGAGATATCTGTTTGGATATTAAAAATATACCTGGAAAGCTTATTCTGTCTTTTTCAATCAAAAGTTATATTTCATCTCTCAAAAGCCACAAAATACTTTGTTTAGTAGCTTATAAAAATCCTTTTTGGTAGTACATTTTGAGGAAATAGAGACCTCAATTACTTATTACTTGCTCAACAGTTACGTTGAATATGCAATGTGGAAATGTGAGTTCTGGTGCTCTGGGGAACACCTTGCACCAGAATGGCTTTTCCTGTGAGACGAGTCATAACTGCATCCAGGGAAAACATTAATGGCATTTTGTCTCATCTCTCCTTATGGAAGGAACATGTAGGCACTTCTGTGTTCAGGTGCCCCCTCTGCTTGAGCCCTGCAGGAATCCTGGGTATCATTGCAGTGTCCTGCAGTGCCTGAGGTGAGGAATCAGGATGGCTGCGATACATTACCATGCTAAAAGCACTATGACAGTTGGTCAGAAAGGGCATTATAGATAGGATTAAGTATTTTGTACAAGAACAACTCTTGAATTCTGCAGATATCCTGAATCTCTTCAACTAGAATCTAAGTAGAGCTAGTAAAGGGCCATTATTTCCATGGAAGCATGGGAGGGCTGGCAGGGGATTCCTGCTTTGGGGAGAATGCCTTCAGTTTCCCCTGTTACACAGACCTAATTCAGGTATTATGGTGATACGAGAAGGTGAAGATCCCAAAAAAAGGAGTTCTTGTGTATGCTTTTCTCTGAAATCTGTTTGCTTCCCATAGGTAAGAACATCATGAGTAAACATTTCCATTATAAACCCTTTCATATTCTTTTCGAATGAACTTTTGCGTCAGCTCTCCTATGTTATTATGAAAGGATTAGTGAACATTATTACAACAGAACATAATAAATTAATGCTTGTCAGCCCAAGTCACCTAAGGGGTACTAAAGGTCTGTCTTAATTGCAGTGGGTACACAACAGTGTTAAGACTGAAATGTATGGTGGCAACAGCTGGATTTAATGCTTAGAAAGCCTGGAAGTTAGGGCTTAGGTGCAGGTTTCTGCCTCCATTGGCAGAATCCAGAAATTTGAACAGATTCTGCTCATGGTTGAATACTTATTATTATTGAACAGCAAGTACGTAAAATATTTCATAGTTTGAAGTATAGGTCCCATAATAGATGCTTTTCTTCAGAGAGCATGAGGAAAACTGGTTTTGGTGTTACTACATTGCATCGTGAATTGAGAAATTCAGGTTTTTGTCTCTGGTTCAGCCCAGCTGGGACGTTCAGGCTGTTTCTGCCCCGGTATCTCTCATGGAAAACAAGCACACTACTTCCCTTAGTTCTGCCTGGTGTATGCTGGCTGCTAGAAGGCAAGCTCTTCGGGCCAGAGTGTGCTTCTGATTACCTCCACCCAGGGCAGAGGCAATGACTTCCCACGGGCAATGCAATACAAATGCTGTTAATAGCAGCCCGCATCTGTACCACTTGCAGTGCGAGTCTGAGAATCAATACGGCCCCGCTACTGGTCTGTTGCTGCCTGTTCCTGTGGGAAGCAAGTGTTATTTGTAAGCTGCAAGGTGAAGAAGTTCGGAATGTGATATACATCAACAGACATGTTCTAGCCCAGCCCAGCCCTGGATTTGTTCTGAAGAGCAGGGGATGAAGAATATCTATGATAGCGAAGCACAGTGTGTAGGAAGTAGACAGGAAGGTCAGCTTGATTTGGCTGATGTTCATACAATATTGGCTGGGGAGGAATTTAAGTTCTTTTTCTAGCAGCTGCATCTCCTTATTTCAGAACGTTTTTTTTATGGAAAGAAGACTTACTGCTTTGCCAAAAACTCACATCTCCGTAGTCCCCGATAACTGCCAGGCTAACAGTTGGAATGATTCATATGTATTGCTTTCCTCTCACGATAGTCACTGTCTTGGTTAGGACTCAGCATTGAACACACCTCATTTTTGATTCATTCCACTGTATCCCAGCTTCCCTACTGCCTTTCCCCTCTACTATCCTCTCGGACCTCAGCAATGCTCAGCATTTGCTTTCAAAACAGAGTCAAGACAAAGTTCCTCAATATTGCTCTTTCAGATCTTATCTGCATGGAGCTGCCTTTGAAATGTTCTGCAGTGTCCAGACAGACAGTGAGCCACGAGCAACACTTTTTCTCCTAATCACAATGAGTTCACTGTTAACATGTTCTTTTCCTATTGTTTTTTGTTCTACACTCAGGACTGTATACATGTGTATACAGTGTTGTACACAATGGGATCCCAGTGACTCAGTAGGGTTGGACTTCTGTTACAATAGAAATAATAACGTTAATTTATTTTATTGATGCTTTTGAATAGGATTTGCTGAAAAATAAAGGAAATATGTGTTATGGATCATGTTACCGTAAAACCACATGCAGTGAAACGTTCATCTGTCTCCAACATTTCATGTCTTCTGGGCATCCGAGATAGCTGAGTTTGATTTACACAATCAAGCCATTCATTAAATATCTGTTTGAGTTTTAGGCAGATGCATCCTTTACCTGAGTGATGAAATCTGACTACAGGAAACGGAGCTATTCCTTTGTGAAAAGACCCCATTCTGCTTTATAAAGTGAGCCTTGCAGCAATATACTTCTAGAAGACTGCCAAGCTTTGTATACCAAATATCGTTGTAAGGGCTCAGCAATGAAACAGTTGTGGACTTGGGGTTGATCCAACCACACAATAGCACATCTTTATGCAATAGTTCCTCTTTCAACATCCATCTCCAACACTGTAATTCACTTACAACCGTTGGTTCATTTTAATTCCAAAATTCTAGCCCAGAACACAAAGCAGTTTAGAGTCTGAATTCTTGTGTGGACATATTAATTATCTAACTCAGTAGTCCAAATCATGTTCAAAAGAGCGCTTGCTGGGAATCCTTCAGGAGCCGACTGATCTATTGCATATTATTGCCTACTAGATTATAGTGTAGGTCAGAAGCATGCTCGGTGTTTCCTAGCACCAATACTCAGTATAGCTTGCTGTTGTCAGAGAACTGAGTGATGGTGAATGAAGGGAAAAGTGGCAAATATATGTTAGAGAATATATGTGCATATGAAATGATCCAGTGAATCCAGGTAGTCCGTACTAGGGATTGGCTTGGAAACTTCTTAGCTGAGTCATTTTTAGAAAAATAAAGTATCCCCAGGCAGATGGGAGAGGCTGTAAAACCTCATGCTATGTTGAATGATGCTTCTAATCTTGCAAACCACCTTGCAGATAAATACATGTGGGGAAGAATCATGTGGTTCTGTGACAGACAAGTTTCCACTGTCTTTGGTGAGAGAAGGGATAGGTCAGTTTTGTCTTGCACATGGGGGGGCAACTGTATTTTTGTGCATTTTAGCTTTTGTGTTGTTATGAAAATAAAACCATGAAGTTGTGTCCATTTTGCCTTTTTGTGCCTGAAATGGGCGCAATCCAAGCCAGCTTCTTCAATGGTAGTGTAGTCATTCAAATGAGAAACATCTTCTGCTCTTAAAAGGCAACTACAATATATTCACTCTGTTGAATAACCAGTCGCACATTCCTCACTTGCCAGCATAATGGGACCTTCAAAAGTAGAGAAGTTTCACATGACCTTAGCACATATGCCTGACTTTGAGTGCCTGAAAGGAGTGACCTTCATCTCATTCATCATAATGGCTTGTTAACACTCAAATCCACTGTTTCGGGTTCCCCGCCAATATTAACCCATACGAGACCTGAATGGTAGGGGCATGGTCAGGCAGAGAGGTCACACTTAGCTATGGTGGCTAAACTTCCACTGCCCCAAAGAACAGGCTTTTCTTGTGGGCAGCTTTTGTCGCTACCCCGCCACAGAACTGGCGCAGGCTCAGAGTCGCAGGCATTAACCAATTACGTAGCAGAAGAAAACAGAATAATGTTGTACTTGAAGATACTATGGGACAATCAACGTAAATGCAAATGAATGCATACACCACTTATATTACTTGACGTTTACTTATAACCTCCGTATTTTATTCATGAATTTTACAATTCCAAATATAATGAAACAGTTAGAGTACTTTATTACAAAGCTTATAAAATAATTAAATATTACACTTATATTTTTTGCTTTTTTTTACACCATAATTCATACTGTGTGACACTACCATTTTCTTCCCTCAGTTGTCACTTAAGGAAGCGAGCAAAGAAATATAAAGGAAAAGCTATGCATTAATAAATTAATTATTTTACATCAAATAATAAAAAGGACACAATTATAAAAATGAAACAAAAAAAACCCTTGTAGTTTTCCTAGAAAAAAGGTCATAATTATACAATGTCCAATATCAAGACAGAGCGGTGTAGGTTGAGATATGTTTCCAATCATCATTTCTTAAAGTATCACAGAATACATGTTTTTAATTTAAATTGTTGCAGAAGGAACTGCTAATTTTAAATGACCACTGTCTGGCATTAGTGCTGAGCTGGCTAATCTTACGCTGAAACGATACTTTAAAAAAACAGTAAAACTGAACTACATTCATCAAACGAAGTTGTGGGATTGGGTGGAATTAGATAAATATGTCCCTCATAGGCACTCCCCAGAAAATTACAGTAGAACACAGCTCTGTCTCAGAATGGGTTTGGCAAATAGGTTGGGTATTTTTTCAATGCAGAAACTTTAAAAATTGTACCATCTGATATATAGTGTCACTGAACATCTCGATACTGAATCATTACAAATAGCATTATGTTTACATTTCTTTTGTTTGCTGGTGGATTCTGAACTAAATAAAAGTTTTAGGAGAATATATAAAAATAGAATTGACTTTTATTTGGTTAGAGTAAATCATCCACTTTTTCTTTTGTTTTTTCATATAACCTGTGTGAATAAATAACTATTTAGAGAAGTTTAGCATGAATTAATGGACTGTAATATTCTTGTTACTTCCTTTAGATAATGGATGAATCAAAATTCACAGAGAGATTTAAGATTAAAAGGAAGACATTCTTCAGTATCTTGGCATTCAAACAACCTAGCTTCTGAAAAAAACTACTTTAAAATATCAAGTTTAAATTTTAAAATTACATATCTAATGAGCTTAGAAAGTTGAAAACATAACCATTGAGCTCAATAAATCTGAGTTCCTTGAGTTAGTTAGTTGAAATATGAAATTCTATTTTACTTGTAACACAGCAATATTAAAAGTCCAAATATTCTAAAGCTGAATATTTCTAGGAATACATTTCAAGTTACTAGTTAACCACCTCTGAGTTTCTACACAAAGCAGAAAATGAATTCTTCAAAACAATAAAAACATTAGCACAACGCAAAACTTGCTTTTCCAGCAGCAAGTCTAATAGAGAAGCACCATATATCTTTGTAGTGCACTATTTACTTCTTGTGGTCACACGTGTGACGCTGCATTCTCCAGACAACAGCCATTTGAATGTCTTTCTGTGAAAGTGGCAGTAAACAGCTTCCTTACCCTGGGACGATAGGATCATAAAAAAAATAGGAAAGGAAATGCTTTTGATAGTGCGATCTGTCATGCTGCCATGCTGTAACCTTCCCTCTTGAGCTCCCGATCTCCTTTGCTTTGCATTCTGGTAAATTAGCCAGAAAAGGCTTCCTTGCCTTAATTTCTTCCTCATAACATATGACAGTGCAAAAAAACACTTTTAGAGAAAGAATTGCCCCTCGAGTCTCAGTGTTCAAGTGATCCATAGTACCCTGTACTTTAGTGAGGTCAGTAAATAAAGAAAAAAAAGAAAGAAACATTCCTTTTTCAACATATATCGAACAATTACTGTACCTCAGACATTCCCTTAGAAAAAATGTCTCTTCCATCAGTGGTTTATGTGGCACCATGTCTTGCCTCAAAGCAAAGTTAATTCCAACATAAATTGAAGAGGAGAATCCTGTCACTGAAGGGTTCATGTAACACGCTGCTATCAGTTCTTCTTCGTGCATGATTTACAACATTGCTTGCCATAAAATTTGTGGTTACAGACACCATGCTGGGGTACCAGATGACACCAAGTGAAGAAATCCACACAAGAAGGATCATCTGAAGGAGAGAAATCCAAGCAATATGGTGAGACCGTGTTTTAGCAAGTCTATGAGTCAGGCAATATTTCCGCACACTTGTATGCATTTGGTAATATTAAAAACATGACGGGTGACTAAATTCAAAGAAGAACCATGAACTAGTTTTCATCTCAAAAATACTAGTTTCTTTTTTAATTTGTTAAGAGATGTTTGATTTGTTAAAAGAGATTAAACTGATGGAGATAGAGCTAATACAATAGGAGGTCAGAGGCTAAAGGAATTAAAAAATGAGGAGCACGCTTTGAAGTTCAGAAAAACAGGAGGAAGTTCCACTGTGCAGGATAATAAGAGTCATCTGTGTTTTCATCTCTGATTACAAGTGTTGTTCTAAAGCCAGGTACTTGTACAAATGAGCCTGCTCCATGCTTGATGCTGATTGCTTGTTGCCATCATCATCGCATGGAGTTTACCTGCACCTCAAAGTAGTGTCAGCTTTGAGTGTATGTGCATGTACATGTACACACAAAATGCATGGAAATCTGAACTCATGGACCCTACTTTGTGTAGATGTGTGCCCAAAGTGCTCTGCTATGTGTTTGCGTTCCAACACTTTCTAGAGGGACTTATTTCTCTCCATTTGACGAGGCAGGGAGCCTAAGAAATCTCTCTTCTTGGACACTTTAGTTAGGGGGCATGAATCAGGCTTTTAGGACTTGCCATGTTGGTGAAATCTTAACTGCAATGGGAAAAGAGACAGGCTGACGATGTTTAGTTCTGAAAAGCCCAGCTTTTAATTACAAATACAAATAAACCATATTTCTCAATTATGATTTTATTTCATGTAAAGTTATGTACAGATCATTTATACACACTGCCTGGTCGCTTTAAAAACATTTCATAGCTGCTCCTTTCTACAGTTTTGTAGTAGATGCTTTATGTTTCTTTAAAAGAGCAGAGTGATGATTCATATGGATGATTTATAAACAAATTCACCATGTCTGAGAGAGCAGTAAGACATTTAGATGAGGTTTAGCAAAATTTATAGCTAAACTGAAATCTCCTGTGAGCATGGGAAAAGATTCCATTTGACTCTCAGAACTACTGTTTACATGGTCAATAAAAGGAATTTACAAGGAGACAGTGAAGAAAAATCTAGCCACTGTTGTCTGCATTCTTAGATCAGCTAAGTTGAGTCACAGAAGATAAATGCTCCCTCACATAGCACAGACAACTTCTTCATATTCTGTGGGCCAGGAGTCATCTCTGTCTCTCTATAGGAACTTATTTTGATTAGTCACCACTTTTTGCTTTTTTTGATTCCCTTTTATATGATGGCAAAGGTGGTTTTGTGTACCTTTATCACCCTCAAATTTATTTGAATGAATAAGAAAATAATTTAATAATGATAATTTTTTTTAAAGATGCTCTTTTATTCCTCAGTTTTTAGAAACATTTGCCTGTCTGTAAATGCTAATGGTATGTAAAGAAAATACTGTCTTTGAACAAACAGTTGTCCAGGAACTAGGAAGCTCAGTACTGAATAGCAGCCTTCCCACTCCACAGCATTGCCTTTCTAGTCTTGACTGAGGGTCAGTAGGGGTGCAACTGGGAGTTCAGCACCAGCTTTCACGTTACTTCATCTGCTGTCCACCAGACAGAATTTGCCGCTGGGAGGATGCAAAGCAGACAACATATGAAAAACATGCACAGCACAAAGAGAGGAAAGCTTTCTGATTAAGTCAGGAAGAAGCTCTCCTGCCATGGAAAGGTAAATTTTCAAAAATTACAAATTACTGTTCAAAAAAAAATTATAAGCACTAAGGAGGCAATGTTAATAAATCATTATGTCCCTTTTGAAGATTGGAGTGCAATGCTAACATTACAGAGGTATGGCCATAAACTTTACTCTTGGGACCTAATCCAAAGACCATTGGAATGAACACAAAGAGTCCCACAAACTTCAATGGATGTGGATCAGGCTGTCCGTCCCTTATTTCTATTTACTCAAGTATTTAAATGTTGTTTAAATTTTCATTCATTTTAAGCAGTTGGATTTACTAGGAGTTATGGTGACCGTAACTGCATCTAACAGAGGGATGGAAATGACCCAGTTTGTCTAGGAAAGTGTGTAAACTCTCCCCGAAACATAAATTTCTTGACTGTGATCACTGAGCTGGAGCTGCATGGCTGATAATAGAGACTGATTTGCTTCAATGTGATTCCAGCACAGCTGGTTCCCTCTCTTTTTGCTGGTTTAGACAGAAAGTTAGAAAGCAGTGAAGAGATAATTGATCTCTAGAGCCTGAAGACCCAGTTATAATAAAGGGGAAAGGGCTCCTGCAGATGTGAGGAGAGAGAGAAACAGGCCAAGGCCAAAATTAATAACAGACATTACTCCAGACATGAAATATAGCAGAGGAAGGCAGGGGTGAAAGAAAAGTGCTTGCTGTATCGTGACAGAAAAGGATGTAATACAGAAACTCCAAAGTACAGCAGAACTTTTTGGGAAGGTTAATTTGAAGTAGGAAGAACATTTACTTATAAAAACAGCAGAGCTATTTACTTATCCCTTTTAGGACCATTTCATCTATAGATCCTTGTTTGGATTCAGGTCCCCTGATGCATCAGTTTGATACTCTGCCTGTCTTGAGTTGCTGCAGTAGAATGGTCTGTTAAGATATCACTGGGTTTTACGGGGTTTCTGTGCACAGTGAATGCCAGGAATCAGTACAGGTGAGGGGGGTGGTTGGCTAATGTCAATTTACAAGATGCAGGGCCAGAGCGTGACCTTTGCTCCCAACTCTATTACCACCTTGCTCTTGCAATCCGGCCTAGGTTTTATAGAGATATAAAGTATTTTGGAAGTTAACATTTAAAGTGCTTTAGCATACCTAGATAACTGTGTTATATGGGACAAACCCAGACCTCCATGAGCTTTTTTCCCACAGTGAAAACTGTAATCAGCTTGTAAGCAAATATATGGGCTGGGGCTAACGCACCATGCTCTTTCTGTGGTGGTTCTGCGAGAACTCCCCTTCCATCATTCAGAGTGACACAAAGCCTCTTGCTCCCCCTGCTTCTCTAGAATTGCAAAACACACTGAAGAGGTGGAGAGGGATACAGCAGACACACAACTGGGGACAGAGCTTAATTTCATGTTGCCTGACTGCATGTCATACGCTAATCAGAAGCAGTAAGAAAAGAAGTACATTCTAGACAAAGCATTTTTCGACTCCCAGGACATGAGTGCAATCTGAAGCTTGGGAGGGCTTCGGAAGACTAAAAATAAATGGCAAATTCTCATTGCTTAGTTCAAAAGTTGCTATTTTTAATCATAAAACAGTACCAGCATAGGATGCTTCTGTTATTAAAGATAGAATAAAGATGCAGCTCAGAACCAAATGGCATAACTTTTTTACGTACTTTTTTTTTAACATATCCTTGTTTTTAAAATCTCCTGTGTCAGTTATACTCTCAAGTCTGCTTTAAGAGGGTTCACTTTGAGAAGAGAGATGTTGTAGTATTAGAGAGTAACTGTAAAGCTGGAAAGTTTATGAAGGAACATGACAGATACTACTCTTCAGCAGGTGTAACTGGAAAAGGTGATTTTTGCTGGATACAGATTTCTAAGCAGCCAACCCTGCTGCAGCACGCAGAGCTGAGTTTTACCTCTTTTCACAGGGACTGGGCAGAAGTTAGTATTGCAAGCTCTCAGGACTGCTGGTTTCTGATGGGGCAAGCACCCAGAAGCTGGTCTTCCTTGGCGCAGGCACTGTACGCTCCGGGTTTGCACTCCCCCTCCACATGTTACCGTACACTGTAGAGAGGAAAAGAAGTCAAAGCCGTCTTTCATTACAGAGACTCTCTGGGAGCCCATGAAAGCCAAAGGAGTAACTTTCAAGGACTTTGGAAGAGACTTCCAAAGAGAGAGAGGTCAGGATTGGATGGGTTGCTGTTCAGCAACCCCCATCAGGAACAACTTTTCAAAGATGCGTGCATCTGGTCTCCCTTCCGAAAGTTTGGTTATTTAAGGACTCAGCTGAAAATTTGGTTCCTTACTTAGGCGTCGAGACAGAAACTGAACATTTCAGAAAACCTGTTCCTGATTGTCTGCAGTGATTTCTTTTGAACTCTGAGCCTCTGGGCCCAATCCTGCTGTCTGAACAGAGATAAAACTCCCATTGGAACCACAATTATGGCAGTATCTGGGGAAAAACACTATGCATTTGCAGGAAGATCTATGAAGTATTTTAAACTGAATAAGCCTTTTACTTGTATGTGTTTCATGAAAAGTTGTCTTTAAGATAAATGTGATCATTTTCATCTGATTACAATTGTCAGGCATACATTGTTTCAAGTAAATGTTATTAAATGAGTGTGTGTCCCATTGATATGTGACTCATAAAGTAGATAAGTTCCAGAAATACAGAAGCTTGTTTGCAAGAATGTAGAAACAAATACAGACTGATCCCATAATTAATCATAGTATTTAGGGAATTCCAGGCAATCTGTGCAGATCCTCAAATACATTGTGCACATAGATATGTAATAGTTCAACCACAGTGCAGTTTGAGGAAGACTGAGAAGAAACTGTTGGAAAATAAGCGTGGAATGTAGTGCCTCTTGAGCATGAATAACATTTTTAGGTGACATTCTTCAGTTTCAGGACAAAGAATTGAGCTGCACCAAAGCACATGATGGATGTGGACCAGCTGCATCATGTTTCAGTGGCTGAGTGGTGTGACCTTCCTTAGGGAATGGCTACATGCAGGAGTCGCCTGCGGACTGTTAGTACTGGAGATATCGCCTCCATACAATCGGACATTTGACTACAGCACAGTGTAAGACTGGAGCTAGCTTTAATCTAGGTAGCTTGGACTCACATTGCCAGTCACAGTGGCATGGTCTTTGGCATCTTAGGCCAGCCAGGTGTTTGTGCCACTCCAGCTAGCATTCAATCTGTGGCATATGATACTGCGGCTTTTCTAGGTTTGGTGCTCTCTAAGCCCAGCACCGCAACCTCAGCTTCTAATTACGGTGGGTACACTGTCCAAGATTCAGCAGTTGCATTGCAGTTGTTTTGTTCTTTAATGTTGTGTAGTGTTGTGGTTTAACCCCAGCCAGCAGCTAAGCACCACGCGGCCTCTCACTCACTCCCCCCCCATCCAGTGGGATGGGGGAGAAAATCAGGAAAAGAAGTAAAACTCCTGGGTTGAGATAAGAACGGTTTAATAGAACAGAAAAGAAGAAACTAATAATGATAATGATAGCACTAATAAAATGACAACAGTAAGTAATAAAAGGATTGAAATGTACAAATGATGCGCAGGGCAATTGCTCACCACCCGCCGACCGACACCCAGCCAGTCCCTGAGCAGCGAATCCCTGCCCCCCCCTTCCCAGTTCCTAAACTAGATGGGACATGGAATACACTGTTGGCCAGTTTGGGTCAGGTGCCCTGGCTGGGCATGAGAAGCTGAAAAATCCTTGACTATAGTCTAAACACTACTGAGCAACAACTGAGAACATCAGTGTTATCAACATTCTTCGCATACTGAACTCAAAACACAGCACTGTACCAGCTACTAGGAAGACCGTTAACTCTATCCCAGCTGAAACCAGGACATGTAGTGAAAAGCACTAGGGGATGCTACTTGAACTACTATGTAGAGAAACTTGCTCCTTTTGTAAACTGCGTAAAAGCCAAGAAGTGAAATAGTGCGGGAGAAAGAGCACTAGCCAGGACAGGGAGAGAGAGGCAAGAAGGTTTCCCATTCCTACCTGCTGCCAGGGTGAGGAATACCAGCCCGACACCATGTTATACAATGTTAGCGATGGGCAGGCTCCCTTGTTACAAGCTTCTTCCAGGACGGTGTTTGGTTTCTTGATGTTTCTACATCTTCTCTGTGGAAAGGTGATCAATTTCCCATGGATGCTTTTCTCACCACATTTTAGTTCTCTCTTTTGTACACCTGGGCCACAGGAGGCTGAGCACTGCAAAGGCAAAGTACATGTGTTTCTATAAACACATTCAGATAAAGGAGAATGTGCTATGTGCAAGAGAGCCCGAATTATGTAAAACTACAAAAGCATTATATAACTAAAACCACAAAGACTATGTTTTATAATGTGTAAACTGAAATATGAATCCAAGTCAGTGAAGGTCCTGAAGAACAAAGACATCAGGGTACATCTGTCTACATCTGGATGTAAAGTACTCTGTTTTTATAGCGGCTTGCCTAGAACACCTGATTTTCAAATGACAGCCATCTTTCTTTCCCCCACTTGGTTTGTGTGTGTCCCTGAGTCAACATTTCCAAGAGCAGCAAAGGAAGGCAGTAACTGCACCACCGTACCTCACTCCAAGAAGAAATCACCCACTGGAGTCGGTCATTTTTGGGGCAGCGTCCTAGCACACAGGTCTGCTGGGATTCAGGTTTATGGTCTCTGCTGCACATACTGTCAGGCAAGATTTTAACCTTGGGAGAACCGGTACTTTTGCAGTAGACATCCCGTTTCTTAACACCTCTCCCACAAGTCTTGGAGCACTGTGATGGAAAGAAATACTCATTTGAACTAGAGGAAATGAAAAATGGCATTATTTGTATTTTACAGCAGAGCATAGAAACCATGGCTAATGTGTTGTGTAGCTGCCATTGTAAGTAAACTTGAAATTCTATTAGTGAATAAGTAACAGTAACATCTGTATGTTGCTTCTAAAACATTGTTCTAAGTGATTTCTTAATGTAAACTATGAACTCTTACAGCCCCCATGTAGAACAGATAAGTAATATCTCTCTTCCATAGATGAGGTAAGTTGGACTGGTGAGCAAAATGCTTTTTTCCCTGGACAGCATAGTTGAAAGCTGGTCCTAACCTCCCATCGCAAAATCTCCCATGGCAAGATGTTCTCGGCTATTTGTTATTTTGTCCTCACCTTGGCCTAGAGGGGTGAGATAGAGGCAGAGAAAACTACCCAGGGAATCTATACATTACTCCTTCACCAAATGAATCTCACTACAGGACAGAATCTCATACAGACAATGGTTAAGAAGTTTGACCAAAAATATTTTAATTGCCAAGATTACAGCTGAAGCTTAGGACAAGTCACCAGTGAATAAATATGCATTGTTGAACCGTGGTTCAGTTGAAAAGACATTCTATAGTTTTCATTGCTGTAGCATACAACAAAATGCATGAATGAGCCATTTGTGATGAAATGAAGAAATAGACAGCCCTGAAATAATGCTGCCAGCTTTCTACCTTGTTGCATCCTCTTCTAATTGTTCTTCTTTTTAGTAATAATTAAGGGGCACATTCCAAAGCAGAATCCTGCACTATTGCTATCTGTATCAAATCACAAATGTTTTTGAAAGATTTCATGAAAGCAGAGTTGTACTGAGGATGCAATATCTGCATGCTGAAAATCTATGGTTTTAATCTTTCCCCAAAACAAACAAAAAATTCCTTTCATTTAAATTTACTCTGATTTGTGTAGAGAGGCTGGGTATTTTGCATTTTTTTCCTCTTAACTCCTTTGAGCCTGTGATACAGCTGAATCTTAAAATCTTCACTAACTTGTTCAACAGGCCTGTTCAGTACATTTCAGCATTGTGAACTTAATTTTCATAGGCTTATTTGAAACTTGAATTGTACACCTCTTAAAGAGGAGGAAAATGGATGTGTTAATTTGGGGTTTTTTTTAAATTTAGTAGAAGGAAGGTTTGAAAATGTGAATGTGTTTGAAGACTTTGTTCTTCCTTTTTAAGTATCTAATCATCATACCTGGTTTTTATAATCTCCTGCGACACTAAGGCTTCCTTTACATATACTGCAAGAAAAAGTTTCTTTTTGAGTGTTAAAACTCTGTTATGATGGACTATCGAGTAGTTACTCATCTGTCATAGTCCATTACAGGGCACTCCCCGGACTATCGAGTAGTTACTCATCTGTCATAGTCCATTACAGGGCACTCCCCTGGAGAGGCAGTCTGTGCTTCTCAGCTGGGAATGCTTAGGTCAAGATGTTCTTGAACACCTAAAGAGTAACAGTTCCAAGAAGTGTACACAGAAGTAATAGATTTTTCAGTAAATTTAAATCCACCTTGAAGATGGAAAAATAAAAACGATATAGCTCCTTTTGGTATGTGTACTGTCAGCTTTCTCTTAAACCCCAAATTTCCCAGTACTCCATTTATCCTTACATTAATAGTTCATATCAGCATCAACAGTAGTTAAAGAAAGAGCAGAGATGAGTTTTGTGTAAGCATGTGTGTGTTTTTTAACTCAGGCTGGTTTAATGTCAGGCAGTTTGCAGGTTTGTAGATCAGGGTGTGTACACACAGGAATCTGCCCAGGGGCCTTATGCCCCTCATGGCAATTAACTGCAGCAGTACTCTACTTGCAGTAGAATAGTTACTCTAACAAAGGCAAAAGTACAGAAGTGATTAGGGAACATGTAAATCACAGATTTATCAACCCAAAGCTCGCATACATGTGTGCATTAATATGCAACTCTAACCCCACATACTACTTCATTCCTTGACTGCCTGTCATCCCAGAGAAAAGTCAATATTGCTGTGGGACGTAATCTCAGAGGGGGCTTAATGGCTTTGAAGAATTCATAGAGCCTTAAGTTATGAAACCAGAAAAAATTCTCCATCTATTCATATGTACCAAACAGGACACCACATGTGCACTTCTGGCAAGCCCTCCTGTCCGAGCACTTAGGAAGGCTAGTTAAAATATGTATGTAGTTTACATATTATCGTCATGAAAGAGCCACTTGCAAAATACCGATCGTCACAAAGTTTGCACTGTTCTTCTTTTTGAGCATTGTTTTTGGCAATATTTTCATTATGCCAGCAGACAAAAATACAAGTTTTTCTCCCAATTACCTGAGACCATAGGCCGGGGCTCCATTCAGGTGGGCAGTCCTGACTGTTGCACATCTGCACCTGTGTAGGGGTGCTGACAGGACACAGGGAATGGGCCACTACCTCCTCTCTTTGGAAGGCCCTTTTCTGAACACATTGAATGAGACGACTTTGTTGCCCTCCTCCACAAGATCTGCTGCATGCACTCCATTCGCCTGTTGACCAGCTTAAAGGAGAAAATGTACGTTAGAAACACAGGAGTCCAATGAGCTTTATAAAATCAATACATATGAGCCTCCTATCAAATGTGAATTATTCAGGGATTCTGCTTAGCCTGCTCTTCTGATGTACCGATACCTGTTCCAGCAATCAGAAAGCCATAGTTACATAATCGGTCTTCAAAGCATGGAACATTTTGCTAGGATGAAGTATAAGTCACACAACTAGAACAACTAGTATTACTTACTTAATGTTCTCATCTACCAGAACCAGCCTGCCTATGAATCTGACCTGGAATCTGGAATTCCATGGGGTCTGAGAGGGATGCTGCCATTGAGGCTGGTGGAGTATCCAGAAGATCTAAGGGTCTGGCTAACAAATCACCATTCCTTTGTAACCATGTCTGTGCTTTTAATTGAAAAAAATCTCTCTAAAACAGGAAAAGAAAAATCTTTTCTAAGGAAATGGTAGGATGATCACTTTCGTCACTTTAGCTGCTGAAGAGACCTCCAGATAGACTAACAGATCCAAGACCAAAGGAAGAATCCGGATAGATGGAGAGAGTTCTGTAAGTCGATACGATTTGATTATTGGAAAGTTCTGCCCTTTGTTGTTACATTTTTTCCTTTTTACATCTCTCAGAAGACAGGGCAGAGGAGGAAGATTCACCTAAGCTGATAGAAAGGAAAAGCTGGCATGGCAGGGAAAGAATGGGGCCAATTTAGCTGAGCATGTACCTCCCAATATATTTGTGTGTAGATACACTCAGACAGGGCGACAAATGTTGGCATGGTGCTGTCCAGTGGTATTTATGTCAAACTTTACTGGCCTCTATTCACAAAAAAGAACTTGCTTGCTAAAATCAGCAGTCCTGTCATTAGTGTCTTGAGGATTTAAATGTCTTCAGACTAATAAATTTGGCAAACAGATGATGTAAAATCTAAATAAAACAGAGGAAATTTAACCAAAAGCTGTGGGCCAAATCTATACTCCAGTCACAGGCATGCTTCAGTTATGCATCATGTCACTGAAGTTACACAAAGTCTGAAGAATTATTGCCAATTGCTTAGGATAAGTTCAGTTTTGAAATGTGAATAGCTGCTCAGTATTTCTATTATTGAAGCATTGAGTGGGTCCCCAGCCTTTGTGGAACACTTTGCAAACATACAACCAGGTGCCTTTGACCTTGAAGGCTTACAACATAAGACCATAAATAACAACTAGATAGGAAAACAGAAGTGAAGAAACAAAGGAAATTATGGATGACTAAATGATTACTCAAGTCGAGAACTCTTATTCAGAGACCCAGCACTGAAATTAAACTGTAAAGAGCAGTTTTACAAATTTTTAATAGTTTATGCCACAGAAAAGGTTCTCCTCTCAAATCCAACTGCTTAGCCTATTCTACTTCCTACAGCATCAGTCCTGTGACCACTGGCATAGCTGCTTACATACAGTTTGAATGACAAGAAAGCTTTGGTTTTTTCTTTTCTTACTGTGTGAAAGATGAACAGCATCCCCTTTGCCTGTCTGTTCACATCTGCCTGAAAACAAAGCTAATTTCAAGTTGTAAAAAATGTATAAAAAGCCTATTTTGGAAAAATCCCTTTGGGAATAGAATAAACCCCAACTCTCAGTCTAGTAACCTCACTAACTGCCAAAAGTAGTGGGGAACATAAAAAGCACTAATTTAAGGACAAAGAAGTTGTAATGTGAAAAGTCAGTAGTTATGTAATTCCAGAACATGTCAGAAGTTCCCTTTTTCTCTGATTTATAAATATTTGGACTGTTGCAATACAAACTAATGGAAAAAAAGTTATACTTTTAATCCATTTTACAACTTTTAATTAGTTTGCCTTGATGTTTCTGACAACAGTGATTGGTAGAGCAACCAAAAGTGTTCATTTTAAGAGTTTGTTCACCATAACTGCCCAGAAAGTTCCCCTCTTCACAGAGGAGAGGGCAATAAACCTACTTTAATGTCCTCTAGTAAACAGCCATTTTCCAAGATTATCTGGGCTGTGATCCAAGAGCATCTTTCATTAGCTCAAATAACTAAATAATTATGACCAGATTTGGCAGCTCTGAAATCCAACAACAACAGCGTGCAGTACTGGTGCTTTTCTGTGTTCTTACTGTTGGGACAGTAGTTTGTTCCTACTCAGACTAATAAGTCTTTGTTCTATGCAGTAATTATTCCTCACTGACCTTTTTAAGTCTGGAGCCTCTTTCATGTCACAAAACTGACACGCTTGTATCTCATCTATTATTCACCTCCTTCCCGTGCCTATTATGCCTACCGTATTTGGGTTTGCTTTATTTGCTGGCTAGTAAGCATTCTTTGTTTCCTCCATGGTATTTATTAATACTACATTTTTTGATGTTGGCAGTCTCGGTTTTATGGGAAATATTACATGCCGTGACTTTCTGGGCAGATTCCTCAGCAGAGATATTCTGGCATAGTTTCACTCAGCTGAATGGCAATCTGTTAACTTTAGACATGGGCCTACATGTAGATCCTCCACACATTAATATATCCTAAGGTTTTTAAAAATAACTAATTAGTGAGTTGAATTCTTTTTCCCTAGAGGTGGCTTGGGGCTTTTATGGTTATTATTTTTGTACTCTTTTCAGGGTTCAAGTCATTAATTGTGTTTTAAAGTAGTAAATCTAAGAATACCAGAGCAATTTCAGCATGAAAACATTGCACTGTGTCTCAAAATGGATATTCAGCATTTTCAGTGACAGGTATATCAGTGGATGTTCAAAATACATCAGGATCTCCAGTTAATAGAAATGGAAACTTTGTGTGTGGTAAATAGAAATGAATATGATTTTGGTGAAGCTTTATAGCATAGCAATGCCACATCAAAACAAAGGTAAGCATAAACAGCTTAAAAAGACTCCTGGGAACATCACAGACAATACATTTCTGTCTACGTGATACTAAGTTCATTGGATAAAAATAGTTCTGGCAAAAGATGAGTCACATGTGAGAAGACTGTGTTTGGCTACAAAGATTTCTTAAAATTGGTATTGAGAAAATCATGTGGCTAAACGCAATCCAAAGAAACTGCTGAAGCAGGAACATGGGGCTCTCATGTCACGTGTTACCATTATTTAAACCTTATCTCTAGCATTTTGTGGTCATAGTGTATAATTTGCCATTTGGATTTTGTGTACTCTGCTGTAATCTTTAAATTTTGCAGGAAATTCCAAACTATTACTGGACTATTTTTTACTATGTTCAACATATTGCAAACTATGGGTTTTTAAGTAAAAACAAAGCCACTGCAGAACATACACATCTTTTTGCTTTGCTCCATCATCCTCTTCTGGTTTGGGGGAGATGAGGAATGCTTCCTATTAAACTTCATTAAATGTGTTATTTTATGAAGTATGAGAGTGGGCTTAGCCAATTGCTGTTACCACTCATTGCTTTTATCACTGCAGAGTAAAACCAGCAGATGACACCAGGTCTAGAGCTTTCCTCCATTTCCTCTGCCTTCTGTTGCCTGTGCGCTTCAATGCATCTTCAACTGTCTTTATTTCCCACTGAAACACTCTTAATTTTTTCAACATATCGCTTTAGAAAATCTCCTGTTCTGGAAGTCAAAATGTCTTGTCCAACTTAATACAGTTTTTCTGTGTCTATGGAAGTATAAAATTAAAATAATGCTAAGGTTGCAAAGTCAGGAATCCAAAAATGAAAAAAAAACAGCAGAAGAAAGGTGGACAATGTGTCCTTAAAGGCACCCATTTATATTCTAAGCCATATAATACTCTGTTTAATTATATGAGCACACAACTTTTTTTTTTTCCAAAGGACCCCTACCACAGCTACTATAAATCAGTGTAACTCCCTTGTTTTTAAAGGACCTGTATTGATTTAGACCAGCTGGATTCTAAATGCTTATCTATACATCAATGTCTTTGCATCTCACCTTTCTTACGTCTTTTAGAAAATAAGATTGTTCACATAGGCAGTGTCTTTATATTTATTTTTGTGGGCATCAGGAGCACTGCTGATGATTTATTTGGTTTATATAGTCCTCTTCTTGGTATCATAATACTCTGTGGGACATTGTGTCCAAAAATCACTAATTACACTTCACATGATTCTTTTAACCTAATCTAATATGTGGAATCTGAGTCATGGGGCCAAGCTTCCACACGGGGAGTAGCACTTTACTCAGGAAATGGTCTTATTGATTCAAGGTGAGTAAAGGTGGCAGAACAAGCCTCTAAGTAACTTAGATTTACTCAGTGTCACATAGCTAACCCCAGCATGGTGACAGAGCTGCAAGCAATCCTCAGGAGGTCTTGCTTTGCAACATTAGAAATACCGCCTCTATTATTATCATTGGGCTGAAGCCTACACAACTAACATTTTTAAACAATTACTGTTTTACGTTACAGAATAAAAGTGGGTTCATCTAGCAGGCTATACAATTCTGTGTGCCTATCAGAGAGGACTTCTTTTGTGGCAAATTCAGTCATAAGGCACAGCGAAAAGGTAGAAAAATAAAGAGAACTTACTATGCTGGGCAGGGATTAGTATTGCATAGTTTTGTTTCAGTCATAGGCTTCGTCCTTGGGCCACAAAAGGAGGAATTAACTCGTGTACGATGATCTTCTAAACAAACTGCTTTTGCTGTAATGTGTCCTATGGAAGTATTAGAAAAAAGTACAGTAAAATAAACGTTTACTCAAAATATAGGAGAAAAAGTAGTAGGGAAGAATTTTAACTAAAGAAGTCCAAGCTCATCCTTGGTATAATTCCCCTGACTTGAAATAAATAAAATAGGATTTAATTTGGCAACATTTTTTTAACATTAATTTCCTTCCCTGTAATACAGGTACTAATGAAGTCAGATGAAACATTTTAGTTATAAACGGTGTATTTGCATAATCTTCCCCCAGCAAATATTAGCAATTCTTCAAATCCTAATTCCTTGCAGAAACTAGTAGTGCTTGCTTAGAGTTCTCCTCATGTGCTTGCAAACTGCAAAAAAAACCATTTTGCAACTTTTTACAGTATATCTTTATAGACTTCAGAATTCTGCAGGTTCCTGTACCTAAACTCTATCTACTGTCAACATCAGGACAGATTACAGAGAAGACTATGAATGCCTTAAGAGATGAAGTGATTTTATAGTTTTAACTTTAAATTGAGATGTATCATTCACCTCACACATGGTTCATTGGGCACAGCAAGTCAAATTTGGAAACATGGTTGTTTCCATCATCTTTATATCTGTGCTGCATCCTTCATTTGTTTTAAAGGGAAGTAAGAAAAATACAGTTGTCATATTTTATGTCTGCAGTGCTCCTGCTGGGTCTTTCTTCCATAAACAGTTTATGGAGATGCTGTGAAGTCTGACAACATACCAGCAAGATATTCCTGAATTTCACCTGGACTTTTTTGCCAGGTTACAGGAACAGAAAATGGCATTTCCTTGGTTACCCAGTCCTATTCTTTGGTATTAAAGACAACTGCATCATAAAGTCTTACTTGTATGACCTACTTCCAATTTAAAGGCCACTAAAATTTTAATTCTCGATTCTTTTTGCAGGACTTCCCACATGCCAGTTTTCTGCTTTCATTACATCCCAGAATTCCTTTCAGTGACAGAACATTCAGGATCTAGAAGAACAAGTAGATGTTCTGTGCAAAGCAAATACCTAGAGGAATATGGTAATAAGAAATCCTTAGCTTATAAGGAATTTCAGACTCTGACCTGACAGAACTCAAATATTTGAAATTAAAACAGTGAGAAGATCAGGGTGCAGCTGTCAGTAAAGAAAGGTCTTGATAATGTTTTAGTCTTCAATTACTCTCTACAGATAAGATAAATTGTACACGTTATTTAGTATCTTTCTATGTTCCCAAATTACAACAACATCAAAGCACATATTTAATTCACACATTACTTCAACAGCAAGATATCATATGCATATGGATTGACCTAAAGAAAAAAGACTGAGTTACTGTAAGTGACATGAATTGAGACTGGCATGAATTTTTTTTTTATACTATAAAGGAAGTATGAAGGTACTTCATCTATGTTATAAGTTGTCAGATAAAAAAATAAGGACCACATGTTCAGAGTAACCCCCTGTATGTATTGATACACATTTGCAAAATTAAAGGCTGCTGAAATGTTTGAGATGCTTTATAAAAATGAAAAAGAAGAGGATTGGCAATTGGAAAGTTACCTACCACCACCACAAGTAGCTGAGCACTCTGACTGCACTGTCACCCAGGAGTAGCTATGTTTTTTGACAGATGTCTTGTTTTCATTGTTGGTTTTGGAAAATGTATATTCCCAAGCAATCCCAGGATTTTTGCCTTGTAACAGGATCTATAGAGGGGTATTTGGGGTTTGTTTAAAAAGAACAAAGGAGCGGGGGTAAAAAAAAAGAAGGATTCTGTCATTCTGAAGGAAGATGAGCTAAACATGACACACACATATTTATACACACTATGTTTGTGAAATAATTTTTAGGAGACCTAATTTTTCTATAAACTAAAAACCATCAAAGTAATTCCTAAACAGCAAAGCATTTGCTTGGACTAACACCTGCAGGTCATGTAACAGAAGAGTGCAGAAATACATGGTTCAGCGTAACACCCCTTTAAATCAGAAGGCATTTGACTGGACTGGTGAAGCAGAAATGCCTTCAGTAGATGTGAAGTATCATCCAAAGACTTTTGGCAATATAGTATTAGTTGCTGCCTCATCCCAGCTCTCAGTGCTCTGCTCCTGCAACTGGCCTTTAACAACTGGGTCCCTGCGTTCACTGGAGGCTCAATAGCAGGTGCTGGAGTTTGCCTGTGGCAGTGCAGTGGCTGGATTGAGGATTTGCAGGTGGGAGAAATTTCCTCTCTTTTAGTAAGCAAAGTCCAAGCTAGCTGATCCTTCCATAGTGCCTCTTATGAATGAAGAAGCCTTTGCCCATTAAGTATGCAGGACTCAGATGCTTTACTGAAAGAAGCTTGAGCAAAGCAGTAGTAGAGCCATGTGAGGACTGGGAATAGAGGTGGTTAGAGATGGCCTCCTCAGTTCTTGAGGCTGAGGGTATATAAAATAGATTTTTTTTTTTTTCTTGTAAAAAACCTTTTTCTATGCAGACTGGTGATAAATTTTGTTTGGAAGACCCTCAGCTGGTATTTTTCTCATGATGATTGAAGCTGATAAAGCTTCAGTCCAGGAGAGGACCCGTCCCTGGGTGTCTACAAGGGAAAAAGGATTGGAAAAATCTTCTATTCATGATTTTAGCATAATGTGTTAGAAAATTTATAGAAAGTGTGATTACTGACTATAATAACAATCTTTCTCATTTAACTTAGGGAGCTTAGCTCTTCGGGGTGTACTATTTTAGTGGTGAACTATAATGCAGTTTTCATGTAGGCAACTTTCTAAAATTCACTGTATTCATTTCAAGTCTGAATTATAATCAATGCAAGATTCATTAACATCTGACACATACCTAAATTTGGGGCGAAATTTCTAGTTAACATCTATTTTAGAAACTTCTTGGCAGAAAAGTGCATTTAGATTCAAACTTAATAGAAAAAGTGCAAGAGCTTACAGTTACAGACCTCTGCTGTTTTAATTCTTCACCAGTGTGGATCCGGTCATAGTAATATAAACAGCAGGTGCAGTTAACCTCAGTTCCTAAATACGCTTTTTGATAAGCACTAGCATTTCAAGTACATTTTCAGTGTATGTTAATGATTACCATTCAAAATATTAATAAAATACCAGTTAAGTTCACACGATGCTTGACCTGAGTGCTTAAGCAATCCATGTAGGTAGAACTGATCTCTGTATAGACTGGTTTCATAAAATAGCAACAAACTTGCATTTATGCTGTTTGAGACCAAGAAGTATAATAACATTTTGGAATGTAGCCAAGGGTTTTAAAGAATTCTGAAAATGTATCTATTGGAAAACAGAAATTACCCATGACAGTCAAAATTCAGACCAAATTTACATGATCTCCAGCTCAATAATGGGAACACATGAAGGATCTGGACTGCATACTGTTTACTTTTCTAGAAGAAAGGAAAACAGATGCTCTGTTTTTCATTCTTAGTAGCCAAAAATTTTATTTCAGTCAGTGGATCTCAGTAATGACCCAAACTGAGAATATAGCAATTAGGACTGTAAAAGGCAAAATACTTCCAGAAGAATTGGAGAGCACGGGCCTTCTTATTGGAAGATTCAGACTGAAAGATCCTCCAAGCATAGGTAAATTAAAGTATTTCACGTGAAAGTTTTCATCTCACCCATCCATGCTTAACTCATGAGCACCTTAGAATACCTGTGAGATTACAGCAGAAATAGATCTGAGAGTCGTTACTGACCTCTGTATTCTTACTGAATATTCTTGATAGAAATAATATTACTATATATGCTTTAGGGGTGAGTCATATATGTATGTATATATCACAACTATTTTACAAGAACAGGATTAAAATCACTCTGAGATTAGAAAACATTAGAATTGAGACTGCTGTGCAACTCCACTCTGCCCTGCATAGATGCACTATGAATCTCCAGATCTCATACTGTCTTTCCAGAAAGCCTCTACCGTGTTCAGCGCTCACAGCACATGGTGCTCACTAATGAGCTTAGTACAAAGTTTCCGTATTTTACTTTATGCTCATTCATCAATGTGCAGTTCTGTGCTCTATTTGCTATGCTCTATTCAAACTGTTACCAGTGTAACTTTTTTCAGGACCTTTCTTTTTTCCTTGGCTATTCATCACTATCTGATGTAAATGTTTTCTAAGATTTAACAGCCCCTTCAGATGAAGGAAAATATCTCTTCTATATGAATTTTTATTATTAGAAAGCTGTCCAAGTGCTGATAGCAAAAAGTCCAACTCTCTTAAAACAGCTGTTCCACAGTTACTTTGAATCTTGAACCTCAAGTCCATGGGCATTACAGTTTCTCAAAAAAAACAGGTTGTAATAATACATGTTCACTCTGCTGTCCTTCTCTTAAGGACAAACTGAGACAAATACCTAATGTGTAAAGTTTCAGAACATGTGCTTAAGGAAAAAAAATAGGGTGCATTAAGCCTAATAAGAATTGAGCCCTAGAAAACTATTCTTTAATTAAAACAATTCCTTTCCTTGTTCTTACAGACCAGACCTCAAAATGCTTTAATTTGCTTTTACTCATTGGAAGGTCCTGTAAGTCCAAGGTATTAGCACAGATCTCAGCATCTTAGGCAGCTAGAAACAATTTCAGAAACTAGCTTTATTTTCTTCTTGTATTCGAAAAGATCTGGCTAATGTATGAACAGTCAAAGTCAGATTTCCTCTTTCATGGTCCTGTGAGGATTCACTTTCTCCCATTTCAGTAGGTGCTCTGTGTTCCTTCAAGTGCAGAGGCTGAAATTCTATCTGGCCTTTTAGTAAGTCATGTGTCAAAAGTGGAGGAGGTTTTGTCCGTGCCTCAAGTCCTTGTGTAAGGGTTAGCCTTTGTCTCATTTGATTCTGACAGCTGTCATAAAACTGTGCTATGTCAGTGGCCAAAAAAACAGTAAAGCTTAAAACTTTTCTAATAAAAATATCTTGACGTATTAGACTGAACACTTGTCTTCTGAAAGTGTTCTTTACTTTGTGATAGTAGAGGCAAGAAACAGAATGAATGCATCCTGAACCACAGAATTCAGAACACAGAAGAGGGAGGATGAGAAGGTAAAAGTGGCAACCAGTTTTACTCCTGTTAGAGCAGTATTCTGGTGCTTCAACAGAGTGAAGGGAATGAAGAGGAAATGATCTCAGACGAGTTAGAACAAGACATGTTAGTATCTATCACTTCAGAGAACAACCACACAATGATGTAAGAAACTCGCAACCTTCAGCTGAATGAGTGCCCGTGGGGTAAATCCTGCAGATTAAGACCTTGGGCTACACCCCCTTCTTGCGCATTGGAAAGTAGAAGCAATTATAGCAGGCAGATGAAGTGAACTTCCTCTTTATTTCCTGGCCGGCAGGCAAAGCTAGAGCCCCTTCCCACCCAGCAGACTACAAGAGGGAATGTTTACAAAGCAAGAGCTGCATCACAATCAGGTCTCTTCCTCCTGTATCATCCCAGCTACATAGAAAAAGGGCAAAATCAAACTCTGGAAAAGTACTGGAGACAAAGTGTTGCAGGGCACAAAACCATATACTTTAAAGTCCCTGGCACTCAGCTGAAAAATAGTATACAACATATAATGTTCAACCACGTTTTCATCAGGAATGCAATACTATTGCAAAGTTGCAATTTTGCCAAAGTAATGAGCATATAAAAAGTTTTCTATCGTATTTTCAAACGTTCATTATAAAGTCCTTCCTTAACAACCGAATAACTGAAGTCTGCATATACAGCCAAGTTATCAGACTTACAAATTTGGAAAGACCTCCAGTGCTAGTCTACTTAACTGGATGCATTCCAGCATCTTTTCAGCCAACTGGCATTTGCTCCCAAATTTACAGCTGGCAAACAACCTCCTTAAACATTTCCAGTTCCTCAATAGAACTGTTTAATGTCTACCTTTAACACACCAACCACCTGACTTCAGACACAACACTCAGCAGCTCTGACCGCAGGGCGCAGAGTTATAAAATTTACAGCTTCTTGAGTTCGAAAACCACAGACTCTATGGCTGGAATCTGCCAGATCTATTCTGAAGAAAAAGAACCGTGGCTTTTGCTTAGGGCGCAAAATGTTAAAACAATGGATAAATTGAATTCTCCTGAGTAAAGAACCTTTTCCTTTTGCTGCTAATTTTGATTTCAAAGTTAAACCAATAAATTTTCTAAGCTAGCTGTGCATCTGCTCCTTTGTTTCAGATTATTTTTTTTTCTCCATGGATATCCTAAGTTTCCAATAGAATACTCCATTTTGCAGGTCAAATTTTTAAAGAGTCTATCAACATTGCTTTGTTATGATTGAGTCTGTGCTTTTCGGGTGTTTTTTATTGTAAGATGTGTATGTAAAGTTACTTGCAACACACTGAATTAAAAGAGTTTAATTTACACAAGATAAACTCCTCTTTCTTCCATAATAGTCTGTCTAATGTATAAGAAAGCATACTAATGCCTGGCATGTAACAAGCTGAAAAAATGACTCATTATCTCTGTGAAGGACTAATAGACACTTACAAATCACTTAGAGAGTGAAGCTGAGCATAGAGAAAAAGCCAGGTAAAGTAATAGCTACTGTTTACCCATATGTGCTTCATCTATTTTCATCTTTACTGGTTCTGCATGTGCATAATTTACAAAATGGGCATGAGCCCAAACTTTGAATCCCAGCATACATGGCAGCTTTGATCTGAGTCTTCCAATTGCATCTACATTTCCTGGGTCACTCCCATGCTTTGTAAGTCTTTGATAATTTCTTTAGGTGGATGTAACAGAGTTAAGCTATCTGCAGTGAGCCATCAATTACACCAGTAAGGGCAGATGGAGAAGTTTGTCTGTGTGGAAGACTAGTGCCTGGCTGTGTTATGCTTGTGAGACCTGCAGGTTTCATCCACTGTGAATCTACATGCTGTTTAATGAGTATTGTAACATCCAACATCCTAAGCCAGATTCTGATTTCTCTGTTCAATCAGGATTAATTCCATTGACTTTTATGAATTTACTCTGGTTTCAGAAGGGTAAATCTAAGCATGCAACATATGATGCTGGTGGAAAACCGTTTAAACAAGTTTTAAAACAGGACTGTTCTCTTGAAGGGCAGTTATTGGATGAGATCCTTGACAGTGGCTAACACCAGGAGCTTCAAAGGAAAGTGAGAGAACACCTGTTTGGAAAGCACCAGCAACCATTGGTTGCTTAAGCCAAACATTAAAACAAAAGGGGTTTTATCTCGTCAATATTTCTAAAGTCACATTAAAGACAGTCTTAACTAAAAGCTTATGACAAACTATTGTTTTTCAAGAAAGTCCACTGAGGTCATTAAAAGGAAAAAAAAAAAAAAAGAGTATCCTTGAAAGGTCCTGTATGATCTCATTTCTACTTCAGCTGTTTCAAATTTATCTTCTGTTGTTATTGTGTCTCCATTTTTTTACTGTTCACATGCTAAATGTACAACTTTCAGGGATACTGTCCAGCTAATCTCTCTTCACTAAAGGAGAACCCTTTTATCCATTGTATTGTATCAACATCTGTATCTTATAAGTACATCTTAGCTCTCTTTAGCTTACTTTCTCTTTAGGGGAAATCAGTACAAATTTATCATCTAGTAGCTAATAATAAATGTAATGCTTTATAACTGCAGCTTGGCTTTCTCTGCATGGCAGCTAGATCATCAGTAAAGTCATTCCACCTGGCCTCCTTTTTCTTTTTTTCCCCCTATTGATAAAGAGGAAGTGATTTACTGGTTTTAATTAGACATATTCCTGCCCTGAAGCTCCATTCACCTTCTCTTACCGTGAATGTCTCCCTCTTTGCAAAGCATCCTTTCCATCTGTTACTGCTGTCAAACTCTCTTTTTTCATAAACATTTCATAATTTCTTGATTCAATATTTCACCAAGTTTGAGGTAAACTTCAGTGAGGATACTGATCCTATCTTGTCCTGAAAAACTTTACAGTGCTTTCTCAAATCATATTTGACTTCTCAAATCAGTCAATTTTTCATCTGTTTATTGATAGAATGGAAAAACAAATTATTAAACTCTCATGTTTTTAAGTTAGTTTATCAATCCCTGGTGATGCAGTATTTTTCATGCCCACATAACAGTTCAGTTTCTTTTGCCCTCTCAGAATCTTTCCCATAATTCGAGAGAGTTGTGGAGGGTGACCGAATATTTCGAAAAATGGATGTCACAAGTGAAGCTCATATAAACTCTGTATTGCTAGAGCCGTGTGATGGCAATGATGTCCCTTGTGGTCTGCTAGCCTCTTCTGGAAAGTATTTTCAGCAGTTAGCGGTGCCCACTGGCAGCCCTTATTTGCAAAGCTAGATAAATGAATGATGAATTTACTGTTCATTTCTCCTCAAGGTAAATATTTTTCAGTTAACAGGAAAACACTGACAAGGTCTTAAAATTGAAAGTGCTGACCTTAGATTACCTATGACCAAATGACAGATAAATGAGCTGAATATATTCAGCTACATTAAAAAAAAAAAAATCCAGCATGTTTCCATTTAAGATGAGAAAATTATGCTACAGAAACCGTATTTTAAAAACCTGGTATTAATTTCTGGTCCTACATTATCATTTAACTATCACATTTCTACCCCTTTGACCATTGTCTGTTATTTCATCTAACCTGAATCTGAACATTTCTGGAACTGCCTTCTGAATCTAGGAATATTTTTCATTTCAGCTTTTATTGGTTTCTACAAACCCACAATCACTATACTAACTTCAGAAGGATACAGGTACACAAATTCTGAAGGGCACTGGTTTACTGGTTTTTGCCCTCCCTCCATCTGTGAAATTAATTCTTGAACAATCCAGAAAGGGTTCTGATGAATTCTAAAGTCTCATCGTGCATTTACACTTCCAGTAGTTGTGGTCAGGAAATACTAGTCCTACATACTTAATTCCACACTCAGCTCACAATGTTCTCCTCCTCCTCTGAAAATATTTGGCCACTATAGTCTGCATTTTTTCTCCCACAACCTAGTTAAATTACAGATTCACTGCCCTTTGTCTTCTTTGGTATGACTCATTCCCATAATTACATACATATAATATATGTAAATATATAGATGTGTATTTATTTTTTTATGAAATTCCAGGGTAAATAAGAAAAGCACTCTATCAGTCTTCTTGTCTCCTATCCATTTCTAAATAGTGTTTGGGACTGCAAATTCTGATTAAATGATACATGCTCAGCTGAACTAGCGAAAAACCTTACAGAAAAATAGATGCATAGGAACACACTGTACAACAAGATATAAATACAAAACATTTCAGGGAACTGCAAGGCTGCACTTGTGATATGCAAGACAATAGGGAATGTTAAGGGTTTTTTTCTTATTTGGGTTTCCTCCTTCTCTCTTAATACATGCTTCAGATGTCTCCTTCAAGAAAATATTTTGGTGAATGACTGCATTTCAAAGGGAGTGATTGCCTTGAGCACAGACTTGCCAGACCTGTCTGGACCTGGAGAGCACTGGTCCCATCCTCTCCTGTGAATGTTGCTCAGAGGACGTGCATAACCTGAACTTTCTGGATACGTGCAGGCTGATTTGCATTCAGAAACACAGTTGAAAACCTGGACCGCTTCAGTCACCACACAAATGTCTAGCAAAACTATGACTACAAAATTAAACAGGCACAAGCTGTGTTAATCTGCCTGTCAGATCATAGTGGCATGGCAATAAACACACCTACAAAATCTTATATTTTCTGCCCACCTGAATAATAAAAGTTTCTGTATTTTTATGTGTGCAATTTATTAAATTTCTCAATACCTGCAGTGTGCATTTTTACAAGGGCTTGCACTGAATTCTTCTGGAAAAAATACTAATCTAGAAAATAAGTATTAAATTTCTTTTTAATACAACCTAATTAAAAAATGAAGAAAAATTATCTGAAGATTACAGGAGGAAGTTGAGGTCCGAACCCTGGAAAGCCTTATCTTATTGAAAACCAACGTAATTGGATAAAAAATTGCTGGCAGGACTTCTTTTGTATGCTGCTTTGAAAACTACAGATGAGATGATAGAAATAAAAACAAAGCTACAATGTAGTATGGTTAAACACTCCCTTTTTCCAGTCTTCTATCAGTTTCTGGTATTTATAGTTGAAGTAGGATTTGTTTCATTATTACTGCTGCAAACAGATCTTCAGCAGTATATGTGTTTTCTCAGAAAAGCATATTACTTTAGTTTTCATTGGTATTTTTGCTGCTTAGAGTTACTGGTAAATCATAAATAATGCAGATCTCTGAACACACAAAATTTTGCATTTTTTTCAGAATTCAGCTTGTTGAATGTTGTTACTGAAAGGAAAAAAAAAAACCTTAAGTACAGCTCATAGATACATATAATTGGGGAATACGTAACTAACATTTTCAGTCGTTAGAATCCCTAGTTACCAATGCCAGTGGTGTAGGTATTTCAATAAAAATACAAGGGAAGTTTAAATAAGCTCTCAAAGGAGCAATAGCCTCCAGTTAAATGTTAAATCTTAATAAAACTGTTTAGCATAATTTGATAGGATGAAAATAGAAGTGTTATTTGGCATTAAATTTTTTTCTTTAATCTTTATTCTGCAAAGTATGTGCACGATACACAGCCAAGTAAGTCGTCTTACAGGCAATTTATTATTCATACTTTAGCTCTATAATAATACAGTTCAATCTACTTTGTGTTATGACAAATAAGATTCCTGAGAGTTCAGCTTAGCATTTCATAGTATTTATACGTAAGTGTGCTTGTTTCTTTGGTGTAAGGCTATTTTGGAGATGGTTTGCAGGCAGGGAAGCATGTCTATAACTTCTAGACCAAGCTCTTCCTTGGAGTAAAGCATCTCTGTTAACATACGTACCCAAAATGAAAATTCTTCAACTGAGAAAAAATGTTTTAAAAAGGCATTGCAAATTGTGATAGTAATTTGTGAAAATAATGCCCTTAGCCCATGTCAAACTGTCCGTTCTAAAACACGTGTTCATCCTAAAGTACTTTAACATGTGTTCATGGTCCATGAACTTCAGTGGTTCTTAAAGATACATTTAAGTACATTAGTCAGTACGAATAGCGGTAAGGCTCTTCACTATTCCAAATAAACACTTTACTGAATAGTTGTGAAAGTTTAAATAATCCTTGCAGAATATATTTCATGTCACAGTCTATACTTACTGCGTTTCTTAGTTTAACAGAACAAAGCTGTGTAAGGGAGACAGGGTACAGAGTTCTCAGCTAACCCCTCCTGCTAAACTTGTGCAGAGAGCAGTTTTCAGTTACGGTGTTTTATGATGGGGCAAAGAACCACAGATTGCCTCAGAGCCTCAGAGACCGAGTACAGCACTCGCTCTCATGCTCCCCAAGTGCACACCAGAGAAAGCTATGCGATGGATAGTGAGCTGACCAGAGTATTGCTGGAAGGCGGGGGAAGGAATTGAATCCCTTCTGGGGAGGGCTCCTTCCTTCTCACAGGGAAGGATTCATCAAAACAGACATTACAGATGAGTTACAAAGCCAAAGATTTGCTAGAGCTTTCTAACAAAGCAGGCAAACTAAAGTGGCTAACAGGGAGTAAAGACTTCAGCGATTCAGCCAGAATTGGCCCTCAGATGTTCTGATGCATTTTAAAAGATAATCTAGTAAACTAACCTAAATGCAGAAAGATATTTTTCTTAGAACAGAAGTATTAGTGGCCAATTTCAAAATTGTAACACCGGAACAAACCATGTAAGTACCAAATTTACTTTCTAGTAAATATAGTTTCAACACAGGACACCTGGCAGACAGAGTAGGTGATACAAATTTGACTGGGAGATAAACATATATAAAATTCATTACTTTAGCTACTATCACCAATAAAACTGAATCAACTGAAATTACACAGGAGTCTATGTGTGGTACTTTGACCATCTGTGTCCCAAGGTAGATGTAAAAATGGCTACATGCGCTTGCAGTTTCAGAAGCATTATTTGAAATTGTTACCATTAGGCCTTGCCATAATGTTAGATTTAATTTTTAAATCACTCAGTTTTATTGTATACCATTTACAGGATGCATTTATAATCTCTATTACCATTGCACAGCAACTGAGAAGTAATGCTATATGGTGTGTTTTATGCACCTTCCTGTTCACTGAATTTGTGACAGTTTACTAAACCTCAGACCTTGATAAACTGGTGAAAGGCCTTTCAACCTAGCATGACCACACAATTAAGTCTGAATACTATCGTGACTCAATGCTATTCTTTAATCTTGCTGAGAGCTACAGTGCAGAGCTAAAGCTGTCGTTACTAATTCTGTAATAGACATCAAGGGAAGAATAAACAGAAGAAAGCTTACTTCAAAGACCAGCGTCTCATTAGTTGGTCCTGCTGCATATAGACTCTCTGGATGGTTAAAAGAGCGTTGATAATCAAAAACTGTTCCAGCAAAAGAGAACTTTCCTGGCCAGTCAATTGTCCAGTCTCCTGTCAGGTAATACTTTTTACTGAGGTTGCGCACTGCAAGGTAGCTGGTGGAGATTTGCATTTCGTGGAGCTGTATACTGCGTGCTCCTGCTGGAATAGTGACCACAGCATAGTAGTCTGAAATGAAAGAAGTATGCAACAGTTTTGCAGTTGTCATACAGCTAGAGATGGCTTATCATTTTTGAGCCAATTTGAAATTTTTTGCAGTTTAAAAGATACTGAAGACAGCTGTTCTGATCCACCACAGTTACCGTGTTTTCACAAGGAGAAACCAGCTCTGATTTTAACCCCCCTGTGCAGCCTGTAATCAGAGTAACTCTAAGGTATTTCAATTCCTGGAATTTTTCTTTGTGATTAAAGACAAGAAAAAGCAAGTTCACCTTAGAAAAATGCAGAACAGACTAACAGTGGTTTCACTGTAATCGTTTTACCATGTTTTCCCTGTAGCTCCCTACAGTAGTTGGAAGGTACTACTTCCATCATGGACAAGGTTTTTGAGGTGAGATGCAGTGGGATGCAGAGAGCTTTCACAAAGCCCTGTATACCACTCGATCTCCCTGCTGTGCGCCATTGCGCTCTGCGCATGTGGAAATCTCACTCGGTCTACAGTCAAATGAGACACCACTGACAATCTCCAACACGTGTTGCACACAGCTAATTTCGCAGAGCATTGTTTAGATTATTTTTTTAGCATTGTATCTCTGCATTACTATATCCTAAACAATTTCCTGGCCTATATTACTGTAGTAGTGACATGTCTTATGATCAACAGTAAACGGATCCTCAAAATACCTCCGTGAGTAAAGAAATATTATCTGCATTTTATGCCTGAGAAACTGCGGCATAGTGAGATTATTTCACAAGAAGCCTGTGACAGTCCACTAAAGAAAATTCTACCTCCCAGTGACTGGATCATCCATTGAATCAGCTGGACAGCTTCCAGTCAACTTAATTTGAAAATGGACATGGAAATACTGTCATGTTTGGCATTATTCTGTGTATCACTTTTTGTATCTTCTACAGTCCCATTCCAGTCAGAGCTGTTGACAGCTATTTTTTCACTCGCCTGAATCCTAAAATATCTTTTAAGAGGAAATTCACATGTAAAGGGAAAATGTGGCTAAGAAGCAAGAGGAGTGCTTGAAAATTAGCTAATCAAGACTTACGCTCATAGCTTTCTTGTTACCAAGAAACAGGAGAAAAGTGAACTCTCCCCTCACTCTCCCTGTGATTTTCAGTTCACATCTGGACTTCTAGCCACTGCCCTAATGAGCAAGGAGTCATATATATTACATGGGGATACAGCAGAGCAATGAGTTGATGATCATGTGGGAACAGCTTTCCTTACCATTAGCTTTGTGCTGGATCAAGTATTGGCCTTTAAAGAACTTGCACGTTGAATTATCTCCTTTACAAACTCCACAAGCATCCAATACAGCTTTGGAACCAAGTCCATGATCACACCCTACTTGCTGCAACCAAAAGGCACAAGTGAAGGACTCAGACACAAGGGAATTTGAAGAAACAGCTGCATTTTCCATAAAGGAGTCAATTGCCCACTTAAAAAAATAGACATTAGGATTGTAAGAAATTTTATCTTACTTCACATATTCCATCAATGCAAACATCGTATGTATTTGGAGAACACAGAGTTCCATCCTTCACTTTGCTGGACATTGCAAAGAAAAAGTCAAAGTCTTCAGCTGTGCAATACAATTTACATCTGTCTTCCTCTGGGGAAAAAACCAACAACAAAACAAAAGAGAGGACAAGAAAGTATTAGCAGACCTGCAGCACAGTTTAAAAAAAAAAAAAAAAAGCACCCTGCTATTGTTTCTTCCTGCATCCTAGATGACAAGCTACAAGGATTAATTGTATCTGGTGACATATTAGGACCCCAAGATGGGCAGAAATATAGCCAAATACAGTAGCTTATATTATATTTTAAAAGAACATGTGGGTTTGACTGTCCACACATAGAATTAAGAATTCAAAACCAGTGTGAAAACATGCACATTGCATTAGCTCTGCTGATGTGGCCCTCGTTTCAGTTCCACTGGTTCACAGTTTCAAATTTCATTTTTTATTAAGAGAAATGGGAGACTGTAATAATTGTATTTAATTTTTAGTTAAAATTTGAAGAAGATATAAGATGGCACAAATGATCAGTTCAGCTGAAAGTTAGAACTAGGGCCAGATTTTGCCCTAACAAAAGCACTTTTCCTCTAGAAAATCCCGACCATTATCAATCAAATTTCTTCTTACACAGAGATCATGTGTTATGCTTATAAAGGGCTGATTAATTCTGCATAGACAAAAACAGTCTTGCAGTTGTAAATATTATCACAATTGCTGAAATACACAATTCTAATACAAATCATAAGTGCAACAAATAAAACAGCATAACAAAATTTTGAAAAATATGAAATTGGATTCAAAATAGTATCCTTTTATTCTTAACTAAGCAGTGGGATTTTCAGTAGTACTTTCTACAGAGGCAAGGCATCTGTAGCAATTTTGAAAACCAGATCATGTTTTCAGAACTGTAAATGTAGATCTTGGGGTAGCTTTTGAAAAGCAGCTAAGAGAGTAAGGACAGGCATTTTCAAGTTCAGAGTCACTTGGGGACATCTTGCTTTTGAAAATTATGCCCTTTGTCCCTAATTTTAAGCTCCTATTTCTTTTACTAAACATGGCCCCTACCTTTAAAACCAATGTAGGCTACCTTAATTTCTATTAAACAAGACGCATTATTCTCCCTATTACACCACATCCATTGTTACATGCTGTGAAATCATATTTTTTCTTTCCTCTATTCACATTTGCTGTTAGGACATAGGTTTCTAAATAACCGCAAAAATGTCTGCAAAGACTTTTGAAGAAAATATAATCAGGCTATGAATGAAAGTTCCATGTACATGGATATGTGTGTGTGTGTATGTATATATAATCATACAGTTATTATCATCAAAAGCAAATTTTTACAGGTGCTAAACGAAGCAGCTACAATGTGACATAATCCAGCCACTTTTATTCAAGTAGTAGCAATTGCAGCTACAAACTGTGCTTTCAAACTACGGATAATATTTGTTGTATCTGATAAAAATGAATACTGATTCAAAATATTTGCAAAATTAAGATGTGTAAAGTAAAAATAAACTTTGCTTGTACAAATGACAAGAAATAGTTATTGAGAGCTGAACTTTATAAAGATCTCTTGGTAAAAGATGACTTCAAAAAATTTATGCCAGTACATTGTTTGTTTTTCCAATTCTCATGGGACTATACCAGCAGAAAAGTCAAAAGGTTGATTTATTGTTATGTTTGGAAATCTGAGAACATTCCAAAGGAAGGAAGATTCTGGTAGTGTTATTGTGGGAGCTCATATTTCCCATGCTGAAAAATCCATGGAAATTGTTTTGGTTTGGTTTTACACTAACCAATATATAATATAAAATGAAAGAGAGGAGTAGCAACAGCCAGGGAGTCATGCTAAGGACAGAGATTGAAATTCACAACCAAGATCAGTTCTGCATGTCCATACAGGCAGTATCTCACAGGAGGCCAGTTTCAACTATGCTAGAAAGCAAACACATCTCAAATAAGCCAACTGAATTTCTATTTGCTTACATCAGGGTAATATTTGCCCAAAGAATATGGATGAATTATAGCTTATAGCTCACTTCCTGCAATTGTCTTTGTCCTTCAGAGCTGTGGCATAATTACCTTCCACTTTAGTATATGGCTTCCATTTGTAGTACCATCCCCGGAAAGGTTTGCTGTTGTATTCTGCACACTGCTGGGCACGGAAGTCCAAGCTATTTGCTGGACATGGCTGATTATTACAAAGTTGATAAATACGGCTGGAACCTTGGCAGAATTTGCCACCATACTGTGGCCTAAAAAAAAGAAAAAAAAAAATTCTTTTGCAAAACCTACTTTCTGTGTGATTGGCATGTTACACGAGTATGAGAGTACAGAGAAAATGAGAGGATGTATTGTCTTAGGAAATCAGTATTTCTTATATGGGCCATTAATTTTCATGGTTCCCAAAACCAAGCAAAGCAGTTGCCATGAATTATCTACTTGGATCACTGCAAACTCAGCAAAGACGCAACCATCTAGAGGTGAGTCATGTTTTCACTAATTTAAATGTATAGGGCTATTTTGTATTGGCTGATTTCAATCTTGTTATATACCTATTTTTGCTCTGCTGTAACCCGGGAATGAACATGTGCAAAGAATTACCTATGATCACAATAAGAGTTAATAAAGGATAACATAACACTGATCAAACATAAACAGAATGAATAATTACATTTGGCTGTTCATTTGTTTTGTAAATAATTTTGAAAAAATGTACTTTTAAACAGTCAAAGGAAACGAGGACTGTGCATATTTGTTCTGCTTTAGGAGAATGTTGGAATTCGTGGGTAACTCCATGTCAACTCCACTTCAGCAGACCTTACCTGGGCATTTCCCTTAATTTTGGCCAGAATGAAAAGAGCATGCTCTATTAGTTTGCAAATATCTTATGTTATCAGAATAATAGCTTTTTAACTATTTGGTCTGTGCATATGACTGTAAAACAATGTCAAATGTAAGACTTGCTCTTTTTAAAGCAACTGAGAGGCCTCATAAGCTGCTGAGAAATGTATTCACTCAACTTCTGTATTCCTTATGGATCTACGTAGGAATTCACTGATGTTATTTTTGCAGTTTCACAATGCTTAGATATACATCTGCAAGTACTGGGCCAAATGTTCAAAACACCAAATTCTAAGAACTGTTTGTTGTATTATACAATTTCTTGCATCAAGTGAAAAGAAATGTAACAATGCTGCACTTACACACATCTGTGTAACAATTTTTAAAAATTAGGGAACATACATACTGGAAGACAAGCTATGATCTTTCAGTGGATGTCTTCCCTGTGTTACACACACATTAAGGAAAAAAATCAGAATAATATAAAAGATATGGAATAATAATAATATAACTATCAATAATTAATAATAATAATATAAAAGATTCAGTTGCAACGTATTGTTTGTTAAAATCTCTAAACACTATGTTATAACTATTCCCCATATCAAGTATCCCATTCAACTTCTCTTGACATGCATCTGACTGGAGTAATGTGGAGGCAGCTTTGTGCAACATGGATGAGAAAATCCAGGTGCTTTTTCTGTTTGCTTTATTATAAATTTTAACCTTCATATGTCTAACCCTCTACCCAAGCTGGGGCTTGGTTTTATGTTTTGAATCAGCTTTGAATGTACACAATATCTGCCTTTTCCAGAATTCTGGGCTACGAAACAGCCTTTCAAAGGAAGAGGTGGAAACGCACCTGCTACTCTATTTAAAACTGGGTTAAAGCATCAGCAAAATGTGTTGTGGAAAAAACCCTAACTTGCACTGACTTTTCTTAAGGTCACCTACTAGCTACACTGACGGTGGGTATAACAGCAAAGGTCTTAAAAAGAATCAGATTTTCTGCCCTAGTTGGTGGCAATTCAGTCTGTGAAGGGTGGGGAGCGTATGTAACATCAGTGAAGTCAGGGAGTATTTATGCTGACTTTGTGCAATTGGTGAGAGCTTTAAGGCAGCCAAACCGTTGGGTCCTTACTCAATTCTCTACAGACTTTCTTTACTGCTTCAGCACATGTATGATTTTTGACCTCCTTCAGCCCCAGACAACAAATCTGCTTTAGTGTAAGGAAAAGAAGCAACCTCCTTCCAAGTAAATGCCACCAAACAAGCACTATAATAGAATTATTTATGGCTAGATCGTGATTTCTAGCCACAGTCTTGCATTTGAGGATGGTATAAAATTCCACCAAACTAAGGGAGGACTGAAAGAGGCATTCTGTTTCCCAGCTCTGTTACAGCATTTTAGTATTACAGTACACTCCCATTACTGAAACTGTTGGCCAGAGAATTATGGAAACTTCCCCACCTTCACTTTTTACCAACGAGATGTCAGTAAGAGTTAAGTAATTTACAGGAAACTAGATGTAGATCTACTAAGACATTTCTGAGAAGACTATTATCTATACTGACAAAATCATGCTTTTATTGGTGGCATTTATACCACCAGTAGATTTTGGGTTGACTGCCTACAGAAGCTCTAGTAGTATAACTGCACTTAGGACGGAATGCTTTGCACAGAGGGTATTCCAGTATTTCTGTAGTGATACAGTGCTCCTAATACACGTATCACCTAAACTTCATCCATCCGTGTACCTCTCCAGCATTGGCATGCATAGATAAAGATACCCACGTGAATAGATGCTGTTAGAGCTGAGGCCTTGCCGAGCATAATTGGAAAAGGTAGAAATTTGGTGAGAAAGGCCAGTAAAAAAACAGTCTCCAAAGAATGATTTGTAAAAGGAGTATAAGTGCAAAGATATAAATACTCCACTTCATATAAAACCTAAATATTAAAATGCTACAAGAGTAGCTTAAATCAATTCTGCAGTACCCTTTTAAGAATAGACTTCATGAACAATGAAAGTAAAATGGATACTAACTGCAATGCAACACAGAGTGAGAAATCCTGGAATTAATCTGATCGAGGAAAGTATTTTATGCATTACAAAGGGAATTGGACTCTGAAATTCTGGACGCCTATCTTTTCATGTTTTGTAATAATTTAAATTCAAGACAGAACATTTCTGCTCATATTATGAACATATGATAGTATCACAAAGACTATTTTATTCTGCATGAATTTGAAAGGTCTACAAGGTCTTTCACAATCTTCATTTTTAATTGGTATTTTAAATGGCATCATTACTTTGCATCAGTTTAAATCTGCATTGTCTGTAATCACTGTTACAGATATTGTACACAAAATATTAAGAAGACGTGTTCAAGCAATTTTGATTTAGTCTTTTGATTGCATACATGCCTAAAACTCCATTCTACTCTTACTGAACAATGCATTATTGTGAAGTGGGTAGGATTCAGTCCCACAGATATGATTTAGGTATTAATTTAAATCTCTCGGGCACTCTTCAGGTTCTTTCCCAGCTAAACTATTAAATTATGTAATCTATTTCTATCTTGGAAAAGTACCTCAATTGTAAAATGTTGTGATGTATGAAAAACAGATCCATGAAATTACACTGTGACAATTTACAGAACCATAATGATTTTAGCAAATCTCCATAGTTCTGTGTTCTACAGATGACCTCCATAGGTGTTTGTTAGTATGAATCATACATAACTCCAGTGGTAATTCAGAAGCCATACCCAGAGCTGCTGGGGTATGGTCACAAGGTCTGTCTTAAAATTGTCAAGAGAAAGGGAATTGAATTGGTTGGATATTATTTGCAAGAGTGGAATTTCACATACAAACACAGGTAACGAGATTTTCATACGCAGCAGCCTGAATTTGTGTTCTTCACCTGTCTTTAAGCTTCTAATAAGGTGTGTCACCTTTAAAATCACTGGAAACTTAGAAATCTCCCTCAATGTTCATAAGAAGTCAGTTACTTTGAAAAATGGACTACTTATTTAAAAACCTCATTTTAGAGTCCAGTCAGTTCTTCAGAGATCCACAGTGCTTGTCCTAATCTTTTACAGAAATACATTTTATTCTTTGTCATTCTCAAAATTTTGCTATCCAAAATAATCTATCAAGCTTTTGAACAAAATAAACATTAGCTCCTACACAAATCTGGATTAGGAAAAGTGAAATAAATATATTACATACGAAATAATATACATATATGTACTGAAATATATAAACATCTGAAATATATTTCAGAAGTTCAAAAAGAAAGGAATCATTATTCTTTGTTTATGTGTAGTTATAGAGGTGAACAATGAACAGTGACTAGGTTATAAATCGTTCCATGTGGTGTAACATTGAAAATGGATAGTATAATTTTTCTAATGATTCCACATTTATACAAAAGTGCTGTGATGGGAAATACAGCTACCTGGATATTCGTGCACTGTTGTGTGGATGGGTTATTTATAGTCCTGTCATTTCATCACTCTAACTCTGAGAGAGATTTATAGTATACTCTTTGTACTATCTGAATTATCACTAATACAATAAGATTAAATTTAGTATAAACATGATCCATTTCTGGTATCAAGTCTTACTTGGTTACATCAAGTCTTACTTTAATTAGAACAGATCACTCTGAATGCAAGTTTTAAATACTTAATGCTACAGTAAGAGACACCCTTCATGTTAAAAAGCTTCTGTTTGAAGACTATTGGAAATTATTATCAGTTCTAATAGCGCACCAAACTGAAACATTTCAACTATTGGACATTATTCTATCACATAGGGAGAGCAAGGGAAGGCTTACGAATAAATGCAAAGAACAATGTGCATACATACAAATTTAGCAGGCAAAACGGAGACCAAACTAGGAAGACCAAAATATATGTATGATGTGTAATTGAGACCCTGCATTCTCTTGCTAAATAGTTTAATAAAGGAAACTATCCAAGTAATTTTATTTATCAAAATACACTGAGAAACAACAGAAGAGGTTGAGAAAATGCTTTGCTATGGATCTGCAAAAATTGGCTTGACTGAGTGAGGGTAATAAAGACTATTTTAACTAACTCACATTTTCCTATAACATAGTATATGAAGCATGGATATTATTACTGCAGGACTGTATAGTAGGTGTGAGGCTTCTTTACAGCCTCATATAAACTGTGTCATATTTTCTCTGTTTTTTATTACTGCAGTTTAAATGCTGTTTTTATTGTGTGCAATGAAGAATACATGTGTCTATGCCTGTTGAAGTTGTGTATGAAATAAAACAGTGAAATCCTCTTTTTCTTGTAAGTTGAAATGAATTGAGTACTTGGGAAAGATGCTGGTCAGATAACACTTGACCTTTACTTTGAAATAGTATTGTAAGGAATAGTAGTATTTACAGTGATGAGACATTCACTAGAGGAAAATACCAGAAATGTTTCATGAGTTAGCGTACAATTCTAGGGTTCAGCAACTTCATTCTGACCTGTGAAACATAAAAGAATGCAAAGAACATGACAGACATACAAAGACATCTGTCTACAACCATTTTGAAATTGACTTTAAACATTTTTGGTTTATTATCCTGGATAATATGATCTCATCAGAAGTCTTAATAGCTTTTAAGACCTTTTTCCCTTGCTTTTAAGTAATTATGTGTGAATATGTCTGTATGGCGTTTCATTACTTCTGCAGGTATTTGATAAAAGGTAGTGTCACAAAATAAATTGAGAAAGTTGAGCTGTAGATTTTCTAGTACTCTAGCAGTCTTCAGACAGCCACTACTTTCTAGTATGAGGACATATTTCTGTCTTTCAGCTACTGATTGGTCATATTGGACATGAAAGAAAGGTCTTAGAAACATTTTCACATGTACTATTTCCCTACAGAAATGGACTTTTATTTTTTTGTTGTTGTTCTAATAACATAAATAGTATAAAAGTAATACCTTTTCATATCTATTTCTTACTTTGGATTATTGCAGTGTCTTTCCTGATATGTGACCCCACCTCCACAAGTGCGAGTACACTCTGACCACTCGGACCAGGCAGACCATTGGCCATTTACAGGCTTGGGTCCATGATCACCGTATTTGACGCACTGTCCTCTTCGACACCACTGCCAAAAGAATGCCAAAAAATATCCCATCAGTTAGTGGTACCTAACAGATGCAAAAAAGAAAAAAATCCACATTTAAAAGCTCCGGTGCTTAACCATAATAAACATGAGGTCAGCCACCGAACTCAATGAGATTGTTCACAGTGGGACAAGGACTCTGAAATAGGACATTGATCCATACAATGGTATAGATAAGTACTGTCCTAAAATTTGTCCAAGTTCTGAGTTGAAGATCTCTGAGGTACAAATTTTCAAAACTCTTCTCTTGGACAGTGTCATCTTGGTTTACTCTTCAGAAAATCCATGCTAATTTACAGTCTTGTGCTATCAGAACCTCAAAACTTCCCATGTAATTTAAAAATAGTCTGCTAAAATTCTGCTAAAATTTCTGCCCTTTATCATTCAATTATGAAACAGTGAACAAACAAAGAGAAAAAGCAAAACAGATGATTTGTCAGTAACTGGAAAAATCAAAACAATATTCTACTGGAAGAAACATTACAGCAAAAGAAAATATTTGGGGTAAGTATAGATGAGCGTAAATTAGAAGGTTCAACTAAAACAAATAACCATGCTCTTTTAGTAGTGATCACTGATGATAAAATGCGTGATGGCCTTAGTCTGTAGAGCAAACATTATGGCTTAAGGAGTGTTTGTATCAGAGTGGAATTGGAAGCCTTGATCTAACTTCTGTTATAATTAATGGATTTTCGTACTGATTTAGATTTACCAGCTGTATCTTATTCCATAACTCGATGGGAGATGCATCACTCCCTACCATCAGATAGGTGCCACTGTGAGTACCAGTCCTGACTATGTATTGCAATGCAGTCGTTTATAGAGCAATCTGGAAGTCTATGATAGCAAACCTAGAGGGATCTGGATAAAACTGGTTTTGACAAGAGCTGGTATTTGACCCAATACAGTCTAAAAACAAGTTAGAGTGACGATGTCCTATTTATAAAACAACTTACCATACTTATACCACAAGCTGTTCCTTCTGCTGCTGGCATGAACTTTGTCTCGCACCTATGACCCACTTTGTGACACCAGAGAGATTTGCATATATCCTGGAAAGAAAAAAGTACTCGCTGTAGTACTCATAATTCCCATTATTTCCTGGTGTTTAGAAAGACTAACAAATGATACATGCCTTTGCTACCTTAAAAGCCATATAAATAAAACCTTTTCTGAATTTAGAAAAGCCAAGGTTTAAGATTCATAGGACAGCCATAGCCTGTATATTGCCTTCTTGTTTATGCACCATTTCACTATATATTTTTTAAAACTTTTTTGAGTGTGAGATTATAATAGAATAAAAACAGTGTTAAAAAGTTCAAGGATAAAATTTCATCATGTCTGCAGGGACTATAATACTGTGAAGAAACTAGATTTTCTAAAGCACAGGAGGTATCTGGAAACAAAGTCTCTTCACAGTGCTGTTCACTCTCTCTTCTTTGTTTCTTAGCTGTAGAAGAAACACAGCTGCCATCACGTGATAAATGTGGTTAGTATAAAATAAATCAAAATACTCCAGGATACTAACAGGAGTCAAAGAAATGAAAATACTTCTCTTCAGAAAGAGCACTCCAGATTATTTAATAAAATGTCTTCTCTGAAGAGATCAGCAAGGAGTGTAGCAGTCACTAAAATAATGAGTTAATCTAAATTAATCCTTCATCACAAACTCAAGACTATAAATTACGTTTTTATTGTTCTAAAATAACCCTACAGATCTTTTCCAGACTTTGCTGTCAATGCATGAGTAAAACAAAACACACGAAACTTAGTCCTTTATCCCACATGCCACACCCCATGCAAGTTTTGATCAAAACTCTACTGACTGCTAATTTCCCTTAGCATAATAGGCAAGGGCTCATGGGTCTTATATATTCAACTGCACTCCTTATGACTCCTGGAAAGAACACACTTCCTTCTGAAACTCCCCTGGGGTTGTGATATTCCTCAAAAGAGGCCAGTACCTTCAAAGCAAATTGCCAGGCAAGATAAGGTAGAGAAATAGCCCAGGCCTCTGAAGAACACTGTATTATTTGTACTCATTTAGTGTACTGCAGTTCTCTAATGTAATTTTAACTTTTTAAAAGTATATCAATAGGTACCTTTACAAAGCTGAGGTTGCACAGTTTTGCTTTCATTCCAAATTGCCATTTGCACTGGGTATCAGCATCATAGATCTGCCCTGGCAGTTTGTCAGGGTATTTATACTGTCCTGTTTGCTTAGGTTCATCAATCAGGCAGGCAGCTTGAGCTGTACTATAATGAGAATGTATATTAATCATGACTATGATCTTTATATCAAAATATTTTAATCTGCTACAGACCAGCAAAACACATATTATGGTATACAGTACCTTTAGCCATCTTTAAAGGTATGGACTGAAAAGAGAGTATCTGCTTGCAGGAGCCAAAAGATCTTGACATCTTGTTGGTAGCCTGACCTGCAAAGTTTTAAGCAAGCAGGAATTTCCAGGCTTTGGGACTGTTGTGACAACAAGAAAGAAAGATGTCAAATTCTCTTTCTCCTTTTATTCCTGTGTAACCAAGAGCAAGGTGATCTAGTCTGCTTCTTTCCCTTAAATGGATTCCCCAAATCAGGAAACAACAGGGATACTGTCTCATTTCAGCATTCGCTTTGTGTGGATTGACAAACAGGAGGCTGTTGCAGCTTATGTGCTTTGGATTGGCTGTGTCCAGCTTAAGACTGAAGGTACCCTATGGTCTACTTTTTCTCCTTTATATATGCTTGAGAACCCATGTATACAGAAGGTCACTATGCTGGATTTATCTTCCACGATACTCTTAAGATACTAACTTGGAATTCAAGGATCAGATCCACAGAACTATCTAGCTGCTTGATTCTCACTCTAAGGAATTAACATCTAAAATGCCTGTATTGGATCGGGGTCTTAGACTGCCTACACATTTTTTAGTAATCATGTATAGTCTACCCATGTATGACAAAAAAAATAAAAGGGAATTTGTACACGAAAGGACTGCGATTCTGATGACATTAAACATAGACCAGAAAACTGTTCCTCTAAAAGCATCACTGAATAATGCCAACATGCTGGAGAAATAATTGGCATCTTTTTCTTTTTCCTTCTTTTCCCCCCCTAGAAACAGTATATGAAAAATGTAAAATGTCCTTATTCATGACATGAGCTAGATCAAGAGAGAAACTCCAGTGAGAAAGGCCACTAATGTTAATTTACATTTTGTAATGACTTTGGTACCACTGTGTCTGCCCTCTTTTGTGTTCACTTCCTACTAATTCTCTAATAAACTTAGCTGCTGACAGGAAGGCCTGGGAAAGAATGATATGCCAGTCATTACTGCAGGATATTCATGGAGGCTGAAATTCATTCTTTTGAAACAAGGCAGGACAAAAACACTTGTATGCCATACCATCTATATGCTTCTTAAGTTCATGTGTGGGGGCTCAGATAGTACATTGGTTTAAGCACATTTTAAAAGAGGTGAATTTCACACTGAAGTAATTTTTATGTCTGTTCAAGAATTCAAGCCCAGTTACTAAAGATACATTCCCTGGCACTGGCCCAGATTTACATCTGACCTACCTGAGAAATTTGTTGAGATACTGCCTGCTGCATACAGACCAAGAAAACACTCCATTGTTTCCTGTGAGTGTGGGAGACATAATATTACCCTCAGCTTTTCTACAAGGATTTCCTTCTCCATCATGAATCATACCAAAGCTGAAAAGAGAACCACACGTTAAAGTGAAAATCTAGATTAATCAGAAGCAAAACAAAATTTGGGGCAGAAGAAACAGTTTCTGGGTAACAGCTCTATGCTTGAACTCCACAGGGAATGTGGAATTCATCCCTTTCATTCCAAAGGGATGAAAACATGCACCATACAAATGACTATTAGTATGAAACAAACTCCAATTAATAGCATTCAAATTTTATTGTCATCACACACTTGTCTGGTGAGAAAAAGATAGTCAAGTTTCAAGAAAGACCCATACTGGTAATGCACAGGAGCTCTGCAATATGACCTAATGACAAGACACTGGCACAAAAGTACCAGAGTTGCAGACTGTGTCAGAATTTTTACAGTTTAACCATTTCTCTTTCCTGAAGGAGAAATGTTTTGTGGTGACATGGATGGAAGTAGTGGATGTTATGTTCAGTCACACTTGTACTTGCCTGTAAATCTATCAGCTTAAAACATGCATGCAGTCTGAGCCTTTCTTTGCTTTAGTGATAATGCCTGTTAACATGAATGTCATGGAGATCAGAATCCATGGAAATATCAGTGTTACACAGCTGTAAGAATATAACATGACTGTTCTCCTAATAGGAGGGAAGAACTACATAGCCGCAGTCAATCTGTAGCAAAAGAAGTGGGATTGAATGAATAGAATACAAGGTATGAATATAAAAATATGATTCTTTTTGTAATTTTGGCCACTGACTTGCTATATTATCTCAGGCAAATCACTTTCTTTTCCTTGCCTTTGTTATACACTGTCACTTACTTTGTCTAGACTGCAACCTCTTTAGTGGGAATACTGCCTCTTACCAGGTGCTTTGCTCAATCTGCAGCACAAAGAGGCCCTGCTTTCACTAGGAGAGGTGTTAGGATAATATAAAGAATAATAAGTCATAATAAAAACCACATTAAAAAATGATAAATTATGTGGAGTTTATGGATATGATAAAGATAATTTTCAGGTTTTTCCTTTTCACTGTTTTATATTTACTCCTTGTATGGGACATCTGTGAATATCAATGTGTTTTGAATAGAAATTTCATAATCTGTTACTTCAACATTGTAGTACATTGGCAAATTTATGAATGTAATCTGTGCATGTGCAGGGAATATCTAATTTACTGGACTCAATCCTCTACCGTTATAAATCATTGCAGGCTCATCAGAGTTACTGCATGTGTTGCCACCAGCTGAGGCTCCAAACTTGCTAAAATATATGGCTCCTTCTATAAATGGACAAAAAAAGTCCCAACTGAGCTAGTATTTTAGAATCCTTTACAAAATACTAACTTTTTTTACATGCATTGCAGCCAAAGAATCCAGTTTATATACCCACTGACACAATGGGCTCTGAATTCCCGAAGGAACTGTTAAGCTTTGAGGTAAAAACACAAACTACTTAAAGAAAACCATAAAAATGTATAACAACTGAAGCTACTCAGTGGATCACAGAGCGTGATGTATACAGTATACAATATTCTCCTACTATGAAATCCTTAGGTTAATATATTCACAGCGGACCTCAGCACCTCCAAGGCTGTCACAGGTATTTTTTCTTCCAGGAATCTCTGTACCACAGAGACCAAATTCTGTTTTCTTACATCACATACTAGGTAGTTTTAGGAACATGAACACGAACAAATGATGAAGACATTTTGCATCTGGCACAGATTTTTTCCAGGAGATAACATGCATTTTATTAGACAGGAGTATGGAAGTATACCAAAGAAAGGCTGAATAATATCAGAATCAAAGGCAGTGGTGAAAAAGATGAAAAAAACCCAACATTAAAAAATTTCCAAACATAATCTCTCAAAGCAAATTAGAAAATAAACAGGAAGGAAGGCCATCAAGAGGCAAAAGGGGATAATTCTTAAAAAATAAGCTATGGGCCTGATTCTCTCCTAATATTGATCGAAGGGCCTTAAAAATGTACTGAGGTCAATCAAATTGCATTAGTGTGAGAGGACGAGCAAACAATATATATTTTACATGTTTGGTCCCATTGAAAGTGTTGGCACAATTCCCACAGGCTTCCCTGGTAGCTGGATTATTCTTTAATTCCTTGCTTCCCTTCAGATGTACAGAAACCTGTGAAAGGGTCACTCATGTAGACATTAGGTCATAGTATATACTGTAGAGCGTATTTGTACAATGAAAACAAAATAGTCCTGATTCAGTCATGCAGAATCGGAAGGATTCATGCCTTGACCAAACAGCAGATACAGTACCACTGCTTTTCAAAGATACTCTGTGCAGTAACGTTGCTGCACAAAATAAAGATCCTATGCCCATGTTTTTTCTGACCCTTGATTTCAGGTGTACCACATAGAGAAACTATGCTTCTATACTGCCAGTGGTTAGACAGACTCCAGCTTGAGCTATGTTAAAACTGAAAATCAAAACCATGCAAAAAGTTGTGAAAAAGTAATTCAAAATTATTTGGGGGGGAAAAAAAACCAGGAGAGCAAAACCTAATCATCTTTAGATTTAATTCAACAATTCAGAGAATATCTGAAGCTCCATGGAAGATTATTACTGATTTTGTTTGAGAGACAGCAGGTTCTTAGGAAAATTACAGTCTTATTACCATAGAAATCAAATGGAAATCCAATGGATATAGATACAGAAAGGCAGAAACCACCACAAAGGTTGGTTTTAACTAAATCACACATTAAATAGGTAGAGAAAACAAAGGACAGGTTGAATGGAATGAATGGCTCCCAGATCCTATGAATCACCATGTCTTCTTGGAAAGGGACCTCTAAGAGACTCAGAGAGATCACTTCTCCATACTGTAAGCTGCAGCGTCCTTTCTCTTTTTGGAGCAACTACACTGATACTAGAATCAATTTATCTACCAGAACATGGTAGCAGTGTGGGAAGCTTGTAGATTATTGTTGTCAGCTTTTACTGTTTGATCTGGTTATTACCTGGAATACAGAAAAAGTCAAAAAATAAAAATAAAAGGAAAGCACCCTGGGCAGCTGATTCACTATTTCATGCTAAAGGACACACCTCTGAATGAAGAGTCTTGACTCTGTTTGGCCTAAAATTGCCTATAGCTTCCCATCAAATTAGAAACAGCTGTGAGGCACCTGTATCAGAATAAGGTCCTTTCACCTATGGCAGCAAAATTGACCAAAATCGCACAGTGATTATTTTTATGATTGTTGAAGAGATGATATTTAATGAGGCCAATGCATTTGGTGGATGCTGTATATATTCTAATCATTATATAGCTCTCTATCAATGATCCATATTTAACTGATTTATATTAACTGGTGCTATGTTTCCATTCACTTACATGTTTGTTCATAGAAGGAGCATGTAAGACTCATGAAACTTACTTGTGTCCTGATTCATGAGCAATTGTAAAAGCCAGTCCAAGGCCTGTATCTTCATTAATGGTGCAACTACGGTATTTGCTGCACATGCCACTGATAGGTGCAAATCCTGAAGGAAGGAAGCAGTAGAATAGCTTGTTCCTCTACAGAATTCCAAATACATATATCATCCGCACTGGTCCTAATAACCCAGTCTGTTGTGGTGCATGAAGATGATTGTCTACTTCATCAGGTTTATCATGGAGGAATTATAGCAGGCTTTTATTTGACAATAAAGGGATTCCTGTATAAATAGTATAAATCAAACCTAACCTCCCAAAATACATTTTACTTGTAAAGATTATTCTTTCCCCTCCTCATGCCTTTACTGGTCCCAAATCAGGGAGGAATCCCATTCAAAAAGGGCAAGTAGTCACAAGAAGAAAAAAAAAAAAATCAGACTGGCTCAGAAATACTCTTAAAATCAAAAATACTCCTTGAAGAGCTGACAATCCAAAAGGATGTCTTCAGATAGCTTATCTTGCCACTTTTTCTGGGGCAATGATACCAGTAATACTCTTTTTCTTTTAGGTACCTCAAAGACAAGAATGTAAAAATAATACTGTTCTTTCCTCTTCAAGAAGGCTAAAATTATGTGCAAAAATGGGCTTCTTTATTTTAAAATATGTCAGTCTCTCTGAATCAAGATGCTGCTGTTGACACCCACAAGTTTATCAGAATGTGTTTTCATATCATACCTAAAGTATCACAGGGCTCATTTTTCCAAGAGCAGATATCAAAACCCGTAAGCAAGATGGCATGGTCATGGCGCTTTCCATTCTTCCCAACCAGAGCAGATTGCCATTGACAAAAGCTGTTCAGTGACTGGTCCGCATGGTGGTTAATCAGTAATCCACCCTGTAGATATTTCACAGACAGAGAAATAAGGTGCTTCCATCAGTACTTGAGAAAGGTGATTGAAAGAATAAGAGTTGGTTAGGGAAAAGGGAATTGCTTTTTCATATTTGTTCTACATAAACTTATGTATTCCCACGTTGACTGTCTGTGATGCCTGATGCAGTTGATGAGTGAATCTATTACAACTTTAAAATAAAACTGCACCTCTCCCCAGACACAGAGATATTTTCAAAGCCAGTGGTTGGAATTACAGTGTACAAATGTATTTGATTCCTGATAAAGCTGGACACTAAACCATTTTCAATCTTGTGATTAAAATGTTTGGAGATTTCTGTGGAGGAAAAGTATTATCCAAGTAGATCAACCCATCACAAATTTCTTTACATCAAAAGAGGTTTTGTCTTCTTTTGTCTCAGCACCCTTGCCAAAAGAATTGGCTCCACTCCCAGCTTTTGTTAAATGCTATCTTCTATTTGGGACTTTTGACTCCTTCCCCCTTCTGACCATCACATCCTGGAAAGCCCAGTTCAAAACCTTTTTATTTATTTAAATACTTCTTAAGTAGATTTCTCATTCCAGCCATTTCTCTTCAAGAAAATGCTGGAAGTTGTTAAGTTTTACCTCACTGGAAGCATGTCAATGTTTCTAAAGAACATTTATATGAAATGAAGGTTTTAGTATCAAAAACTGAGAAGCAGTGAAATGCAGAAAGTGTGATTTTGGAAGTTTTTGTGATTTTAGTCTTCTTCTCATGCTTTATGTCTGATATCCTGTAATGAAAGTTCATGTATATAACATGGGAACACTCAATGCTCCCTGTGAACAGTAGCAAAAGAAGTATACCACACAAAAATTCTGACACAACTTACAGGCTCATGTTCCAAAAGAAGAAGGCTCACAACAATAATGTTTATATCACTTCCAATTGTTCCATCTTTAAATAGACTAGAGACCTGCAACAATTATTGAAGAGGAAATATCACCTACATGTATAATATTTTTTTTTAATAGACTAAACATATGTATTGAGTTATTGCATTGAGCATCAATTTTCAGTACAAATTAATGGAGTTATATACCTTATAGGATTAATCCAAAAGAGCTTAACCCAGAAGAATTATGCCCCAAACCACTACACTTATTCGAAAAACTTGAAAACCTTCTATTGATTTCAGTGGGCTTTGTTCTGTCCTTGGTCTCCTGGATCAAGTGTAATCGAGTTCAAAGTTCAAGTTTTGTAGTACTAAACTAAAGAGCAAAGCCACAAAGGAAAACATATTTCTAGTTAATTATTTTTCTCAAAATAAATTTGTGCTTTCTCAAATAAATTTTTGTTTCAAGGAGAGACATCAGAAAAAACAGACTAAGATTCAGGATACTAAATGAAATGAAAGTTTCAATTTCAGAGTAGCTGCTTTTTTTGTACTACACAAGGAGTATTGTAAAATTTAACATTTAAAATAGTTCCCTTTTTTTTTCTTTTTTTTTTTTTTTACCCTATAGTACTGTTGCCAGAGCTGTGATTATCAAGGTGTGTATTTTTAAAGAGCGTTTTGCTGTAAGTAATACATTAGATGAGGCTTGAAGAAAGGCTTGTGTAAGGTGCCCCTGCTCTTTTTGGTGTCACTTCTTGCCTAATGAAATATCCTACTCTGACATAACAATATTCCACAGGGAAAACATACTTCAGTTACACCACACCTTACCATATTCATAACTGTTAAGATGTACGTTGTTACATTTTCCTTGCCATGTTTCTCCAACATTCTTTTATCTGCCACAACAAGGGTTTCAACATTTAGACTTCCATTTTTCTGAATTTTAGCAGATGATCTTTTGAACCTTGCAGAAGTCCCATATTCATCTGAGCGAATGTAGGTCTCTTCTGTGGGTGGCTTAGGTGCATCTAAAAGGAAATAAAACTGAGTTTTGGAAAAAGTTCAGATCACCCATGAACAGTTTCATTGGAAGAAGAACTATCACAGGTTTAGAGCCTTAGATTATTTTTATACCATGTGATTTAATACTTATGGCTAAGTTCTTGTATATTTATCAAAAAAGACCTGATTCATTCCTGAGGGAAGGATAGCTACAGGGAGAGAAGAAAATGGGAGAACCACATTCGCATGCAATAAGCAGTTTAAAACGGGGAATTAATCTAATAAAATGGTAGCATCTGTGGCAAAAAATACACAGAGAATTTTTAACAGAATTTCTACATTTTTCCTGTCCTTTTGATAACTTGCTGAGGTGTTTGGCATGTGCTACTTACACATAGCAGTTGGTAAAAAAATCTTTTCCACAACAGATGTCCACCGTCAGTACAGAAAGCAGACACACACCACAAGTAAAATCCCCGCCAGCCTGCTATTGTGATTGACATTAGCCTTCTATGCAAATTTGCCACTGAGATTATTCCCGCTGGGAACATATTTATTTAGTATAGGGAAATGTCAGGCAACAGCAAGGAGGCCTAGACAACAGGATATGCGCAGCCAGCCCACAGCCCAATGCCAGGGTGCACTTTTTCCCTCTGCACTTGTGTAGCATGGTCAATGGCACGGTTAGAGAATGGTCTCTACTCCATTTCTTCAGAGAGATGGAAAATGGGAGAAGAAATCTATGTCCTACACCCTATAATGCTCCTGTTATTCATAGCTTCTTTTGTATAAACCTACACTGCCTTTGCATCAAGAATTAAGTTGAAAGCCACTTTAACATACTCTTTGGATAACAATAGGATTTTTTCTGACACAGGATGTAGCATGACACAAGTGAGGGAGCCTCAGGTAATTAAAAAAATCCTGCCTGTGCCACATCAGAAAGTTATTCCAACAACAGAGCCAAAACAGACGCTACTTCCTTCCATGCCAAGCTGGGAAATCAAGAATACCATAGAATGCACAACAGTGGTCTGCTTTCAAGAACTAAGTCACTCTGAACTATATTTAACATTGCAAGTGACTATGCTAATAAGATTTTAAAATGTATCACTCATAAACAATTGTCCTTTATAAGCTCAAGGAACTTTCCTCTTCTGGAAGCACGTCAAGACATGAAGACATGCCTCAACCAAGAGTGAAGATTTTCAGTTCAAGGCACATCAGTTTCCATGTACTATTTTGAAGGCAATACAGCTTCAAGGCATTTGACTCCTAAATCCATGAGCAGTGGAGTTTTGCTCTTGAATTAACTTCACTGCTATTAATAAAACCTAAACAGCAGCAATGTTTCAAGCATGATTTATTAACTACTGTCCAGTTAATGCTCAAGATCTAAAGACATTTAGATTGTGAAGAAGAGTTTGAAAGATGAATAACTGGTTTCTCTAGTGCTTAAAAATTGCCAGTATATGAAATTTTAAAAGATGTCGAGTGGGACAAGCTACTTCTATGACACTAAAAGTGGCAGTGTGCTCTTCCCTCTTACTGTTCAGCAAGTTTGGATTAATTCTTAGGTTAGGATGAATTAACCTTGACTAGGCAGTGTTAATGGCAGAGGACTGCCTTCCGTAAGACTGCATTCTGAATGCCTTTGTTCATTCAAGCTGAAATTTTCTATTCTAGATGACCAGATTGGATTTTGCTGAAAATTTCAAACTGATGTGACTCCTGATCTCAGAACAAGACCAGGAAAACAACATAAAAGCTAACATGAAGGAAAAAAAAAAAGAAAAAGGAAAAATAAAGTAACGAAGAAGAAGAAAAAAGTCCCAAATACTCATAGAAGGTATGTTGCCTTTACTGGAGTGATATGTTTTCTTCTACATCCTATACTTGCCCCTACTCAAACAATCACATGTGATTTTATTTGTAGGACTGCATTCATTCACTGAACATGAGATCAACTTGTTTTATAGATTAACCAAGGCTGGGTATGGAAATAGGTTGTTATTTTTCAGAACTCCTTCTTACATTGTCTCAGAAGGTTACAGGTATGTACTGCATGAAGTGAAAGACCGCAGGATGTTAAAAGAAAGAGTTTTATGGTTAAAATAATTAAATGCAATCTTGCTTAATCAGATCCTAACAGTGTGTCTGACACCAAGTTCCTAGAGCAATGATGGGTAAATCACTTACACTAAACTCATCACAGTTGGATGCTAATTGCATGTTCTTCATTTACCATAAACCCAGCTTGAATATGCAGCTAAGAACTCATAGCTGTAACTGAAATTATTGAATATATAGATACACATATACAATTACAGTCTTGTAATAAGATAAATCTTTTAAACAAAAACTCAGTTTATCGATTTGGTACCCAGAAGCAATGGTTATTTTTGACCTCTCCTGTGTCTGTGAGTCCCATTTGTAAGACAAGAATAATGATAATATCTTCTCACATCCCAGGAGGTTATGAAAATACAGTGTTCAAAATGCACTCATTTATTATAGGGATAAGCACCATGTAAAAGCTTAAGGACATGAATAATTCTGAATTTGGACAAACAGTCACAGAGGGTACAGTAAGTAAGGCACAAGACCACAGTGGACAATGCAAATAAAATAAAACACTGTAGAGCATATGAGCTAACTTAGCACCATTACTCTCTGCTCTGAAGCAGGCAGCAGGAAAACCAGACAGGAGGGAAAGGGAGTATGCAATGAGGTAGTTTTGAACTGCATCAGAACGCCAATGTTTACAGGCTGAATTGTCAGCTTGTGCATCTGGCATTTGAGGTCTAGCTTTCAAATCTAGGGAGAAGGATTTCTGAAGAAGCAGACAATTTTTAATAAGCAGTTTTCAGCCTCAGATAGGCCTCAGTCTCAGACAACCACCTTTTCCACTACCTACTTTCTCATTCCTCCCCTTCTATTTGTTTTCTCTTTCTTACACACCTTTTGGAAAAGGAACCTGCTCATTTTCTCAGAACTCAGGTAGGAAGTTGGAAGAATATAACTGGACTGAGACAATGTTTTCAATAATGTGTGCAGTCCTGGAGACCCTCATTAAGAAACTCAGCTAAGAAGCAGATCAGCTTTCAAAAAGAATCAACTGAATGCTGTAAGTACAGATATAGGGTCCAAGCAGGCTCTAAAACATTCTGCAATTTGAGGGCCTAATGAAGGACTCAGACAAGACCTTGGCAGGATAATATATTCCAACATGTTTTTTAAGAGGTGGCTCCAAAATCTTATTTAAAAAATTTACATGGGATGTTCTTTTTGAAGATCTCAGTTGCTGAAAATTTCATTATCAGATGGTGAGTTCCGAAAGACTTATTCTCTATCCTCTCAGAAATTAATGATTTGGAAGACTTTTTCTCCGTCTTCAAGCCTAATTAGTTATATATCCCCAAAGTAACAGAGAGCAGTTCAGGGACTTGGCATCCATCCCTGTGCAGAATTGCTTACTGAAAACTATGTCAATGTAAAAAAAATCAGGCAAGGGATCTTTTAATCTAGGTAGACAATAAGAAAACTAAACAGTGATTCTGATGGCTTATTAAAACAGATGATGACATCAATTTAAAGGAATAATCAAGTTTCTCATACCTATTTCACTTTAGAAAGGTATAACTTAAAATTATTATGTCTCCATCACAAAGGTGACAGTGAACCACACCTCAGAATCACCATACAGTCTCTAAGAGCCACTACCTCAAACAAGGAGAGAAAGTTTCCTTACATACATTTCTTGCGACGTCCACAAAAATGTTGCTTTTGAAACCTTCCATGGTGGTAACCATTCGCTTGAGCATGATACTTGTGGGAAGTGTGAATTCTGTGATGACCAAAAGAAAAGTATTTGGGATTGGACTCTACTGTGTACCGGTGCACCTTCTCTTCTGCAGTTCGTTTATATAATACATGAGGATGGTGTCCAGCAGGTGATGTGTAGTTGTGCTCCTGTGCTAGCTGCTGAGGTAATGGAGATATAAGGAACTCGATCTTCCGTGTCCTTATCAAACCTGACTAAAAAAAGAAACAGCACCACAAATTAGAAAAAAGACTGTCAAGGTTCACAGCTGGAACATGCTAGCTCTTAAAGTGATATCCCTTCAAAGCCTAGACAGATTGAAATGTGCTCCTCTAAATTAGATTTATTCCACATATAATCTAGATAGTCTTTCCAATTAAAGTATGCATTGTTTCACTTTGGAGATGACCACGTTTCACATTTGGTAATACACAAAACAAGAATGCTGTGGGATTGGCAGCATAGCACCTGCACACAGTACCATGAATAATTTCATATACAATATTAATCCATTCTTCACAATATAGATTTGTATGTGTGTTTGTGCACAGGATATACAGTCTCACATAAAAAGAAAATGCTTTTGGAAAATGCAACTTCTAATAAATGCAAACATTAGTAAACCAAAATATTTGAACTACGATTCAGGGTTTTTTCAGAACAAGGTATTACCAGACAGGAATCCCATACTTAAGGTTACTCTAAGTAGAAATGTAAGCACATTATAGTACAGCAGCACAAAGTGGAAGCATCTGAACATTTTAGTACTATCATTCAGTAATCAACTCCCCGCAATTTAATCATCATAAATGCAGTTTTAAATTTATGCCCTCCTACAAGAGAAAACTGATCAGTGAAAGCAAGTATGTGATTGTTTTCCTTCTTGGATCCCTGAAAGACAAGTAAGTATGGGAAAAGTACACTGTAGTTTTCACATAGTATCTGTGCATAAAACTGCACATGTGATGAAGTGTTTCCAGGATCAGGGCCAGGGAAATGTGGGTGGCACTGAGGAAGTATTTCCATGCAGCTCATTAATCAGTTATGATTTTATTTCATTTCTTGGTTTTGTAAAACATGTTGTAATAAACACTCCTTTTTACCAAGTCAAAAACCAAGAAGAAGTTTCATCAGGTAATTCTATTACATTATATACATAATACTAGATACAGATTTTGTTTTGGATCGTTGAGGCTCTACCATGTGCCAACACCCTCCTGCCAAAATTGACATCCCACGAGGACTACATATCTCTTATGCTTCAGAAAAATATGTGCAGACAAAAAAATGTCAATTGCGAACCATCTTGCCTGACATCTTAAGTCCTCCCAGATCATGATTCCACCTCCTTCCTCAAAAAGTATTCTTTGACAATGCACATATTAGACATGTATCACCTATTCCCTTCTGAAATGGATGCTTTTCTTCAGCCTAACCTCCTAGGACCAGAATGCCAAGGGTATCAGAAGGAGAGCAGTTTGAATGCCTAATGTGAGCAATGTATTTCTCAAGGATTTGTGGAATTTTCTGCACTTTCAGAACTGTTTCCCATGAGGAAAACTCAACAGAAAATGAAAAGCAAGGGAAAACTGCAAGTTACATATGAAATCTTCACAGCTTTAACTGTTTACTAAGCTAATGCTAAAATTGACTTTAAGTCTATTCCAGCTGAAAAGTTTTATCAGAGATACACAGGTCCTCAACAGTCCAGGCATAGACTATGGCCTTTTCATGGAAATTCACTTTGGTCTTTCCAAATCAAAGGTAGCTTCACAGTACTCCCCAATATAAGCATCCTTCATGGGGGCCTAATAATAGCTCTCAAAAAATCATACTGTAATCTTGATTTTGACAATAGAAAAGATTCCATATTATGAACTCGGAGTGTCTCATTGCCTCCTGAAAAATAATATGAAAACAAACATAGATGATATTCTAATTAACAATTTGCCCCCTCTCCTTTCTTCAACACGAATTCATAATTACGTATCTCAGCCTGTATCTACTTAACATTCTAAATGAAGGTTAAAATTGCCACTGTCAATAAGAGACAGGCTTTAAATAATTGACAAGAATTTAACTTCCCTGCTTACTGCAGTAAGTTGGCATATTTCAAATGTCAAATCACATTCGGTCATGACAAAGTACTTTCCTGTAGGGAAGAAGACTAATATTTTAATCCTTATGATGTGTGTCATCACACATTTAAAAGTGGTTCTGAGAGGCAACCTTTATCTACTAGAGTGCACTGATAATTGGGCACTGCTAAATGATTTTTTTTTCAGCTGGAAGACAGAAATGTAGTGAATCTGGTTTTTATTTCCACATTTTAAAGATTTCCACATCTGAAATTATTCCTGCAGGATTCATTTTGTAAATGATTCAAACCATATGGAACAAAGGGGTTTCTACATTTTCCTGTAAGAAACTGTCCCTGATGTACACCAAGTTTCAGCCCCAAATGTAATTTCTAAATTTAACATTATACGGCTGGATTGAGAATTCGGGGCCCTGCACTGCATGTATATTGCTGCCCCTTTACATAGGTTGTAGCTGACTGAGTGCCTTACAAATGTATTCACTTTTTTTCCAGCAGAAATGACCCTAAATCTCCAATAAGACTTCTTTCCTTTGGGTTTTACATCAGACACATCCTCCAAATTGAAAAATGTTGTGTGAATGAAAGATACCTTCTTTTTGATAACATCTAGTTTTATGAAGTTGTCAAGAAGAAAGGGGAAGTGCTACAGAGCAGTCTGGACACTCATTCAATCACAAAACATTTTCCATTTCTTCCAGGTATGGGATGGTTTCAACGATCCATATTAAAATAATCTCTTTGGTAATTCCAAAGTAATGCTGAGAATGCTGACCTGGCTTCTGACAGAGGTGCAGTCCTCTGGATTGCTGCAAAGGGGGCAATTGTGCAATAACTGCCAGATACTTCTCCTGCAGGTTCTTGAATTTTAGCCTTTAGGTAAAGCAAAGTGGCCTATGGCTATGGTCATGTTGCCTGTAAAATATGCCAGCTGAGAAATGCCAGAGCACAGAGGCAGGATACTAGCACAGAATCATCTTTTCTAACTTTACACTGCCAAGTAATTCCAGTTTCTTGAAGGCCAGATTTTGGCTAGTCTGTACTCCTGGACAGTGTAAGTGTTATTTTGCTACAAATACATGAAACGTCTATCTAATTGTGAGTTAGATGCAATATGTTTATCCAGCTCAAATACTTCAGTAGATGAACAAATACTGTCAAAACTGTCATGGAAATTTATGCATTAGGTTTCCTATTGGCAGCATAGCTTTAAGTATACACGTGATTTTCCTTGAATCAGAACTCAATGACTTTTTTCCATTAACTTTGATGGGTTTGGGACCCAACAAGGAGAGGGTCAGATAGGTCAAAAATCCATTTTTATACCAGATTCTCTGCAATTATAACACCATGAGAGGAAGGAGGATGACAAAATCTAACATTTTTACTAAGTCTAGACAACACAGCATGAAAAAGACCAGGGACTCCTGTCTATTCCCTCTCTCTCCCACTGTGGCTATCACTAATAATAGCAGTAATTGTGAGAATATGGTGGGAAGGAAAACCCAAGAGATTGCTCATTTGAAATTTGCTGTTCTCTTGTTCTTCCCTCACAACACATATTTGCTATTCTTCTGTAAGGGATATTCCATGCCATTGGAAAGTAAACAGAAAGACATACGTTGATCTGTGTGGTTAGCAAATAAATCTGAATCAATAAATTAGAGGAACTTGCAGTTTGTTTGCACAAAAGTTGAGAAGAGATGAGAAGGCAACATTCCTCCCACTTGTTATTTGTTATGAAATGTTTGCTTAGCTCTGGGCTAAAGGAATTTTCAGATCCAATACATCTTTGTGAAATTCCTCAGTATTAGGGTGTTATCACCAAGGTAAGGCACTTGTTCTGTTTTCTTGGTGTGTTTCAAAAGGAGGAAGAATCTCAAAATGAAATTTGGACAAGGGAAATGATATTAAAATATCGGCTTCAAGATTTTTTTTTTAATTGAAGTTAGATGATAAACTGAAAAATAAGGAGAATTTTTTAAACCACTGAAAGTTCATCTTAGCTATACAAAACCAGGTAAATCTTCCATTGATTTTAGACTCACATGGAATGGTTTTGAGAGTCACATGCACACATATCTGTTTCTAACAGGTCTCATTGGCCTCTTACTGGAACAGCACAAAGGCTGCTCCCATTTGTCTCCCCCTGTGTTCTTAGACTCTGAGTGAAGCCTTTGGCTGCTTACCAGCCTGTAAACCTAATTCATTTTGAGGTTTCAGCATCTCCAAAGAACAGACCCTCCATAAAAAACAGAGCAGTGACAGTGAGTGAAGGATTTTCAGAACTTATATTTCGTGCCTATAATTTAACAAAGCTAAATTCTGAGATAATAAGACAAACCCTTGCTCTAAACTAGAACAGCCTCATGGCTGTGGGCTCTCTGTTTGTATACAAGGCATTTTCATTACACGCTAATTAAATTAAAGGCAATAGCTTGGCCATATGCATATTAAGGTTACAGGATTTTCATAAACCAGATGCAAATAATGAGGTAAGAAGCATGATGACATGAAACTGAGAATTAAAACGTATGAATAAATTAAGTACAATGTCTCTGCTAAACATAGCTACTTAATACTGACGCAAAGTTAAATTACCATTTGTACGAAGACAGGCGTATCTCAAGTAAATAAAGTGCTAAAAAGTTTGCATGTATTGTCTAAGGAATACTACTTATATCCAGAATGCTTTATTCGGTGCTATAAGAATATACATAAAATTAGGTGTTAAAAAAACACTATGTCTTAACTGAGAGCAGCTAAAGCAACAGCCAAAGAAATCAATGAAATCTATACCATTAGATGGGTGTGCATGTACTCAAGATGAAAACTGTCTCAAAAGGAAGAGTTAAATGTCATTTCACACCCATTAAAATAGTTCCAAATATTCATGCAAAGTTTTAAAAGACTTGACAAAAGATCAACTGAAATCGGCATAAAGCTTTCCACAGACTTCAGTGGACATTGATCCAAGACTTCTGTTGTGTTATTTCCCAACTTTCCAGCTCCTAAAAAACACAAATCATTGATTCAAACACATCTTAAGATGAGTTACAGCACGTAAAGTACAGAGACATAAAGTACAGTTTTTAGTTCTACTTAAAACAAAATAAAATATAAATTAAGAACTTCCTTGAAATATAAAGAATAAGAAGAATAGATGTCCTAAGAACTATGGTTGCTGGTTATTTAAAATTATCTGAGGTCAAAGATGCCTATATATCTAGTATTCACATCATAATATTGTTGGGATCTTCTCATGTCACAGCATATTGCAGTCTTTTCTCATTCACTTTGGAGTGAAAACTCATGAAATTATCTTAGCTACAGTTCATTTTAATCAAAGCCAAACTCTTATTTTCTGCCCTGAGGCTCTGCTAAGTCTCTGGCACTTTGGCACCACAAAGGAAACAAAAAACACCTATCTCTGCCACCAAAGAATTCCCTTGCTGGAGGAGAGACTCCCCTAGCTCAGATGTCCCACCTGTGCATTTGTCTGCCAGATCGTTTCCCATACTGGAATAATGAGCATCTTAGGAGCAGAAAAGAGGGTACAATGGAGATCCAGAGAACACGAAGCTATTCACACAACTTAGAGCTACCTGACAACAGCCAGAAGTTGCCTTTGGGCCCAGACTGGCCTCTAAAATTGGGCAGATGTCAATTTTCAAATACCAACATACTGCACCATGTGCTAGAAGAAGGGAGAGGTCTCCCCATGACTCCTGTATGTCTGCCCAGATTCCACCACAGACTGATGAGGCCCTTCCCTCAAGTTTTATAAGCAGATAACAGTAGTTCCTTCATGAAGTATAGAAATGATCTTCACATTTGTGATCAGCCCTCCATTCATTCTGCACATGCTCCAAGGCAGCTGGTGGCAAGCCAGCTCAAACTAGAAGCTATATCTGCTAAGAGTCTGGGTTATAAGCTCAAGCACAGCATAACATTTATGTGTCTACGTGGTATTTTGTAATATCTAGTCATGGCCAGCAGCTTGTAGAACAGTGACAGCGATTTCAGATCCATTTCAATTGCATACTCAGAGAAACCCATGTGGAGATGGCAGTCCCCTGTGCATATACCAGCAGCCTGATACAAAATCCTGCTAAGACAGCAGGAAAAGTGCCAGCTGTTTAGAATGGGGTTTGGGTCAAGTCTCGAAAATGGGGTAAAGATACAGTTTTCTCACACATGCCAAGGAATCCCAGGAAGACTAATGTCCTGTTAAGTTTGCTAACATTCATCTTACGGACTCCTCTTTCCTCCAGAGCAAGGATATTCAACCAGTACTAGCACAAGGCTGTTGAAAGCAATCCTGCATCATGTAAGCAGTCTAAATAAATTATTGTTTCTTTAGAGAATGTGTAATGAAGTAGACTCACCGCTTGGGATGGGTTAAGTTGGTAGTCTGAAAAATATGTGAGACTATAACCTTACTACAGTCATAAGCAAAACTACTTCCAAGAATTATAGCCAGCAGTATAGTACAGCCTGACCTGGAATTGTAGATACCCGATATCACTAACTGACTTTCTGAGAGATGAGTTATTGAGCACCTCTCACGTTGGGGTCAAAATGGCAATGCTCTGGAAAATATAATCAAAATGAGCAAATTAAGATGTGAAATTAGGTAGAAAAAAATGACAAGCAACTTATCTGGCAAAGCAGAAAGAAAGAGCCGAACTGCAGAAAGTGTTGCTGAGGTGAAAGATATCTTTACCCTTGGGAAGCATCATGAGCAAACAGCCAAACCAATGGCAGTAAATCCTGGTAATTAAAGAAATTCATTCCCTCTCCGCTATGACCTACAGCCCCTTTTCTGGGTGGTAACTGCAAAGGGGACAGCAGCAGCTAACAGAGCTGAGGCGTATTTTGCCTCCATATGCTGTCTCTGTCCCCCTCAGAAGGGCACTTCACACAGATGCGCCCCTGTTACTGAAGCACTGGGTAAATTAAACAAGCTTCTGAGAGACAGTGACAGGGACGGGATCCATGATTCTCCAACAAAAAGTGAAAAGTCTGGACTCTAAACCCATACACACGTTGTTAAATAAATGACTGACTTTTTAAAGAGTGTTAAGCACCCAGGAGCTCCCATTGAGCTGAACATTGTCTCTGCAAGCGTTTCCAGAGCGCGTTTATACCAATTTGGGAAAGAAAATGTTCTGGGAAACTAGTGAGAATGGACTCTCATGAAGTTTCCAATAATACACATGTATTATTGAAGTCAGAAATCCCACGAGTAAAACCCAGAGCATGTTCATTTTTGATCCTATCCCAAACCAGGCAGCACAAAGGCATGTGAACACACTAAATGAAAGAGAGAATTTCAGTTAACTAAACTTTTCCCTAGCTTTTATGTTTGCCAAACAAATTCACCCATCCTTCAGAAAAGTATCAAGTCTGTACATGGGCAGTTACTGACGACTACCCCTGAGTCAGGGAAGTACAAATATAATGTTTTATTGGACTGGGTCCTTAGCTGATGAGAATAACCTCAGCAGACCTTTACTGATTTTCACCAGATTGGAATATCTGGCTCTGTACCACAGCAAATGTTTAGGTTAAATTAATGGCCTTTATAAACACTAAAATATTTTTATCATGAAAGAAGCATTAGAATCACTGGATGCCTATTCTGACTTGAGAGTTGTACAGCAGATAACATTTTTCTTTAGATTCTGAGTGACTCACAAAAATAACTCAATTTATTCTGTTTTCTAACATAATGTAGATTTCTTGCAAATGTAAAATGTTAAGAGTTCTTAACAATATAGCATTTTATTATCTGAGGATCTGCCAGAAGAAGAGTACTATGTTTAAATTGCCAGTCTGAGTTAGTCATGAAAGACTATTCTGTTTGGTTGCTTGAAAGAAGTGCTATGCAGAACATTCAGCAATTATTAAAACAAGGTAACAAAATTGCATGTCTTTAATTATTCCTATATGAACAAAGACAGAGTTATCTCTGAATAGTGCCTTTGTATTTCTGCAGTTGACTGAACTTGTTTAAAACATCTTTATGCAACCCTCTGTCAACATATGGCAAATAAGGAAATATTCTTATTTGTTCCTACACTTAAGGTAATTGAACCAGTCACATTGGTATTTAAATGTATTAAATTGGTATTTATTGCAGGGTAATGAGATATTCTAGAACTAACACAAATTTGATTGCTTTGCCACAGATTAAATACTTGCTTGTCAGTACGTGAGCTCCCTCATTTCTTGTGTTGTTTTTTTTTAAAATGGAAATGGGCATGACAAATGAACAGAAGAAAAATACTAACATAAACTACAGCATTATGACACTAACTATATACTAATAATATTTAAGTGCCAAAGGTTTACCAAGTTGCACTCAAGATCACTTCATTAATGATTCCATTAATAAGGCTCTTTGGCTTGCCATAATGGTTCTGGAAAGCAATTAGCTAAAACCAACAGCTCAAATTTAGGCTTGGTAGCTGTACAAGCACTTTGGTATTGCCTGTTTAAGCAAATCCCTGCAACTGTAAGATAAAATCTAGATATTTTATTAGTTATGACAGTTCTGAAATCCATCATAAAGCAAACAGGAAACAGCAGGATTGTTTTATGAATGCATTTATGCTTCACTTTTCCTAAAAAGAGGCAGCCCACTATTTGTCATGTGCTGTCTTACAGTTGGTTAGTTACTTACGGTACGTCAAGAATAACAGAACAACTGACTTCAGAAGGTAGCTTAGTCCCCTAATCTAGCATCCCATGTAACCGAATGGACAGTTTAAAAGAATCCTTGAAGTGTGAGAGGAGGTGTACCTTTTGGAAATTTTGAGGCATAGAAATGCAGCCTTCTGTCCTCTCATTCTGTGTAACAGCACAAAATAAAAGCACCATTTATGTTCCTCTTAAATCTCTGAAACGTGACTTCAAGGTGCCTAGATCTTTAACAGATCTTTGGACAGGGCAGAATTTCACCCTAAGGTTGGTTTGCTATGAATTATTCATGCTGCTTGAAGGATTAGGTGCAATGAAAATGTTCTGGCAAGATTCTCCTCCTCCTTTGTGTACAGCTAATCGATTTTATCTGGATGGAATTCAGATGTACTAATATTCTAGGGAAAGTGCATGCCTTCTTAATGGATCTTCTGGTCCTATAGTTGTGATAAAGGCAAAACCAATAAGATTAGGGTATAGTGACACAGAAAATGAAGAGCTTAAAAAAAAGAACTGATGATAGATAACTAAAATGAGTACTTGGAAATTCTTTTCCATAGGTACTTAGCATTAACAGATGCTTGCTTGAGTGTTTCTGATCAGGAACATTCCTCCCTATCAGAAATGCAACTCTAAACATTAAAAGTCATGAATCAGGCCTTGCAGGAAACAACACTATAAATTATGAGATTTTTTAAAATGCCGAAGGGCTTTGGTGTTTTATTTTCTTTCTGATTTCTTGCACCATTTTCAACTGAGTTTTTAAGAGGGTTTTTTTACCCTTTATGATCATGTGTACTAGAATCAAACTTGGGGGCCGTTTAGTGAAAATGCAGCTTTTCCTATAATGATGGGACATTAGCAGCTGGACCTTTCAGAAGAACATTTCATACCATGAGTAAGAGTGGCAGACAAGGCTGAAAGACTCCCTCTCCCTTACAAGATACCCTGTTGAAGTTGCAGACAATAGAGACATTTACCCAATGCACTTGGACACCACATAGGGATAGCTGATGATGGACCCTTCACTCTGTTCAGAGGTCTTGACTTCAGAGTGACTTACTTACACTGGCTGCATCAAAGCCCCAAGGCAAATGCTCTAGACACTGGCGGTTCACTACCCATACCCACTTTTCTCCAGCGAAGATCCTCCAGATAAAAGCTTCAGCCCGGCAGAGCTGATGCAAATGAATTTGAGGGGGCAGAAGATCTGAGCCTGTCTGACCTGGGATAATTTGCATTCAAACAAAATAAATCCAGCTCAATTCCCATAGCAATTTTACTTTGCTATGAATAGCTCAGGCAGCTCCAGTAACGAGGAGCTCGGGTTACATCTGATTGCCAGCTGTATTGCTTACTAAGAAGTTAGGTCAGTGGTTCCCAACCTTTTAATTTTCCTTGTTGGAGTATACATTGCTATGGATTAGTTACATGAGAGAGTGGTCACAAGGAACTCCGTAGGGAGAAAAGTATCAGCTTTGCTGATATTCCGCATACACAGACATATACATATGTTGAAATATCTACGTGGGAAGGAGAAAGGGAGGGGAACAAAAGAGCTTAGGCCATTAAGGGAATAGAAAACAAGAAGCAAAGATGGCCCAAGAGTGAGAATGTCAGGCTGGCGCGAGAGTTATCTGGATTAAACTCCCAGTTCTTCAGCAATTCAACTTATCTGTTCCTTATTTCTGAGTTTTATAGGCAGGATTTTGTAATCAACCCAGTAAATGCTCAAAAGAGACTTGTGAAGGTTTACATTTGACCCCCGTTGGGTTGTTCTATAAAAATGCCTCCATCTTCCTCACTATAAGCTGCAGCCACAGCCTTCAGGATGTCACTCAGTAGCTTAAGCTGGGATCCAGTGACCAGCTGCACTAAGCACAGAAGGTCACAGCATAGCTAGGTACGTGCCACTTAGCAGGGCTCCATGCTGGCAAGTGCCCTGTTCAAAGACACATTCCTCAAACATGGCTCTGCCCATGATCTGTCCCTTGGCACATCACTGGATGGGCTTCTGCTATGTGACCTCACTCACAGCAACAACAACGCTACATGGTATTTGACCCAGAAATATGCAGTCACATTCATTGGAGTCTGAGAAGGTTGATAGGTTTGCTCATAACCAGGAATTCCCTTGCTATAATGCTTTCTATTTTTCACATGCCTATGGAGAAAGTGTGACTACTTAGCATCACCGTGAAAGCAAGAAAGAATAAATTTCATCTTCTCTTCTTTTGCTGTAATCACCTCTTTGAAACAGAACAGCAGCCTAGGTGTGTCTGAATCACATTTTTTTTTTCCCCAGGAAATGGCAAATCAGTAAAACCTTGAACGCAATTCATACTATTAAACCTGAAATACAGGACATCATCCCAAAGATCCACTGAGTTAAAAGAAGACCTCACCACTTTCTCAGTTTTTCACAACGTTAATAAACCTGTATAATGGCAACTCCATGTAACATTTAGATAACCATACAAACCATACAAATGTCCTTAGCATCCCAATCTTAGTTTACAATGGGCATTTGAATAAGTGAGTTATTTGCTAAGATAAATGTAGTAACTCACATTTATATTCCATGTCATGAAAAAGCCTCATATTTGTAGGCACCATTTACAGCCATGAAACCTGCCTTCACAATATTATATTGCCAAATGTACCATGGGTCCAAAGATTCTTTGTTTTCCTGCTTCTAGCCAAATGCTACCCATCAGCACTGCTCAGACATACTGCACTAATCCTTGTCCTGCTTTAAAACTGTGCACACTCATTCACACTCCTCTCTCCCACAAATTAGCTATGCTTCTATTTTAAGGGAATGATGCACAGAGGTGAGCATGCTATAACTGCTCTGCTGGTGTAACTGTACTGAAATTAAAAGCAGGAAACCTGGGTGGATTTGTTCCAGACTAGAAAAGTTTTTAATACTACTACAAATGAAAGTTTGATGAGAAATAATTTTCAGTACAATTTTCTTACTACAGAAATCTCTGCAGTAGAAATAACTATGATGACATGCAAAAAACTGCCACAAAGAGGTCCTGGTTTGGTACGAAATGAAATGTCATGCCATAACTGTCTTAAAATTGAAACAGTAATACTACCTTAATATTGTCCAGATTTTCAGCATAAAGTGAGGTGAATCCATTCTTCAACCCAATACATCAATTTACATCTCCCGACATCCTGTCTACTGACAAGGTCAGAGTACAACATACAAGTCTAAACCAGTATTTGGAGTGTTAACACAACAGTTTTCAGATATTCAGAACCATGTTTGAGTTGTACTTACTGAAGAGGCCTGCAGAACTAAACTGGTCATGAAAGGATACACTGATTTTACTATAAGCAGACTTTAGTATAAGCCTGTGAATTATGTGACTGTTTAGCACGGATGAGTCTTAAGAAAAGTATGAAAAGACATTTACTTACATATTTTCATTGAAGAAATCAGTTCTATTATACATGTCTGAGAATCAGAAATGAGAACAGAAGCAGCTGAGGAGAGGACATAAAGGTTGCCATTTCTACAGAGTCCCGCAGAAACTAATCCAAGAAGGGAGGGCTTTGATTGCTGTGTCAGCAAGCACCATTTGCTATGATTTTCAAGCAAGTGAATAGCATTTCTTCATGAAAACATTTGGACAGTAGAGTGTTTTCAGTGCACTACCTTAGATATTAGGCTCTCAAAATAGTCTGTGGAGCACCAAAGATCTAAGTAACCCTGTGATGATCTCTGAGATCTCAGGAAATAGGAAAGATAAAGTGACAAAGGGAGGGTTGTGCCTGAAAGCAACTTTTTCTGTGAGATATTCTTTATATTAAATTGGTCCAAGAAATTTAGAAATCATTGCCACAGATGTTGCCACTATGTTAAACACTATAGGCCTCCTTATTGAAATAAAAATGCAGCAAAGTCAAGGGAGATACAATTATATGGAATTTGTTGACAGCTCAGCATGCTGCAAAGTTATAAAAGGATGATTAAAAAAAAAACCAGCAGATTTAGGAGGCGAAATTTCCTAAGCAGCCCAACCTTCTTTCTGCAATGAATCTACTGAACAGTAGGTTAAGTAAAGGTCAAGTTAAGCATTGGTAAGAAAAAGGTTCAAAGAAAAGGAATGTGCTGTCAAGGTCGCAGAGGCTCTGGGGCATCAAGGAAGTGTGTGAGAGTTACAGACACTTCAATCTCCTATGTAGTTCCATGAGAATTACAGACACTTCAATCTCCTATGTAGTGCCTAGTCCCAGGGCCTGAGTGTGCTCTCTGCTCTGTCCTGACACCACAGAACAGAAGACTTGAGTTCACTCCATGCCACACTGCAGCCAGCGGCTGCTCTCTGTGGACTTCAGGCATAATTTGAGAGAAGTGCTGCGCAGCTTAGCTGCTGTTGTGTCTTGAGCCCTTACTTAGAAATCTGGATATACTTGGTGTGCTGAGAAGTGCTGCATGAGTCAAATAAGTAGTGCGTCAAAGCCCACAAACTCCCATAAACAAGAGATAATTTGCCTACTTTCATAGGCAAGAATTAGAAAAGTGAACGTGAAAAGTGAAAAATGTGGTCCTCCCATTCTGAGTCTCTCTGAAGCTCCGTGTCACTTGCACAGCCACTGATTTATAATTCTCAGATTATAACTTCTCTGCTAGAGCCAATCCTCAAGCCCCTGTACCTCACATTAGTGTATCCCTGACTTTTCCCCAAAATAATCTGGCTGCTCAGTGGCCACTAAAAGGGCACTGCCTGCCAAAAGACTACTGCCATGAAAGTAGTCAAGCCCTGTTTGTGTCTACACATTTTCCTACATAAGATTATATGTGCTTCCAGGAGTTAAAGTGCAATCATGCCACTTCTCTCTGTGAATTTGCCCAGCTTAATGTGTCATGACTGAAGATGTTACTGTTCCTGCAATCCATCTGGATCATCAGTCATTTACTCCACCTTTCTTCTTTCCAGGTGGTAATGTAAACAGAGGAAAAGCCAGAAGGACCTCTTGTTGCGAAACATTTCCTCTCTTCACAGCATGTTACACTATACACTCCTCCCACAGCATAAAACCAGCAGTGTTAATGTGCTATGGAAGTAAATTAGTCACAAACAGCACCATAGGGAACTTAAATATTTTGAATGTATACCATATAATCAGGAAATGCCCACCCTCTTTATCTGTCAGGAACAAGGAAATTGAAAGCTTTGTAATCTTAAACTGCCCATCAGTAGCTATGAATCAATCAAACATCTTGCTGTGGAGAGCTAGCATGCACAAGAACGCTGGTAAGATAAGAGAGGGTTTAAACTACACTCCCCATCCTGTTGGAATAGTTTCAGCCCAAGATTCCACATTTGATCACTGCCTGTCCAGGGCTCCTCTTTATAGGCCTCCACCGAATCCCTCGAAAAGACTAGAATAGGACACTGAACTTTCATAGTTTTTCAAATTATTTATACTATTACTAATTCTCACAAATTTCACCAATCCAAACTAAATTTGATTTTTTTTCAAGAGTAAATAAATTTTATAAGATAATTTACAGACTTAGGGTGACTTATTCTTTTAATATATAATGATAGAAGTCATGCAAGACTGATATACATCCTCTACATTATCAGTTTTTGCAATAACCCTACATCCATCATCCACTTACTACAAAAATCAGATACAAATCATATCAACCTTCTCTTTAAAATTTAAGTCCCTTCCTGGAAGAAACACAAAGGTGTTTATTTAAATGATAATTACTATTTTGCTAGCACATAATATAGTTACTGAATGGCAGAAGACATAACAGTTGTAAAGAACATCACCTCATACAACTTTACAGAAATACAAATATATTCATATTTCACAGACAATGGACACTGAATTGCACTGTCCTTTGTAAAATCAAGTTTAAAGGATTGGCACCAATTCAGTGCATTGGTATAGAGATGTATGTATGTATATATATAAATTTACCTTCTTTATTATTGGCAAGTAAAATGCAAAAAGTCAGGTCCAGAGGCTAAGCTGTCATTAAGGGCACGTGGCATATCCATGGAGGTGTTTTGGAGCACATGGGCACTATTCAGAGCAGGCTGATGGTGAGCAGGAAACATAGCCCCATGGGGAAATGCTCCACATCTTCTTCTGTTAAACCTAACACAGAAGTAGGGCTGTGGAGGTAGAGTGAACATTGCTATGCACAAATGCTAGTTTGCAGAAGACAGACCTTCATTCTGGGTGAATAACATTTCCTTCTGTTTTGTTTCTCACATTAGAGCGTGTTCCTGACTTTCCCAAACTAATCTTTAAAATTATTAAATAAATCATGTGAACAGCCACAACAAAAAAAATATACTATTCCCTCAGCCCTCAAGCTATTTCCAATTAATTTAGTGTCGTGGTGTTATTCTGTGCACCAGAAAGCTAGTTTTCAAGAAATGTTTGGAAAATGACAACAAAAATAAACTTCTCATGGCACTATAACCCAAAAGCTGAGAACCTGTAAATAGAACTGGTAAATATTCACAGGCCAAGACCGAAGTCTGGCACATTTTTGTTCCCAGCTTCAATTGTCTATGGTAATCTATCAGCCTTTCTTTCTGATTCAGCTTCTGGTCCAAATTGTCCTTTCGTTGGTATTATTTCATCTGTCGCACAGGCTGATGGAGAAAGCAAACCTTTGTCACCATACCATTAGTCTGATGTTCAGTGACACATGGCACCAACTGTATGCTGTTCTGTCATGGCTCCCACCATATTTGGGTTCATGGATGGTCTTCATTAAGTGAGACCCGCAGGACTCTCTGTGCCTCAGGCAGTTAAAATGACCACCCAGGACTCAATGGTAAGACAGAGGAATCACAGGAATCAGAGGAATCAATTAACTATTTCTGTAACAGACTACATGTTCTCCTCTCTACAATTATTTGGCTCTCCTGTCAAGAGCAGATGAATGAGGTCTTGCGTCCCACAGGTGTTCCCAGAACGACAAGTGATAATACCCTTGAACATTTTTGTAGATCAAAAACTGTGAAGTCCATCTCCTGTCTAATAAGGTAAACAAGGCTCAAAAGCTACTTGCCTCTTTTACTCCCAATGCCAGGCTTGACTTTATCAGGACCTGACTGGGATTAGGGCAAGTAACCTCTTTACATTTACTCTTAACTTCATATTTTTTGGTGGCCATTGTGCTTCCTTTACTCCATCATTGTTGTAATACTCTGGCAGCATAGCAGAATGAAAACACTGGGCATTAGTACACTGAAACGTATCTGGCAACTGCAAGCACCAGACACCAAGCATTTCAGTGCATCTTCTAGCAGCAGTAGCAGCAGCTGGTTCTCTGGGAAACTGCCTGAACTCCTCCCTCATTTCACTCCTGGCTGTTACTAGTCCAAGTGGTCCATGAGAACAGCATAGGCTCAGTCCGCAGATGGGTTTCTTTGCCCTGCAAGTAGGCCGTTTTCCTCCATGTCACTTCTGATTCAGTGAAATCTGATTATACAGCACCACCTTGGATTATTTACAAGATATGTTTTGGGGTCTGCCAGTAGAAATGGATATGTTTCACTTTCTTGATGAGCCAGTGGTACCTTCCATTTGCAAAATGTCTTTCTAAATCAAATTGTAACTGTAGTAATGTTTCCCAAAGAAATGGTGTGCGTCTTGACTCAAGGGCCAAGATGATGTAGAGAGGAAGAAAACAAAAATCTCCTGAGGCCACGTTCTGATCCAAAGCAGTCAGCATAAAACTTTTTACTCACTACAAGCTTTAGATGAAGCCCATAAACCAGCAAATACCTGTCTATGAGAGTGGAAGTTACTGTGCTGCAGGAATCAGTAGACATCAGCTGCTCACTTGTGTCTCAGCCTGGAAATTGTTCTTCTTCCGCCCCTTTGCTCAAGCTTTTACTGCTAGAGGCAGGTTAACAATCTGACCATCAGTACATGATGCTGGAAGTGCAGAAAATATCCATATGGCCTTCAGCATGGCTTCTGGCATGAAGAGAAGCCAGCAAACAGAGAAAAAAACTGGAGGCTGGAGATACTGTTGTGGTAGACTGGTCTCTATAGTGATTTTATAGACATCTATTGCAAACAATGTAATGTAGAGCAGACTATAAGGAATGATCCTTTGTCAGAAAAAGGAGCAAAAAAGGGGAAAAGTGACAGAAGCATTTTTCTTGTCCACAGTGGGCTGCAAAAAATTCATCTTGGCCCTAGGCCAAGATCAGTATCTTAATCTTTAATTTATACTTGCATCTAACAAAACAAATAGCATAACTTTCTGTCAAGTGTTAATAACAAGTGAAACTGGGTAGCCACATTTTTAGAAAAATTTAAACTTTCTTCTCCAGGACTGTGTTACAGCATTTATACCTATCCCTTACCATGACCAGCTTATACTTTAATTACAATATTAACTTGAAGTATTTCTTGAGGTTCAGTCTAGCCTAATTTTAAGACTTACTGTTTTGATGACTTCTTCCTAAAAAAGGAATGAGTGTGTGGCATAAGACAAGCCTGCTCAAGATAGAATTATTTTTAAATGCTCACTCTTTTCACTGAAGTGTGATAATTTGCATGAAAAAAAAGCAAATCTGCTTTTAATTTCATGATTTTAAAAAAATCTAATCATATTCTGGTGTTATATAAATTCTATATCTCATGGTAAAGAAACTGCAGATCTGAAGAGTAATCTATGTTTCATTAGTTTGTGTATTCTGCCACAGAATATAATATTACGTTCTTAAATTAGTTGGAAGCCACACTGTGCTGCAGAGTATAAAAACAAAAGTGAGGGCTCAAGCTAGGTCAAGCATATTTTGTATAGGTCCATTAAAAATCTCATGTCATTAATATTAATAAAGATGTTGAGACACAAAAGTCCTTCAATTAACATATATTAGGCAGGCAGGCACAAGCATTCAAGTGATCCCGCTGTGAACAGCAAGAATCCAGCCCTCAAAGAATAAAGCCATGAGTGTGCTGTGTACATAGTGGGGCAGCTAGAAATGCTAATGCCACAGAAGAGTGAAAAGGCAACGCCCTATTGTCTGTGCAAGTAAATATCACTTTATTGCCTCAGCTTCCTCTTCTATTAAGCAGGTTTGTGCTGGGCCTTGTTATTCCAGTAAGAATAACTTCAAGACCTATTATCTTTGTCATCAGACTTTTTTCTTTTACTATTTTTTGGCAGGAACTAGCTGGGCAGCCACATATGAGATTCAGAAAAAGGACATTCATCTGACTGTACAACTTGTTTGTAGATTTCCCTAGCTTATGAACTAACATTGTAAAAAAGAAATTAACTTTCATGTTCCAGAAATTACTCTGGACAATAATGGTTCCCACGGTACTGCGCTTCAACCATCAAGACTCATTCACTTGCATATGACCTGATTATTTGACATTTCTTCACCCTCATTCTTAGTGACTTCCGAGCATGATAAACAATAAAAGGTTACTGATGTCAACCTATTATGAGCCAGGATGCTGTTCTCATCTAACACACAGTAAAGCCAGTACTGAAGCTTAATTAATACATGTTTGTAAATTGTGCTGAGCTGCAAGGCATTATGATTTCAGGTTTCTTCTGTAAATGTTTACCTCGAAGCTTTAGTCAATGCTCTACTGTCTGAACCAAAGATAAGTTCTGCTTCCATCAGCTATTCACATAGCTGGTCAAATCACTGTCAAAGCAAATCAATAGGAAATTCCTTTAGCATACTGTAATTTATGGTAGACCTGCAGCAACAGCATTGGGATTACAACGGGATAAGAAAAGGCAAGAAAGAACCAACATTTCTGCTCCCACTGACATGATCAAAAAGACAGAGGAAAACCTTGTTTGTAATGTAATTATCCATTAAAATTCAATTCAGATACCATTTAAGGGCTAGTCAAAGCCTTCCTAACACAAAATGAGTGGTTTTGAGTAAAAAGATACTGAAGTCTGAGTTTCAGCTGATAAAACTCACTGTAGGTCCACTGCTAAGTCTCACTGCAGACATAACTAAATTTAACCCCTCTCCTGCCAGCTCACTGAGAGAAGACCATTACAGAGTGAGGTACACAGAGCTAACAGCTTTTGTATGTGGTCAGGAGTCACGTCAGAGGAAGTACTTCTAATGACTAAGAAGGCTGCTGACTGTAGTGGGGCTGCTGTCAGGTTATCACTGGACTCTGCAACTTCCAAAAAGAGAAAGCAGGTATTTTCTAGAAAATCCCTCGAGAGCAATATATCTGTAAGTCAACAACATTACTCATGCTCAGGAGAGAATGAAATCAGACGCAAATAGCTCTGAAATTGTCTTAAAGAATTGACCGATATATTATTGGCATCACAGCTCTGGGTGCCTTTGTCTAGCGTTGCCCCAGCTTTTATCATGTCCCCATCCATGGACTGCAAATTTCAAAACCACAGATATCAAAAACAGTTTTTAGACCTCCATCCTTCTCTCACTGTTTGCAGTACTGGACAATCTACCATCTCTTTCAAAGAGTATGGGACATGCTGTGCCACAGAAAAGCAAACCTTTCCCTAAAAAGTTGCAAATTAGTAAACATTATCTTAAATATCTTGTAGACTTAACGCAACTGTGACAAACAAAAACTGTAGGTGCCAAAATGACTAAGGGGCTTATGCAGCTGGTAACAAACTCCCAGTGACCATCCAGACCGGTTATGACTGGGCAGCCTACGTTGAATCAAAGTCAAGTTCCCAACTGAGTACAAGTGTGCAAATCACAAAGCTGTCATCATAATCAGGGCACTGGTTTTGCAGAGAGGCTAAGGAGGAAGTAAGCTTGGAGAAAAAAAAATGTTTAAGAACAGTTTTGATACCACTGTTTGCTCAAATTAAGTGGACTGTGCAGCAGGGCCAGGGCACAACCAAGATACTCCTGTGCTTTCCACTCTACTGCTATGTGTCAGGTACAGAGCTCTAGGAGTGGGCTGCTTGAGTTGGACTTCAACTACAGTTTCACAGACTGTCATTGTGTTTTGGGTAAACAAAAGCCTTTACACGCCAGGTCTGCAAGCCTAGTATCCTCCTCAAACACTTCTGAAGTGGAGGAAGAAGAGAAAAAAGACAGAAATAAAATGTTGTTTGGGTTAATTATTAGTGACTGAAAGCTGGTATTAGTTACTAGAATCTGCCTCAAAAAATATTTGGGATGGACATTTTGCCATTATTCACTCAATAATATGGTAAAGATGAAAATAAGAAAAACCTTTAAAGGAAAATGAGGTGACAATGGGAAAAAGCCATATTCTTGAAGATATTTTAAATTGTACTAGACAAATACCAGACACTGTTTCTGGTCTCAGCATTGAATTGACTGCTGATGGGGAATGAATTGTGTTATTAGATTATTGATTGCCCTTCTCCATATTTGTCTGATATTTTAGATGTTCAGCAGCTCACAGCTGTGCAGAAGAGAATATGTTGCCTTTCAGCAGCAGAGATGGTATGATCCAAATGAAAATAGTGGCGCTTAAAATAAAAATCCTTGTTTACATCAAAGACATCCTGTTATGAAGAGGTCAAGTCTGTGCAGACAGGTCACCCTCTCCTGACCCTTATGAGCATTTGACTATAAGCTTTTCTTTAATGGACTAGGGAAAGTGTGGGAACTAAGCTTTGTGGAAAGACTTTGCTACAGCAAGAAAAATGCTGATGTTTCAAGTATAGCTAGAGTCTACTAATTTCTTTAGAAGTTATGGTAAGACTGCTGCTTAACAAGAAAGGCCAGGATGAACTGCCTGTCTATGTACAAATGGAGGGCTCCCTGTTTTCAGAACTGCTTTAAGGGTACAAACAGCAGTGCTTACAACAGCCTAAAGTTTGGTCTGAAATACACCAACAAACAACTTCCATGCTCTTACTGCCAGCTGAGCAATAAGGGAGCAGGCAAAAATGACTGAGAGGACCAGCTCCTGTAGGCACTCTTGCAAGCTGTTCTGTGTCCACAGCCCACTGTGTTCAGGCTGATGGAGCCAAAGTGCTCTCAGTGACAGTCCTCTATGGATGTTCCAGGTGTCCAGGTTTTTCAATATAAAACCTGGAAGAAATGTCACCTCTGGTACTTTTCCTGTCTAGCAGAGGCAGATTATTTCTCCATCATTAATTCTCTTCAATTCCATTTCTTACCCATCAGGAATCAGTAGGGTCAAAATGCCTGGGATAACACTATCTTTGTCTTGTAGAGCTAAAGCCAGAGTTAAACAGAAAGCTTATCAGACAGATATGGAGAAGGGCAATCAATAATCTAATAACACAATTCATTCCCCATCAGCAGTCAATTCAATGCTGAGACCAGAAACAGTGTCTGGTATTTGTCTAGTACAATTTAAAATATCTTCAAGAATATGACTTTTTCCCATTGTCACCTCATTTTCCTTTAAAGGTTTTTCTTATTTTCATCTTTACCATATTATTGAGTGAATAATGGCAAAATGTCCATCCCAACAGTGGGCAAAATGATGAACCTGTAACACAGTTTGTGTTTTATAAAGGATGGAGATGTAATGGTGTGTGAATATAAAGAAAGTCAAAGAACTCATATGCCAGATGCTGTTCATGTTGTGCTGCTATAATGGCAGAAAATATAGGATTTGTATATTGGCTTCTGGATGGACCAAAATAGTTTTGAGAATGAGTCAAATCACCAGCTCTGTACTTAGTTTATCTTCAAGGTCCCACTGGGCCAAATTTTGTCCTATTTTTACAGCTGTAAGTTTCTAAAGGAACCTCATTGTGAACAGCAATTATTCTGTACTTTTACCAGCAGTCTGGCTCACTGATTTTGATGGGAGTTTGTCTGCATAAGAACCTTGGGATTTGTCTCAACATATTTAATTGGACTTAAAGCGTGAGCTCTAGGAATAAGAGGCTGTTGTTAGCATGAACTTAAATAATGCTAATACAGGGTGCAATTAAATGACTACAAAGAATGGGTACATGAGTTGCCTCGCCTGCCTGCCTCTTAGGTGGCCAGACTGCATTAAGAAGCTTTAATTTTGTGGCTTCTTTGATACTTTGAGCAAAGTCCTGCCCTCAGACATGCACACACAACTTCCATTGAATTAATACATCTCCTGTTTATCTCTCAGTGCTACATCTAACCCTTTCTCCAGTCGTAGACTCCTCTGACAGCTCGGTGAGTGTAACATGATTCATCCTTCCCTCCTCTTTCTCTTCCCTTGACTAGACACTAACAAATATAACAGAACTTGAGACAAGAGAAAGAGGCCCCTTATAATGAAAGATTCAATCACATCTTAGCAAAAACAAAGGAGGGCACTAGCTAGTGCATGAAGCTGACTCCACTCTTCTAATTGAGGTACATAAATAAAAGGGAGAGAATGGCCCACATTCACCTCCAGCGTAAGCAGGTGCAGTCTCTCAGGCCTCCATGCTAGTGTGTTTGCTTAGGGCTGAATTTGGCCTGAACAATAAAACTGTGTATCACATAGTTTTAAAGGACCTGAACTGTTCTCTCTGACCCAAAATACACATGCATGTCTCCTCTGCAATGTAATGGCAGGAGAGTTCCTTTATGTTGTACATACGTTTCTTTCCGCTGGGTGCATATGTTTTGTACTTGCTATATACCCTCACCTGGCTTCTCCACCAAATAGCAGCAACATCCCCACAAATGCTATAAAATAAACTACTCATTCATTATGTTCACTGTTTTCTATGTTGTGTATTGGACTATAGTGTAAACTTGTTTGACTTGGTGAGAGTTCTTGTTCACAAGGGGAATGTGACTTCTGCTCCTAAATGCACAGTTATAAATCACTTTTAAGAATGTCTCTAGAACACAACTGTACTACTGACAACTCTGGGGTTCTCTTGTATTCTGCCCTGATTTACTATGTGACTGCAAACAACTCACTTTATACAAGAGATTATGTATACATAGACCTACCGTAGGGAGACAGAAAGGAGACAAAAACTAGCATATAAAGAGAGACAAACAACACACAGTTTATACACAGACTAGGAAGACAGTAGTAAGGCTTTTAGAGACAATGTCATCATGAAAGTGGAGTCAAAGATGGTGAACCTACAACAGATATCTATTTTTAATGCAGATGGGACAGCACAACATGTGGATGAGAATGGTCAAGGGGGCAAGAGGAATGAGGTAGGAATACAGATATGGCTACAGTGAGTAAGTCCTAAAAACCAACTTCTTATTCTAACAGTGGCCAGCACCGCCTCCTTCAGAAAAACTGAAAACCTTCTGCATTCTGTGGATTTCCATAGTCTGCCTCCCAATTAGATAGCTAAAGGCAATTATAGGTAATAATGTATTACTAAATAATAATAGTAATAAAAACATATAATTAGAATAAGTAAGAATTAGCTCAGGTCAGGAGTTTGGAAAAAAATTGAATTTGGGAAGAATGAAGAATTTGAATTGGAGAACGTAAACAGAGGATGAAGCAGCAAGAAAAACCATGGCCTGGATATATCAATTGGGAGAGTACAAGGGATTGAAGGAAATTCCCAGAAGTCATGCTGGAGTAACAGAAGAATTTTATTAAAAATAACAACGAATACCAATGGAGAAAGGAGTTGAAATTTTGCATTAATTTCTATTTGGGCCACATTAAGATGATGCCAAAGAGAGAAACTAGTTTTGTATTTACTAACATAAGTGAACTTATTGATCCAAAGTTGTAAGCGTTAAAAAAAAAAACACCTCTGAGAGTGTGAATGTATTAACAAAATATAGGAAAATGAGAAAATATTATCACAACTTCTTTTGAGGGAATGTATCACATTCTTCACAGATAGTCCTGAAGACATTTTTCTGAAGGTGTACAAAGTACATCCATCTTTTGAGCATTTTTGATAAAATGACTGAGCAAGTCTGTGTGATGTACAACATAAGCCTGAATTTTAATAAATCTCTCATACTCTTTTATCACTGAGTGTGATGCTGCTACTCAATGCCTGATGGTGAAGCAGACACTTAGGAATATCTAAACAAGATTTCTTGCATACAAGTTAATTTCATTTTTAAAAAATTAAAAAAATCACAGCTTTCTTGCTGCATAACAGATACTCCAGCAAGTAAAGGATACTGACTGAAGCAGAAAAGGTCAGAAGACAGAAAAAAGAAAGTTTCCTGTTGAAAATCAAAGCACCTAAACACTGTGATGATGAAAAGACAAGAGACAGTACTCCTAGTAAACTTGTACACATTCTCCTAAAATGCCAACTTAATGTATTAGAGTACTTACTCAGATAAAGAGCATAGGTCCAGTTTTGCCTTCTGACACATCAAGAAAATTGTCTTGACTGATGGAAACATTTGGTCTCAAATCAACAAATCAGCATAAAAATGTGGGGCCTTACTGTCAACTAAGCTAATAAAACTTAAGATACACACATCTCTTAATAGATCTATACCAAAGCAACAAATTCTTGCTCCTTTCCAGTGTTAAGTTAAGGTCATCCTGCCTAACAAACCATTTCATATAAACTCTCTCAAAAGTCTACTCTGCAGGCAATGGCAGGTAACAGACAGCTGAATGACTGAATACTCTAGGTCATCCAAAAAATTAGATCAAAGAGTCCCTGTAGTCTATTGAAATGCAATTGCTTCCACATCACATTGTGGTGTTCCAGGCTTGAAAGAATGGGTCACTGCAGTTTTATTGTAGAGAAGCTATTGCTAATGAAAGGAACAATGGAAAGATTAGTGCTACCAACCATATAGAAGAAACACCACTTTCGGTTTAATTGCAGTGAACAAAGCAAATAGGAAAGAAGGGCAACCAAGTGACAAAAGTAGTTGGTGCAAAGAGGATATAGAAGCTATTCACAAGGTTCTCTTGATCAGAGCACAGCGTCCAGACTTAACATATGATTACTGAATTTGGATCACAGTAAAAAATGACGTGGTTGTTGTTACAGACAGCTGATGACACATTTTTAAGAAGGCAGCCTTGCAAACTGAGAGACTAAGAATCCTGCTGATAATTTGCCTGGGATTCATTAGGTGCACTGAAATAAATAAATAGATAGGGAGAAAGGAACAAATATAATTTATTTGTGATACCTACTCTGCAGAGATTATTATAAGTAAAAGTTTACTTCATTTACCAGTTTAAAACAACATTTTAAGGTGAAATCTATTGAACCTTGGAACTGATTAAAGAAAGAGAGAGATTCTAACTGGTGATGATGTAGGTACTGAAAAGGGTTCTGCCATCATAAATTCGTTCATGCCACAATATTTATTCTCTTTTGATCAGGTTCTGGATCTTTTCTAAGTGAAGCTTGCCAGTCATAACAATCTCTATGTCGAGACAGTGGTAAAAGATCCATTTCAGTCTCAGTTAAGATCACCACATTCTGTTTCTCTATGACCTGAGGCAGATTTGAACCTTCCTTCTCCAGACAAGACTTGACAAGCCCAGCTTCACTTAGCTCATAAAGCATGCTAAAAAACAAAATGTGACCAAACAGGGGAGATCACCCAAACCGTAACTGTTGTGTGTAGGTAGAGCACTTCTCTTAGAGGAAAAGACAAACACTGCAGTAAGTGAAAACAGTTTTTTTTCTGAATAAATATGGTAAAAGCTAGCAGTTGTGAAAATGAAGCTTCCACAGAAACAACAAAGCACATCCAATATTAACAGTTCAGCATTACAAACACAACTTAAAAAAAAAAAGACAAAAAACAAAGAAAGCTTCATTCCAGTTTCTGGCACCTGCTCCAAAGTCACGTTTGCAACTGTTCAAATGAACTGTAAGATACTAATTCCTCTAACTTGCTGAGAAAAAAAGTAGAGCATTGAAAATACAATCCAGACTACTTCAACCAGTTATCAGTATTCAACAGCTCTTCCTAATGAGCCACCCTCTTCTGAAGTCACTGATTACTATTTCAAAAGAAACACTGGGTGTCTCAAGTGCTCCTTTTTTGGTCCAGTCACACAGTTTAATAGCCCTTATGGACAAGTACCTTTGCAAAACAGATTTCTAGAGGGTGACCCAACATATCCTCTGGACCTTAGTCAACCACAAAGCATACAAATAGCTTCATATACCTAAATGTCACTGCTTTAATCTGCATCCATAGGAGATTGCTTTGCAAGTGCAAGGCCTTAAGCCTAAAAAACATCAGTAACTATTAATTCTGTAGATGATTCTTCTGAATTACATCAGTAAAGACTTCTCTGCAGGCAATGAGCACCGTCAAATGTATTTTGAAAAAGTAATTTGTGAGTAATAATTTTTCATAAACTTGGATGACAGCTATAAATGGAAAATATGCAATGATGATATTTAACACATTCATAAGAGATCAACTAATCAAGACTTATAAACCCAAATAAGGCTGGAAATGTCAAAGGAAACAAAGGGAAATTGGTTCATAACTCCTGCTGAGCTAGGAAATTCACCCTTCCTTAAAGCAGTTGACAAACCTAGGTATAATATTTTTTTCCCACAAGCTTATGGATTGATTTTTTTTTTTCTTTATTCATTGTAGTTCACAAAGGCAGGAAGAGCATTTACTTAAGAGCAAGCAAAAAAGTATAAAATATCACAAACCATAACAAAAGAAAATTGCTATGGGATAATTACTAGGACTATCAGCTAGTCTTCTGTTTTTTTTTTCTGAAAGACTGTGATCAAAAAAATACAAAGGGTGTGATGTAGTTCATTGGTTATAATTAAACCTCTTCTGTTAAATGCAATAGCAACTAGTGGTATTACAAAAATCACCAAATGGTGTATAGTATCCTGAATATTATACAAAATACATACCTTCAGCTACTATTCCATGTATGAAAATACTTTTAATGCTGATTTGTTTTAAATAAACACTTACCAAGCCTACACATGTAGATATTGCTACTGAAGAGGTGCTATCATTCCTTATAAATCCCTGGTAGAAACACTGCTCAATTTCATGTTCCTGAGAATTTGAGACTCCATCCTTCCCGAGTACCTGGACAATAAAACTGTTGCTTAAAATGGTTGAAGGTTTAAGTTCTAAGTGAAGTTCCTGTCCAAATGCTGAAAATTTGTAGTGCAAGGAACTCTTTGAACTCTGAGTTGATCTCTTTCTCCTAGTACTGTGCAAAACATCATGTGAAATGTACGATCCACTGGAATCCACTTTGACAGGTGTCACAAATACATAATCTGTAATGATAAAAAGTTAGCCATCAGCTTTTGTATCCAACAAGTAAGCGTCATTCTAACTCGGTAAGCACCAGGCTTTCACTGTGGCATGAAGCATTCCCTTATTTAGGGAATGGCCTGAAAGCTCTGCAGGCTATGTGTATATAGTCTTGACTGCATAAATTCACCCCTGTAAGTCACACAGGCTCTCAAACTGTGTTTGTTTCCTTTCTGCCCTACTGAGAGGTACAGACTAACTAGCATAGCTGTGAACATTCCCACAATCGCTCTTCTGAAGACATTTGTCATCACCAGCAGATCTGTAGATTTTCCCCTCCCCTTGTATTAATTGCTGTCAAATGTGAAGGCTGCTCTGGTTTGAGAGTTTTTTTTCCTTCCCTAAGAATGCAGCAAATGTTATATCACTGTAGGGGTAGCCATGACTGAGACTTTGTAGAACTGTACCACTTGTCAAATGGATTAAAGGATTAATTTATTAATGCCTTAACTGAGTGAGACCTCATCTCTTTGTAGTGACTTGATTAGACTGGGTTTCAAATTGTAACTGACCTTCAGCAAAAAGAGATTACATCCTACCTAATAACCTTTAGTCAGCCATTGCTAATTGCATGTCAAAGAAGTTTACTGTTTTGGATAAAATATGTGAAAAATTACAAAACTATTTGTGAGGAGAAGACTAAGATCTACTCACAACCACCTAAGAAAGGAAAAAATAGAGACCACAATTCAGCTAGCTGTATAAGCAGGTGCCTAGCTTGAAGTACATTACCATTGCTGTTGATCTAGCCATCCAGGGATCACTTGCATCCTGGAAGCTGGATCTGAATTTTAGCCATTTGCTGAACTAGGACCTTTGCGCCTATTCCTGGTTATAAGAGTAACTATGCTGAATACACTGCTTCCCAACCCCATTTCATTTTTGAGCTGTATTTGTCTGTGAATACTTAAAGATGTCCATGCATTTGACAGTAAAACAGTTAATTTCTCTTCCTCAATTGAAATAACACCATTAAAAAAGAAGAAAACCCCCTCTTTCTTGTGTTGTAACAGATGTTGCAAAAACTATCAATCTCTTTGCCCAAATAGACTTTATTGGACACACAGTAAGCTGAAAACATAACCAGTGATAGGTTGTTTTTCCTTAGACAGTGGAACCAATACCTCAAGAACTTTCACTTTCCTTGAGCGGTGTTAATCAACGGCAGAAGCTGAGGACGCTAAGCAGGCTGGTGGCCAAAAAATGCAAGCAGCTGCTTGAGAGAGGGAATCCCCCAGTGAGCAGATGATAGGGTGCAAGAGGGTTTTCCTTTCTGCACCCTGGTGTGGTTCTCTATTGTACTTTGTTTCCACTCGCACCCAATAAAAAGCATATACTGCACTTCAAACTTCCCAAAGTCATCAGCATCTAAGTGTTAGTCTCTGCAACCTGGGAACAAACAGCTCCTGAGCTCTCACTCACACAAGACCTTTCTCTCCAGGTTTGTTTTCCCTTAGCCTGCATTGCACGGCTTCTTCCGCTCTCCCACCCAAATCTTTTCATTACTTTTGTCTCATTGCTTCCATAACAGACACATGAGGTTTTGTTGTTGGGGCTACATACGCATTCATCTTTCTAATCGCACATGTAAATGTGGATGTTTTTACCATCTCATTCATTCGCTTTGCTGTTACGTATTGTTCCTTTTAGCTTTTGCACACAGGGCTTAACAAGTTAATCTCTGCCCACGGTTAGCTATTTTACAGCAGCCAACTTGCTTTTGCTTTATGTTCCCCGAACACTGTGGCTTCTTCCCTTTAAATGCTCAGTCCACCAAAAAAAGCATCCATGCAAATGTTCATATACACAGACACAGAAAGAGCTATACAAACCATGATTCAATTCACTGATGCTGTCACTGGTTAAAGTTGCTGCATGAGACATGCAACAGAGGCAGCACAGCTGAAGGGTCTGCAAGAGAAAAAAAAAAAAAAAAAAGAAAGAAAAGGAGTATTGGGCGAGATTTACTTGACAAGGGAAGGCAGAAAGACAAGGCACCAGAAACTGTGCAGTAACCTGGTATGAAAGTACACTAGGCGACTGCGAAAGAAAGTGCTCTCGACCTGCCTTTACAGTGCTTCCAAGCCACGGGAGAGTCGGGAATTGCATGGAGCTGCCGCTGAGAATCGCAACAGGTAAAGTCCAGACGACAAGCAGGAGACAGTCCATGTTCCGCCGTGCACCTGGCGTGCTACCTGCTCCCCGAAGCGTGCGGCGGGCGAGCCCGGATCCCCCGCATGGTCACCTGGGCTCTGCCCCCGCAGCAGCTCCGGCGGCCGGCTCGCAGCGCCGCGCCGCGCCCCCGCCGTGCGCGGCGGCGGAGCCCATGGAGCGGCGCCCAGGTGAGCGCGCCCTCGCCGCCGCCGCCGCCGCCGCCGGCGCGCACCCTTTAAGCCGCCGCCGCCGCCGCCGCCGCGGGGCAGCGCTGCCTCCGGCGCCGCGTCTCGGCGCGGCCGCCGCCCGGGGGGCGACGCGGAGCGGAGGAGCGAGCGGGCGGGCGGGCGGGCGGGCGGGACCAATGGGGAGGCGGCGGGGCCGGGCCGGGGCCGGGGCCGGGACTCGCGGGCGCAGGCGGGGAGGCACCTGGGAAAGGGGGTGGCTTGCGGGCCCGTGCCCCCCCCGTCCCGCCGCAGACCTCGGGGGAAGCGCGGAAGCCGCTGGGCTGAGGGAGGGCAGCGCCAGCGCTGGCACACTGTGGCGATCTGCGAAGAGAGCGGGGGGACCTTCGCTGGGGCGGGAGAGGTGCAAGAAGGGGGGGCCGAGCCACAGGGCTTAATCAAAAGGACCGGAGTTATCGTGATGATGCTGGGAGAAGGAGTCCAGTATCAGCCCTTCGGCTTCCAAAGCACCATGCGCTTGGAGAGAATATGCTGTTATTTTCTGTTATTTTTAAAGGTAGCTTCACAGGACAACAGACAAACCAAACAAAATCAAACGAAGATCAGGTTGCCTGGGAAGAAAAACCAGCTGTGATAGCCAAGACCAGTTACCGAATATTGAACGCTGATGCCTATAAAGGAGCTGACTTTCACGCAGTGGCTTACATGTATTGAGCCGAATGCAGCACCGGGTTCTGGTCACGACTAGGTCTGTGCTATTAGGTTACACTTTCCCGTCTATAGAAAACGTCAGTAAAGGATCAAAGATCTAAATAATCTGAAAGGAAACCAAAGTATTGAAGTGAATGGGACTGGTCCAGGCTGGAAATCAATACAGAACTTGTTTCTGATGGTTTTGGCTGCACTTGGAGAAGTGTCCCTCACCTCACGATCTCCCTTTTGTGCTAGAGAGTTTTCCAGTATGTGTCTCAGTCCAATCTCACCCCAAATCTCCCTTGTCCCAGGGTCACACCATGCAAATAAACGGTAGCTGTGTCAATTGAAGGTGCTTCGCTGCTCCAGTTGGCACACAGGCTGGAGAGCACAATGGAAGCCGAGGTGAGCTGGAGGTCATCTCTTCTATCTACCGCCTTCACCAGGGGTTTCGTGGTAACTAGTTTGGGGCAGTGGATTAGACAGATCAGAGATATTTTCCCTTCTAAAGCATTTCCTGTCTTTAAACATTAAATAAGTTCCCAGGTGTGGAATTTCTCCTTCACCTCTCTCCATTTCCCAGTGGGTTTTACATTATCACCTTGCTGAATATATTATGATAAAGTTTCAAGATCTTTTTGTAATAGTGCACCTGTCACCTCCCACTGAGTATATTCAAATGAAATAGCTGGCTACAGGTTTACGATGGTCCCAGCGGAGCAGAACACATAAAACATGCTGTGCATTCCAGATAATAGGAGAAAAATATATAATTATTGGGCTGTTATTTTACTATCAGCCCTCAACATCCTGAACAGACTTGACTGTTTTCAGTAGACTACCTGACTGTGAAGAATGACATTTTATATGCTGTGAGGGGCAGGAAATAAGTACAGATCTCTAGCAATTGCAAGAATTGTTTAAGAAAGAAAAAGACAACTTTCACCATAAACCTAGCACCACTGAAGGGAGTTTTGCTCTTGATTTCTGTGGAGTTAAGATTTCACCCTGGGGATTTATAGTTTCTGAGTATGATCAAAGAAGAAGAAAAAAATGTGACACTGCTTTGCATGGCTGTAAATGACATGCGTCCAAATTTGAGTTGGCATTAGGCAGGGGACCCCAACCTTTCTTGGCCTGTAGGCAGCCACATTGATCAGTTAACATGCTCAGACAACATCATACTTTGCTCCCCAAGTCAATCAAGATCCCAGCAGTGATGGTCATAAACATCAGAGAATCCTGCAGGCAGCTCGTTACCATGTGCAAACATAGTTACCATGCAAAACATTAGAGAAATAAAGCTCCACAGTCAGCAGTGTAGTAAACAATACAGTGAGAAGGGGTTTTTCCTCCCTCCACTCCCTAGCAATTCCCACCTCAGATGACCAGCAAGCATATAATCCTTCAGAGATAATCATTACCATACGACAGTCTGTTATTGGACTCTTCTCTATTCTCCCTAAGCTGTCAGGCTGGATGCTCCTATCACTTTTTTATGCTGATCAGTTTTGTCATGTTTTCAGTAGGTCTTTTTCTTCCCCTACTTTTTTGTATCCACCTGTTGTAATTGTGTTCCACCTACATGAGAAACTCCTCCATTGCCGGTGAATACAAAAAAGCGTGGAGACCCAACAGAAGCTTGTCACCCTTAAGCAGCATTGCACTACAGGTAACTACACCCTTCTTGGGGAGGGATCTCCAGCATCAAGAGATCGTCTATGTACCGTGACTCAGGAAGTCAGGTTTTCTCTTGTATCTGCAAGGGAAAGTAGGGGGGGTTGCTACTCTATACCAGCAGTGAGTTACTGCTTCACTTTTAATACCATGCTGAGGCTTGCAAGAACATAGACCGAGTTTCACCAGGGCTTCTCATCCGCCTGCTCTAGACAGATCACACCAGCATGCAGCATCCATTGTCTTGATGTCTAGATGCAAAGATGTTGGATGTTCTTGTTTCCACTTGCTATCTTATCAGAGAAAATGGATTATTGTTTTTAATAACTCTACTCTTTCTAATTCTGAATCCCTCTTTTCTCGTGAACTTATATAGACTTTTTTCCCCAAGAACTATGCTGTCACGGCCATCATGATGGAGTCCAGCCCCATACAGAACTCACATTATTGGTAACGTGACCGACAGGCATGCAGAAGAAGTAAGCCCTGAATTAAAATGCCATCATGTTTGTTTTGCCGCCTTTGTTAGAGCAAATTCTTTATCATTTGAGACATTTGTGACCACTGAGATGAGTGAATGATTCACAGAAGTCTGTTGTCTGATAGCTCTCACCTCTTCCTCTGTCAACCTAGATTAATTTTTCCAGATGTATTTGTATTATAAATGAATTTGAATAATTTATACCATATTTAAATCATATGTGATTGGATGACTGGAAGCAGTGTACTTCCAATGGGACAATGGTGCAGTGAGGGCTTGTTTTAATCAGGTAGTCACATCGTATTGAGTGAATACGCATAGTAGAATCGGAGCAGATATGGGTTTTGCTAACTCAGCATTCAGTTTCTGCCACTGTTCTTTCCTACTTGACCATTTCTGTGACTATTTCTTACTGAACCACATACTTGTTGGGTTATTCAGGATACATGTAAGCACTCCATAGGATTCCTCCAGCTCAATTTTTATGCTCTCTTTGTATTTATCCTCATGAAGACGTTTCACTCTTGTGAAACACAGAAGCTCTTTGCCTTCATTTATAGTAAGTGGTGATTAACCAAAGGCTGGGTGAAACTCTTTGCGGAGAAGTCTTCACGGAAACCCCTGTAGAAATTAAGATGACCCTCTTTAGAATGAGCTGGTAGTTTTCAAAACCCATCAAGTTCATCTTTGTCCCCAGTTGAAGAGGCTCCAAAGTGAAGTTATACTCCAAAGTTGGTTATGCTCCATACATACCAAAACTGCTAAGGAGGCTTTTCTTTCCCATTATATTATTCATTCAATAATCTCAAGGCATTTTGTGAATTTATATAATTTGTCTAAAGAGTTCAGCAACTGTTACTCAGTTGTAGCAGAACAAAAACCTCTAGTTGAACAAAATATGAGCAACTCGAAAAAGAACTTGTGGAAGTGTTCACATAGATTAAGCATAGTTGCAGGGATGTAGTCATCTGGTATCAAATTACATTTGCATGGCTATTCCTATATTACCTAAACCCACTCAATACCATAGAGTTTAGGAAGAGGCCAAATCCTTTCAGCTGGCATAAATTATCATAGGTCCTCTACCTGGCTGAGTTACAGAACCTGAGAAGATAGTCTACTGTATCCTTCTTGCCAGAAAGATCCCTTGTGCAGAAAGGAGACTGTAAACAAAGAGACTTCATGGCCTACCTCCTTGCCATAGGGAGAACCTCAGGTATGGTACGGTGGCACAGCTGGAACATGACACATCCTAACAGACTGACGGTCTGAGGACATTGGTCAGCTTCCCCTCCAGCTGGAACAGAATTAGCACTTGCTCTTACTTCCACAGAGTAGGTTTATAAAGTACTAGGCAGTATTGTAATGCCTGCTAACAGCAGATCCACTCCTACACTGAATGCTTTCCCCCTCCCCAAATTTTAAAAGGCTACTCTCATAAAAAGAAACGATGGGGACCTCTTTGTTTACTTCCGTGAAAACCGAAGCTGACTACAGTATTCTCAGGAATGGAAAATGCTAGTCTAGCATGCTCCCAAAAGCATATTTCTGCATTTCTAACCAGTGTTCAGTTTATAATATGAGCTACTGTAATAAAGTTGCTTTTGCATGATGGCTAATTGCATTCTTCAGTGACACATGGCATGGGCTAGACCATGTCACTGGTTATTCTGTTTATGCGTAACTGTATTTCAGCTGACATGTAAACTGTGTAAGTAACAAAAACATCTACGGGTTGACTTAGTGTGGTTCCTCCATTAATTCCTTTTCCTTAAGAGCCTGAAAGTTCACAGAATGAAATTCCACTGTCTCACCAGTTTCTGTATTAAATTCTGCTTTCTGCAGAAGCCTCAAAACATGGTGTTAGGATTGAAGTTATGTCCTCAAATGGTCTCTAAACCCACAGTTTTCAGTTTGCATCCTATAAATTCTGGCAAACTCCATGCAATAAAGAGTAATCTCTGTGGAATAGGTTTTCACCACCATTTACAGTAACATTTTCTGTCAATAAGCCCCTAAATTCATTTCACATAGCTTTTTAATCACAGCCACTGGAAAAGGAGCTTGATCCAGCATTCCTGCTGTACCCTAACTCCCAACGAAATCAAAGAAACAATGTTTACATTTTTGCTCACCCAATTTGCACGTAGCACTGGGCTGTTATAGTCCCAAATAAATGCTTTTGATTACAAATATTAAACACAATTTTCTGCTTACATGCATTTCTCTGTATTGCACAGCATGTCCGTCCTAATTTGATTAGTTCTACACATTTATTTGTGCTAGCTGGACATCCTACTTTCTGGCATGGAGTATGAAGTTCCAGCTATCCTGCTGACTTGTTACCATTGTACTTGCTCTATCCTGCGACACAAGGGATTTGGGCTCAGGAGCGGAACTAAAACCACCTCCATGCTGGGTGCTTACGGCTGACATATAGAAACTTCACAGAGCAATGTTCTGCATTTCTCTTGCAGTCAGTGCTGTAGGCTAATGCTTAGATTTTAGAAGAGATTAACTGACTTTCATTTCTAGTGTCACCAGCAATTTTTAAAAGGGGGAGGGGAGACCAAGGAAGCAAGAAAGACAACCTAAAAACTCCGCAGATAGCATTCATTTGGCTTGGATCCAAATGTCACAAGTTGCTGCCACAGTGTCCCGACACACTCTGTGGCTGAAAAGTGAACAGGGGGAAGCTGCAGCTCAGTACATGGGGGCTCTGTCACACACCCAGACCAAAATTAAATGAAAATGTCCATCACTAATAGAAGAAAAATAAAAGCTGTCATTGTGGGTGGCCCGACTAAGGCTTTGCAAGCACTACATTTTAGAAGAGTTTTCCTGGAACCTTGCCAAGTGTAATTAAAGCACAGGTACCTCCAAACTCACAGAACTCTAATAAAAACAATTAAGCAGTTTATACTGTTGTGCACGTGCCAAAATTTGTATTTATACAATGGATCAAAAATGGCACGGGAGAAACCATGCAGTCCAGCAGGTTCAAAGATCCACTTTGAAAATGCTTTTTATAAATACTGATTTGCACTACACCCGGAGGGCTGTGTAGCCTAGAGAGTCACAAAGACATATTTAAAACCCTTGCAAATTACTTCTAAGACACTAGTATTGGTTTCAGACATACTTTGGCATCACGTGCAGGAAGGAAAGCCCAGTCTCTGTTACAGTCAGCCAGCATCTGCACCCCAGAAAAGGACAAACTAGGCCAAGAAAGAAAATCCATATGGAAGTTTCAACCTCTATCTTCTGTGATAGGAATGTATGAGGTTACTCCACCCCCAAAACAAATGGCACTGGGATGAAATGGTACTTCATTCATTTCTTATTGGTTCTTCTTTACACCTCTGTAAACAAAACATACTTGTTTCATCCAATAGAGGCTAAAACTTGTTTTTTTCTCCCTTGCTCCTAGTAGCGCTGCTTCATCTCACCCAAGCCTGACATATTCTCTTGCTTTTTCATTTTATTTCTGGACTGGAAAGGTAACTTCTGCTGATGTTAACTTGTTCCCACAAGTGCCAGCATCAGTTTGCATTGCTTTGTAAGATAAGATCTCTGATGACAATTTTCCTGCTTGTATCCAGTTAGTTTCAGGGTGGGAGTCTGAGTTCTGGGATGAAAATTTCAAGTGCACTCTGGGGACTTAATTTTCCAAAGTACCAAGAATCCGCAGCTCCAGTGGAGATCAAGAAGAACTGAACCTGCTCAGCATTTCTGAACACAAACCCCTGTACTCTTTTGAACAATATACCCTGAGAAGAATGTTCCTGGGAAGATTTAGTCTCCAGTCCTTTTTACATGTGTTTCTTCTTTTATTTGCTACTAATTTCATGGGCCAAGCAATGAAGAAAATTGGCTTCTCTCTCCTCTGAATTTCATTATTTGCAGATTTTTTTAATACAAGATAATGCTTCTTTGGCTGGCTCCTGGGATTCCTCTATTAAAAACTTCCCCCCCTTTTCACATCAATGAGCCTTTGTTACTTCAGCTTTCTTGCTGGGAACATAGATTGCAAAGAAGTTTAGGAGCCTTTTCAGCCTCTTCTGTGTAACAGTTGCAGTGTACCCACAAATACTTTGTTTTACCATTTTCAATTAAGTATCAGCCCATTTCCTATGAAAATGAGGTGCTTTTACTTCTGGTTCAGTGTGTGTTCATCTTCCCTTTATAGTTTTCTGCCCAGACCCACCACCTTCATCTCTTTCTTACTCAAAATGGACCTCTCAGTGGGAATTTTAACTACAGCTTGGCAATCAAACAGGAAAATGTCTCCCACAGAATTATGGAGTTGTTCCATATTTGCTTCTATAAGAAAAGGCTTACAGCACCATGCAATACTATACAAAGAAGGCGTTGTCTAATAAATCTGCATAGATATTCTACTTGCTATGTACTGAAAGACTTCAAACTCTTGTACCATAACAGGAGTGGGTTTTGTGTTAGACATTGGAAAGCTGTATTTTTTGAGGACCAGATTCTCATTTCTTGTAGGCTATTTTGCACCACAATGGCAGTGAGCAATCACTTCACAGCTTTGTATAAGGGTATTAACTCTAAATATTTAATGTGCTTTATGCTCTTTCACCAGGAAAACAAGGCCTTCATGACTTACATTTTATTTTCTGCGAAGAAGGATATTTTTACCATTATTTTTCTTGCCAAAAGATGACATTAACAGATGAAGAATATGGTAGCAGTAGTTGTACAGGACCCCTTGAGCTAGGTGCTGAACACACGCAGAACAGAAAATTGGTCTCTATCCCAAGAGCTCAGCTTACAGTTTTTAATTTACCACAGCCTTCTTTGCATTCCTAATTTGCAAACAAAACTATTCCCTGACTGTGGTGTTGATTTCCAAAGTGATTTCAGCATGTTGAGGAGTCAAACAGTTGTTTTACAAACTCAGTGTTCACCAGTTGCTGTGACAACATTTAATAATATCTTACTCTGTGTGTGTACTGAATGGAAAGTGTTTGATTTTTGTCTATTTTCAATAGAGCTAGATGTTGGGGAGAAAAAGGGAATGAAATCATTTTAGGCTGTACGCCTGTAATATTGAAATTAAAAGCCCTTCTTCAGCTGAATTCAATAAGGGTAGAGTTGGATCTTATGGTGGCAATTCTGAACTTGCATAGTAATACAAGCGCTCTAGTGGGGCAAGAATGTAAAGGTAGCTGGGAGAGTTAAAGAAGAGGTGATTTTTAGGCGTATTACAATAAGAGAAATGTAGACTAGAATATTCATGAAAATCGGAGTCATACAGGTTGAAGCTTTACTCAGCAAACCCTTATGTACGAGTCTAATGCTAGGTATGTTCATGTTTGCTGGGAGGTGCCTTATAATCAAAACCCTTCCCTTCCTCTCCTTTAAGAAATACCAAATACTGTGGAAGTGCTGTTGTTTTGCTCCATGGATGAACTCTTAAAGGGTGTAACATTAATAAAAGTGATTTCATGGCCTTTTCAATCATTTAACCTTTAATGAGAGCGGGGGGGGGGGAGGGATTAGCTTGAATTTAAATGAGATTTAAACCTTCTTGGCAATGCAGACACTGCAACATTGTGCTAGAGCTTCATAACCAGAAACTGAAACTGATTTCTATTTGAGGGTAACCTGATTATTTTTTATCCATGCTCACAGGATAACTTTACTGAGTTGCATCTAGCAGGAAGAAATGCGCTGACTCCAGCTCTGCCAGGCCAGCTAGCACTGCTTGCTGCCTTCACGGTATGAAACTGGAGTCACACAGTGCATGATGTGTACTGGAATATGCACAGGATCTTTCAGAGGACTATGGAAGGCATTGCATGTCTAGGAGTTAGCCACGGTCAAGCAAAAATTATTTGCAGTCAGAAGTCTACACACTGAAGTGTACCTACACCTTGAGTTACCTTGGCCTAGTTTCACAATCCAGAATAAAATGGAATTAAAAGTAAACAAAAAATGTGATAGGTAAAATATTAATTAGATTGACAAAGTACTTTTATTTTTTATGACCTATAATAGTCTAAATGGCAAGATTTTTTTTTTCCAGGATCTGCTTTTTGTGTCCCTTTGATTATATAGATACACTTGTGCCTTGCTCATTTGCAATCACACACTAAGGGTGTCAAGAGCAGCAAGACATAAATACTGTTCTCATGAGTAAAATTTTCTCATTGCAAACTGAGGAAAATGGGCAGTTTATTAAGTCTCTCTGTTCCAGATACATTTTTTCTGAAACCTGCCTCATCACAGTATAGAGACAATGCAATCTGAAAGCATATTGTTTTGGATGAGGGCCAGCCATCTGGGAATCCTTCACAAGTACCTGAAATAGAAGTAAGGTAGGGCATATTGAGGTGAGCGGCTTCCAGATTTTACCTGAAAGCTCTGTAGGTGGCCTAAGGCCACTTGAATCTAATCCAAAACAGGCACCTGGCTCTGGCCTGGATGCCTGCCAGTTTCAAAGCATATTCTATCCCTGAATTATGGTGTCTGGACTTATTTCATGGCTTATTGTTGTATGTCTTTTAAAACTAATTCCTCACTGAAAGATGTTTGAAATTCAAAGCTTTCTTCAGTTTCCCACTTTATTCTGGAGCTGCAGACACTTGCCTTATTAGGTCCAGGAAAAACCTGCTCTAACAATTCACTAAACAGAGCTTAATGCTTTGGTAGTGTGCAGGTTGTTGTTCTTGGGAGGACAAAAAGGGAGAATGGAGGCTTGTGTTATGGCTTTACCTTGTTGATAAACATGAAGAGGTATAACTTCTGTAATGTCAGAGTTTTCACTAAGTGCCTGTGCTGCTTAACTTTCAAAGCACTTTTTCATAGGTGTAAAGGGAGCAATCTACTTGCAGTGATTAAAGCTTGGTTGTTTATTAACTACAAATGTGGCTTGTATATGCTAGCCCCTGAATTATCACAGTGCTTTTACTATAGCTCAGCCATTCATATTTCAGTGAGGTTATTCTAACTTCTTCCTTATGGGCTGCCCAGAAACAACTCTACTATAGAGCTTCATGACTATTGGACTTTTTTGGAATACCAAGTCAGACTTACTCATACTCCAAAGCTCCAAATGGAGAAAAGAAATCTCTTAAAATCCAAATGTGAGCAGTATAGTTGATATTTCCTCCACAGAGGAATAAAATACTTAAAATACTTAAGGCAGAATTTAGCAATGGGTGATACATGTAAATATGAGAACTTTTCCCTGAGAGCCAAATGTTTAGCTTTTGATGTTGAAATATTTTAAGTGGAAAGCACTACAGGATTTCTCAGTGCTACAAGGGCAGCTTAAATGGTAATGTATTCATCTTTCTTCTGCCTATCAGATCTGTCAAAATGGTTTGTATCTTCGTGATTTTGTATAACCAGCAAATCTAATCCTTACCAGATGCCTGGACTTTATATTGCAGTGTTGCATATTCTTAATTAAGCTGCTATCTGCCCATCTTAATACTTGATTATCATTATCACACTAAACAGTCTACTTAACTAAACTTTTAAAGAAACAGAAAGGCAGACTTCTCCAAACTCCTTTCCTAAGTTGAGTAGCCTCACTGTTACAGAAAACATGTTGCTGTTTAAACAGACCAGAAAGGAATTACCTGACCAGAATAAATAACAACTGCCTGAGGGCATGTTCCCCCTCAAATGCTGATTTGAAATTGCTGATCAAGTGTTAGATTAACTGAATTACTTACAACTCTCAATTAATAAATACCAAAGCAACTTGGCTAAGAAAACAACATAGAACATTAAACAAAGAAAACAATGCCCACGTCTGCAAAAAATTACTTGGAGTGGTTTATCAGATACCAGGGCACTACACAGAGATTTCTACCGAACCATCCTCAGAGCTAAATCAAGGGTCATCTGTTATTTCCCACCTAAAAGTCTAATAAGCGACTCAGAAGGATTTAAAGACTGTTGGGCCTATAGGAAAATTGCAAGTAACTGCAAAGTCAGGAGAACACTTAACCTGAGATTTATGTGTTGTATCAACAATAATGGAAAGCCCAAGAGAGACTAAGGGTTCAAGACATGAACCTATTACGTGTGTGTGTGGAGTGTGGAATGTGGGAAGCTTAGGGCTACCATATTTCTGTCCAGGTTTTCCCAGACGAAATGAAATGCAGTGAGACTAATGTGTCTGGGATGCATCCTTGATTTATACACATACCACTAAGTTCAGAGTGAATTGGATTTACTGTGCTCACACAGATCACCCATTCAGTGTGCACACATTAGATCCCATGCATCCCGAATGCATGGGATCCATTGTTCATATACTGTAGAATAGATCTGACTATATGCAATAGGTATGTCTGCAAATGGCCTTGATCGGCTCATCACAGTCCTAAACAGGCATCACATTACTTCACTTTTTCCTGGACAAAATATCTAGGTAGAAAAAGAGGACATACCTGGAAAAAGTCAGATGCAGTCCTAGGTAAACTGTGTAAGTAGAAGTTTTATTTGGTATGCTTAATGGTATCAGTATAAAAACTTCTGAAGATACCATTCATATCAGGTAAAAAAAAAAAAAAAGGAACTGAATCCACAGATATGTGAAATAAAGAATTCCATTTCATTGCCCTGAGTGCTCAGTGGAGAGAGATTAGAAAAATATGTCGTTGTCCACTCTTGTCTAAAGAGGGACAGAAATAAGTGCTGGTGTTCAAGAGGGAGAGATACTCCTTGAAACATTAAAAATCCAATAAGCCATTTTCTTTCCAGCCTAATAGATGTGTTTGATTAATATACACTAAAAATCTTGGTATTAGCCATAGGTTTTAAGGATTTTAGGCACTCTTGGAAATGCACTTCAATGTATTTGTAGTTTGAACAGGCTCTGCAGTCCTCAGTTGGGGAAAGACAGTCCTTCATATTCAGAGTGACTGTAATGTTTGGAACTCCAGAATGTACACTTGCTGTACATCCACATGTTCCCTGTCATGGACTAAAAAACTGGAAAGTCGAATGATGAAGTAATTCTACCCTCAGCAATGTAACATTAATATTTTAGTATACTAGAGGAAATAACTGGATTTGGAATGGGTAGCGCAACATGCTACTCTAGTGTGGCTGAACAACTGCACCTCAAATAGCTACGCTGTCTATATGCCTACTTCTCTGAACCCTGTCTAATGTCATTGTACCATGACCCAAGTTCTGCACATACTTATTGACTGGCAGTTACAGAAACACTTTAAGACAAAATCTGATTTTATTTGGCAACATACACTGATGGCTATCAAGCTATGGTATCTCATGTGACTCCTATTTCTTTGGATTAAAAAAAAAAAAAAAATAGGGCTACTTTTTCCCCAAATCTGTCTCATTACAGCATACAATGCCAGAGGGACACTCCATGTTCAACTCCAAGCTTATCTAAGTAACCTAACTCAAAGCATACCCGCAAATATTTTTTAAAACTGTATGAAAACAATGCTAAGCAATTTTTCTAAATTCAAAGGGTAGGATTCAGGCAATCACAAACCCAGAAGCATTTAACTGGTGACTTTTGCATCCAGTCCCTCTGCATGCTCTAGCCTGAAAAGCAGACAGTGTGGAAATGGTGGAACTTGCTACACACATCCGAAGGATATGCTAGACCTCGTACGTGCAGAAAGGAATTCTTCTGTTCTACACCACCATAACATTTTATATCCTGAGTCCACTGCAGCCAAAAAGCAAGTCAAGACAAAATTCCCTTCGCCAGTAAACCTGAAATTCCATCCAGCAGATGCCAGCAGCAAGCCTTTCACACCCGCCTTCAGGTTACACACTTTTCTGTAGTTCCTTCCAGGGCATTTACTGAACTCAATTTAAACAAAAAACTAGAAGACAAAGTCACTGACATATAAATCAAGAAGGAAACATCTGTATTAAAAGAATCAATGAATATTTCCATTGCAAAGGTGATAATGTGGGAAGCCTTTTGTCTTTTTAAGAATCCCTGTCTTCCACCTTTTGACTCTTAAGCTGAAAGATGCTATTTAAAACTACTGTTTCAGAATATAACTTCTATTTCTTTATGCCTTGTTTTCTTAGATCTGCTGCTACCCTTTAATGCTAAGTTTTTTAGATTTGTCATGCTGCTATATAACTCTGAAATGTGGAAATTCTGTAGTAACAAGTGTTATACCACTGAACTGAAGTGTGGCATTATAGTCCCATCATTACCAAGTCATGATGGGCTCAGTTTTGTACATGCTCCAGACCCTTCACTCCACTGAAACTGAAGTGAAAGTCTATAAATGACAAAAAAATTCCTATATTACTTTTCGCATTCAGAAGAGAATCTTCCTGATTCATGTTTTGTTAATCCACATAACTGACAACTCTTATACAGTGCACTGAATTTTGCACCACTTCACAGCAAATATATTTGTAGAAAAACTAGGTATCAGTTTACTAAAAAAGCATCAGTGAGACTTCACAGGCTCCTTGCTGTGAACAGGGGGTCAGATTCTCCCAAAAGTCTCTGCTGGTGTGAACTGGTATAGTTCGACTGAAACCATGTTTTGCTGAAACCTGTTGCTAGACAGAATTTCAGGCCAGCTCAGAGTGTAACAAATCAACAGAACTGGAGCAATATGCATCAACAGCAAGTTTTGTCTAGGGAATATAGAGCAATCCAAGAGTTTTTTTAATCCAATCTGAATGTCTCATATTGTCTATACCCATAAAAAACCTGTAATACCCAGTAAATCCTATGGCCAGAATTTCTTGAAGGAAAAAGCTTACTCCCTTTCTGTTGAAGGAGAGAGGAGACTGCTCTCACAGAAAGCCTTGTACAGCCTACATACACAGAATTATTCCCATGGTTCTTGGGGAGTCACTGTGTAGGTACACTGATACTTTTGGTGGCTTCCAGAAAGGCTCATAAGTAGAAACAAAGTCAATCACTCTTAGTGAGTAAGAGTCAATATTCAAGTAGCTAACACTTTTGCTATGGCAGCCCAAACACACTTTTCTATCTTTATGGGAAGAGTTTGCTGAAAAAAGTATGTTACTGAGGATTTTGTTGTGGCAGGCAGTACAACATTGAAGACTACTCTATAATGCCACCTATCACAGCCTAAATTACTCATCCCAGTAGCCTATCTTTAGTTCCTAGAGAGGAAGATGGTCCTCCAGAGGATCCTTCAGAGAAGGTCTAACCTGGATGGCATTTCAGAAGAGCCTCCAGCAATGGCACAGTGTTTTTCTACCCCAGTAAATATACACACACAGGTTTAGGTGTAGCAGTAGCCTCACAATCAGCTACACAAGGTCTGTTGAAACCTTTAAATAGCATCAAGTCCACATGTTCAATCCCCTAAGGGCCCTGCTTGAATACATGCATTGGTGACATTCATTATACAAAAGTGGGAGAATTTGTCCAGTGCCCTTAACTTCAAAGAATTCCGGTAGTTCATTTTGTTTAAAAAATTCTCATTCCAAATTTTAATCTGTAATTAGCTGTTGTAAATCTTCAGGTTAAACTTATAATTTAAATTCAAGAGACTTTAAAACTGTCTGGACAAATTAGATATGTACTTAGGATACTGGCACTTCTCCAAGACAAACAGTGTCTGTTATTATCAACAGTGCTAATGTTACCAGAATAACTAGGAAGCTTTACAAATCAGCATGACAAATTAAAAAGAGGAAAAACAAAAATCTCCAAAGGCAAGGACTTTTTAGCGCTCATTTAAATTTAATCTTCATGGCTAGATTTGTTTCCATAAACATACGTTTGTTGTAATTAGCTACCGAGACTGGAGCTTAATGAGTTTAATAAATATTTCAGGCTGTTAAGAGATGGAAGTGGCACTGTGATGACTGGAGATTTTCTGCAGTTCAATGAAACATAAATGAAGAGTAGAAATTAATAATTAAAAGAGAATTCGAATGACTGAATCACACATTTCCTGAGGGCACCATCCAACTCTCTGTGGAGTGGAAAAAGTTATTAGGAACTGGGCATGGACCATAAGCTTCTAAACAATTGTCCAGCACAAGAACAGAAGATCAGTCTGCTGGAAGTATCCATTAAGGAAACCTGAACAATTACACACAATGCAGACAGAATGTTTTCCCCGAACAGGAGATTGAAGAGTGCAGTGGAGGTATTGCTATTTGCTTCAAAACTGTTTTCACTGCAACCCCTGTGAATATCAGAGAGTTTGATGACCCCCTATGAGGAAACAAGTAACAGGAGCCACATGCAGCATTACAGGGTTCATAAATCTTCAGACAACACCCCTCTTCATTTAGACTTCTGGCTGATAAAATATCCTCTCCCCCTTTTTTGTTCTTTTATTTTAGAATATTTGTTTTTGAGATGTTATAAGAAACATTAATTTTCACACTGTTTGGATTTTGTAGTCTTGAGTATAGATTTAAGTATGTTTCACTTGTATGTAATCTGGGGGCTAGTTACTAACAGATTTATAACACCTGTCACTATCCAAATATCCATGTTAACAGAATACAGAGAAGGCAGAGGCACCATTCCAGTCCTAACTCTAGCATTTCACATCAAATCAGATGTATGACAGCTGTCTTAAAAATCATGAGAGAAGTGTACAAGTCATTAAATCATTAGGTACTCATGTTTGCATGAGGGTTTCTGCAGCACAAGTCAGTTGTGCACATGTTATTTGCTTTAGCTTTTCATAGACTTTAGCCTTTCTTTTACAACTACAAGATGGAAACTTCTTTTTTTAGATGAAAAGTAATATCCTTAAATGACCACATAATTTCAAGGAACGTGGGACATTACCTCCTCCATACCACCATCACTAAAGTTGATAATAAGCATCAAATCTTAGACCTAAAAAGCAAAATTTTGGAATTTGGAACTTCCTTTTAGGACTGACTGACTATTCTTAGAGCAGGGGCAATTTTTGCTTTCAGATGATGAAATCACTCTTCAAAGAAAACAAATTAAATGGTGCTTGTTGTGAAGATTCTAGCTCATATGCTGTCTTCAGATGCCTGTGGCTAGAGATACTTCTTAAAACCAGCCAAGGAAAATTCACTTCCATAATCTTGGAGCAAGTACTAAACCAGACCTTGCAGCTTGATGTAGAGTGTTTGCCCAGGGTCTCGAGAATCTCATGATTTGTGTTCATGGAAGATAATATATGGATAATCTAGTCCATACTGTATAATAATTCACTACTTCAAAGGAAACAGAGAATTGTGCATTTATCAGATAACTGTAATGTCATGAAAGGCTGAAGAATATAAGAATAAGATTAAACTACAGAGATAGAAAGTTAAGTATTTAAATTTTAATGTGGAAACACTTGCTACATACCATAAAATACATACAAAATCTTAAAATAGAAGAACATGCTAACAATGCAGAACTGACTTCAGGCCCATTCTCAACTGTTATTTCAGTATTTGATCATAGGTTATCATTCAATAAAAAGGTGCAATCTAGCAAGCAGAAAAAATTTTGAAATGAGGCTTTGGAGAACTATCCATTACTTTGATTACCAACACATACTAAAGTTGCTACTTCAATGTGGAGTGCAAATGTCATGTCAAAGGACAGTGGTGAGGCTTTTCCTTTTCTTCGTCTCTGGCTCTTTAAATTAGAATGTTAAATTAGCCTGACTCACAGACCAGACAGAACAGGTAAACAATCTAAACTTTTGTTTACAGCTGGGATTTTTCCTTATTTCACTCCATCTTTCTCCATTTTATTCAGTGGGCCTGCAAATGGAGCATTGTCAAATTTGTTTTCCTCATTTGACTCATGGCTCATTTCTTATGCAGATGCAGAAGAGGGGGAAGGGGGATTTCTACATGGGTTCAGCATGTCCTAAATTATCCTTTTTTTATTTAGTTCAGACAGGCACTTCCACTAGTTAAAATACTTTGCAGAGTACATATGTCTCAAGAAATACAGCAACATGTTAACTATGAGTATACCAACCACAAAAATCAGCTTATCTCAAGCTGTTCATAACGACAAGAAATATAATGAATGAAGAAATTAGGAATCAGATGTCATCACTTTGTAATACTCTTGCCCCATATATTTTCATAATTTCACGTGGTTATGTCACAGAACTCTTTAATGATTGTACAAGTTGTGTGTCATGAGGTGGAAAGATTTAAAATTACTAAAAAAAAAATTGATATGTTTTTTCTTTCTTTTTTCCTCATGAATTTGACAAGTTTCTCATGGTCCTACTAACAGAGGGCTCAGTAGTTGAAAGTTGCTAAACAGTATATTCCAAAGAATATGAACATGGTTCAAATAATATAGATTAATAAAAAAGAAATCATAACTGCAAATAAAGAAAGCTAAACAGAAACATGTTTGACATTTTGCAAATAAGTCTTCAAAAATCAAGCCCCACGAAAGTATATTCTCATGCACTCAAGTGGAAAAATGTGATCTCAAACCAAATGTTTATTTTTCAAACAAAGGAAGAAGTAACCAGTCCATTTTATTCCAATGTCTTCATTGCGGTCTAATTAATCAAATCAAAATGAAAAAAAAAAAAATTGTAACAATTTGCCAAACACATAAAAGAGACGTCTGATGCTGATGATTAAACAAACAACTCCCCCAAACAGTCTGAATAGTTTCTAGAGGAAAGAACTTTAGGGGCTTTTGAGCTTTCTGAACTTTTTCTCATAAGTTGTTTTCAAAAGGTCAAATACAAATTTACCATTTATCAATCATAGTACGTACAAGAATTGGGGTTGTCTTTGAAATTCTCTTCGCTTGAATTTCTGCATCTATTTTAAAAAAAAAAGGTCTCTGGATTTTTTTTGTTCTAGAAAAGGTCCGATTTATGAATAGCTCCACTAAAATATATACGACTACAAAAACGAGCACAGATGCAGGTGCTTGGTACATCATTTATAACATGCATTCCTGCTGAACTCAAGCAAGTAATTTCTATTCATCTCTCAAGTAAAAAGCAAATACCAATACTTTTATGAAATACCTTCATTTTAAGAATTCAGAGTTTGACAGATGCTTGTTTCTTGCCACATTTCCGGCAGCTTGCCACGGGCAGCCTTTGTGCCCGATGGCAACTTACATCATTTTACACCTACAATAACAGTTTTTTCCAGTGAAATTCTCTATTTTTATATTCATGTCATGTTTATGCTCCTACATCACAGACACGTGGCTCAGAAACATCACTGAGCAGGTTTCCTAGAGCTGAAAACTATATCTATCAGTTACCAAATATAAAATATCCCTGATTCAGAAATGAATGTCAATAAATAATGAAGAAATCACTGTTATTTTGCTAAATGGCAAGGGGGTTTAGCTTATTCACTCCAACCAGAGATATAGAGGGAAATTCATATCAAGTATAAGCAAATTGGAGGTTGTACCTCAGAATAATAAAAAGAATGTGCAGGCAAAACTTCTTGAACACTACAGCCACATGTTCCCACTCAGAGACATTATGTGAACCAACACACCGGGAATTTTAACCACAGCCTCTTTGTGCCCATACACAATATTTTAAGGCCAATTAATCTGTGTGTTCACACACCCTATGTGTGGTCTCCTCTCCGGTCCAACCACATTGCTGATTGCTGGTGCTGTGAATACCTTTTCTCTGCCAGGCCAAAATAATGCACTGACTCTGTAGTAAGGCTGTTACACTGGTGCTTTCCACACAGAACCAGTTCATGCAGAGAAACAGGAGTTTCATCGCCTTCTGCACCAGAGTGGACTTCACCTGTTTTGAAAACTGGTAATACCCAATGTCAGAGAAAATAATTTCGACATGCTGTGGCTGCTTCTCTGTAACTGTAGCTACTGTGCTTCAACCAGAGAAGAGTGTAAAATGTTTTTCTACTGCTTTACTTAATTTCAGCCTCTATAGAAAATAGGTCAGAGCTCTAAGCCATCTTTGTGCGTTCTTAATAACCAAAATCCAATGGAAATTTGCACACTTACAAACAAAAACCAGTCTCAATGTCAAAAGAAATTTTCAGCAAGACCTGACAGTCAACTTAAAGGACTAATACATGAAAAGAATATAGAGGTGTATCTGGGGGGCATGTGCAGATAGCTATTATAAACAGTAGCATATAGTGAAAAATGAGATATGTAGTCCTGTATGTTTGAAGTACTAATAAGTTATTGTTACTGTACAGGGAAAATACATTTCTGATAACACAGCTCTTATGTGTCACTTTCCTATGTACAGCAACACAATGAGTTATCTTAGTGATAAATATCACCTCTGTCAGAGAACCTGACACCGAATTATTCATATTTATGGTCTGCTTAATAATTATTGTGAATGTCATCTTTTGGTGAGTAAATTGAGTATTCCCTATATTTCCAGCCTAGCAGAGGATCCTTTACTAATACTGATTACTATTACCATCTATTCCACTGTATGATCACAATACTGCCATGTGCATCCTGCAGGACCCAGAAGACAGTCCATTCCCAAAGGACATGTCACAGAAGAGTCTTTCTCAAGAGAGTTGAACATTAGGGTAGCAAACAAATCAGTTGAAAGAGGTTCAATTGCTTAAATAATTAGTTGTTCATCTCAGCACAGTACAATCTTTAAGGATCTGAAGAGTTGATTAATTTCTTAAATGAAAATCCCCATTAAACTCCAAGAGATTTGCCCAGGCTACTTTGCAGCTTTAGGTTTTGCACACAAGGTTTTGAAAATTTCACTTTTTGAGTAAAAAAAAAGAAAAAAGGCTTTTGAAAATTGACTTCCTACCCAGGTGGTTGACACAACCTGAAATCCACCTGTCCACAAAGGATTTTCAAAAAACAATGGAAGCAAGGAATGGTGTTGAGTGGATCTATTGTTGCAACCTACAAGCATATAAATATTTTAACAGTCTATTTGTGTTCTTATTGTAAAATAGAGTTGTCCTTAACTGCTGTGGAAAGAAAAGCTCCCTGACTAAGGGAACTGTTGTCAGTATTACATCATTGCCTTCACCCAGGCTACAGTCTTCTGTTGCTTTTACTGAGTTTTAAAGGTCATTGATCCTTTAGTAAATTACCAGAGGCCACTGAAACCAGTAGGGGTCTTTTCCATTCACTCACACACTTGTTAGATTAGGCTCGTACATATTCCCTTGCTGTAACGTGGTACCCTGATACTATCCAGAGAATTAAGTCTCCCTCTGTCCATCCATGGTACCAAGACAAGCCTGTTGAACTACCTGTCAGAGAACCCACTCCCTGGTAGCAATGGGAGGAACACTCAGAACATGCACTCTAGTGTTTCTCTGACTCACCTTGCAGTTGGATGTCATGGCATGCTGACTGTGGTTTGGGATCAGTGCATCATATCGCCCCAAAGAAAGAACAAACATTTTACTGTTCTTGCAGTTACAGCTATGGAGCTTTACCAAGGAATAATTTTTCATCTCACTAAGGTCCTCAGTTCCATTATTATTATTGCTTTTGAACTAAAAATGTCTGCTTTAATCACTATGGTTATAGTTTTCTTTCTGCCATCTATTGAAGTCAGTAAAGTATCTCCATTACAGCCCAACCGAAAGGACATTTCCTCTCAAAAGAAAAGAGCAGCATGTTTCATGAAACAATTTATTTAAAGAACATCTGCCTGAGTTTTCAGAACGTTGCTGTAGGATATGGTTACACTGAACTGTAAGACAAAAATGTCTGGTTTTACTGTGTTCCATATCTCAGTTATTAAGTCAATTTTATAGGACCACTTATGTAGGCTGAAATTTTTCCTAATAAATCATTAGAGGATATTTAGGCCTCTCTCTCAGTTTGTGGTCTTTGTTTGTTTTCCAGTAACCACAAAACATCTGAACTAAATTATCTAGCAAATTTGATTACTTGTATTCCAGAAGTTGTACATCTTCAAGATATGTGAATGTCATTGCAACATCAGCAACCTCATGTTCTGACTGCATTTATATCACTCGGTTCCTCTTTCATTGCATTGCTGTCACATAGGTGTTAAATCATATACAAGCAATATTATACAGCTTCAACTTTTTCTAAAGTTGAATATATAAATTTTTAAAAATATTTATGCTTGGATCACATCACATGCCCCGTTTGACCTTTTTTAGCCATGACCCACTGCCCCTGCAGCTAACAAAAAACAAGCTGGCATCTTGCATAATGGTATAGGCTATGTGGTTTGAGGACAAAGGGTTCTGAAACAGGGTTTGTGACAACACCCAGGTGACTATTATTTCATCCATTGCAACAAATTCTTTAATGAAATAGAAACAATTGACTTTGAAAGTGTCTGAATGTTCCATTTGGATATGCCTCACCTTAGAAAGATTTATTTAAGATTTTTATTTAAAGTTTTGAAACAACTTTTGGCAAAAACTCAATGTATTTTTCAGAATTTAGATTCTTCAAAATAATTAACAGTCTATGTTTCCATCTTGATCCAAAGAGTTTCATTTCTACACAATCTCGATATTTTTTCAAGTTAAGGTTTTTATGTTTCAATCAGCTGTGTTTTGTTTGTTTGCTTGTTTTGTTGCAGCCATGGTGTAAATGAACTTAGCACAGAAGAGATGGTAGATGCTTCAGTACGGGATGACAGACAGCAAGAACTAGTCCCCCTTTATTTACTAGAATTATGATGTCTTCATTTAGACAATAAACTTTTTTTGACAACTGAAAGCAAAAGTAAAAAAAAAAAATAAATTCCAAAGATGATACAGTAACTCTTAATTTTCTTTAACAATAAGAGAAACCAATTTTTTTCTTTTTTTTTTTTGCTTTTGCTGCTTAAAAGTGAGCTCTAATTTTATGTAACACTCTTAAATCCAAGCCCAAAATAATAATTTAAAAACAGCTTAAGCCACTGAAAAGCAAGTGTAACCCATGAAATGCATTGGCTATAACCTGGGAGGTGTCTTTCCATGTTAGCGTTCTTCAGCACAGGGAATACAAAAGTTAATTAAATTAGATATTAAATTAAGCATAGTTTTGACACAATACAGTTCACTGGAATTTTATACAATAAGCTCCCGGAATTAGTCAGGGTCAATAAAGAATTACTTCAGCAACCCCCCATGGTACAGACATTGTCTCATCAGGCAAGATAAGAATGTACCACACATTCCACTATTCAAACTGGGCTTTTAAATGTTCAGATTTTTTGGGTGGGTGACGGAGAGAAAGAAAGGAAAATGAACAGACTTTCAGCAAAGAGTTTGATATAACATAATAGGAGCAAAGAGTCTTTCTACTCTGCATTGCTCCCCTGGCCTGCGTGAGCAGACAAGGAGGCTTTCAGGCGCTCCATTTGTGTCAGACTCCAAGCTACATTCCACATTTCCTTGCTTTGGGCACCATCTGTAGTGTGCATATTCCTTTAGGACGCCAAACATCCCTGGGAAAACAACAGCAAAACCCCAAACATACACAATACGCAGCCCATTCTCACACAGTAGAAGCCTCAGTTGGAAAATCTAGACAATAAAAGCTTTAAATAAAAAATATTATCTCTAGGCAGAACTGTATTTTCCTGGTCCCCTAGAGAATTTTTCTCTTGTTTGTGGCTTTGTTTTTTGCCAGTGGGTACCCTGCTTCCCTGTTGTTTGAGGTAAAGAAATCTATAATGATGTCTCTTTCTCCATTAAAATGTCCCTGCAAATGACTAGAGATAAATTCACAGGATTTTTAAAAGCCTCAGTGGATGCAAAGTTGGAAAACTGACGTGTTTTACTGCTACACTAAGAATATTACACAATGTCAGCAAACCTAATGAATCTTAGTACAAAGCATACAGGTTGGTTCATTGCAACACAGCTTGCCTGCAAGCAACAACTTTGTCTTTACTGATCTCCCTGCCTATGCCAGACAGAGGTGCAGGGGGAGGTTTACTTCCCACATCTCCAGTGTTTGCGGAGGCTTCAGTAGCAGTGTGTTATTTTTCCACACACGTTTGCCAGCTGTTTTATCTTACAGGTCACTCGGGGCTTTCAGGTAAGGGAATGTTCCTACAGAGGAAGATGGTGAAAGCAAGCAGTGTGACACCCTTCCTTAACGTACCTCCATTTTCAAGCTGTTCCAGAGATGAACTGCTGAGCATTGAATACACTAGTCATCAAGTCCACATCCAGTGATTTGGTATTACCAAGCTTCAAGCAATGCTCCATTCTGTGAGAAGTGAAATTCCTGCATTTTACATGCATTCAGTTTTGTTAGTATTTAATGTTCACTGTCTACAAATTGTCTAACTTGTGCCTTGTGGCAAGTCAGGCCTGAGCTTTCATGGGTCACCATGAGACGCTATTATGGCCTAATAGGAGTTTTCTTCAGAATGGCACCAGACTGTGGAACTGCTTAAAAGCGGAGTTTGGGGAGTAGCAGGAGAATATTGCATTAGGCCTCAGTTATTCTGTGCTATCCGGGAAGCAGCAGCAAAGCGTGTGGATCTCATCTAGCAGATCCATGAGTATCTGGAGATATTCAACCTGCCCCCTCCCAAGTCATACTCTTTAAGTATGGCTCTGTTTTTAAGGATCTTCATTAAGGCTCCATCTCCTTAGTTGTCTTGTAGAAGAACATGACCAGGATCTTAGTTCCTTCATTTGGTCCTCTGAGTTATCATGTATATCAGCTCTTTCATGCTCACAAAAATAAAGATATCTCCCAAAACAGTGCAAGATAACCAGACCTCAGCAAGGGAGTATGTATTTGATACAAAAGAAATGCACAGTTTACAGATGAGTATATTTTTAACATCCAGGATCTGTGTGGTTTTGCTCTTCTCTTTTTATGGGTGCACATTTTAAATAATGTTTCAGAAGACTGACCTTTTGCTGAAGAGACATAAAGCTGGGGTGAGAAGTATTAGGGGAAAAGGAGTAATAAAAATCTTTATTAAATTTTACTTCTGTTGCTAACAAAGGTGAGTACGCATGAGAAAGTGCCTGCATGTAGTTCTGTCCATCGCGTCCCCAAAGCTGAGCTTCACATTGCATTTAATTCTGAAAGAAGTAAGGCCAAGGAAAGGCAAAGATATGTTTTACTTTGTTGTGCATTTGGTCTGGCTAAAGCAGTAACAGCCTCACAGAAGAAACCCAGCCCAATTACTGCAGACATGGTTCTCTGTTTACATGTCCTATATGAACATTAGGGGATTGCTTTATTAGATTTTCACAGAGTTCACAATAGTCCAGCTCTGAAGCCCACCAACATTGGAATTTTTGTTTTTCAACTTGCACCAGGTTTTCCTCCTCTTTGACTTGTACAGACTTGTACTTTGTTGTTTTGGTTGGTCAGGAAAAGTATGAGAGGATTTCATAGGGAAACTTAAGAAGGTCTCAAGAATCTTTGGTTTCAAAGCTATTAGTAGGACAGTTCTATTGAATTTTTGGGTGGCTCCAGGCTCAGAGCCCTCCTGTAGTAGGCACCCTATGGTACATTACTGCCTGCTTCCAATGAACTAGTAGGAGGTAATTTGTTGTTTTTTTTTTTAATATGATACAAATAGTTTTTATTAAAGAAAATACAACTGTAGAAAGGGATGCTGTCTTGTGATGATTAAAGGATCTTTAACCTGTTCAGTGTCACTACTAAACTGAGGCTGAACAATGTATGAACATCTTCTACCACTATTAATTAATTGCTGCATTTTAGGTTTGACATGGAACAGGAGAGATCACTATAACATATCTCAGGGACACTTTTTTCTTTCAGGACCTCTAACATGCTTGTTATATCTACCCATCAAGTACTTTGTTATATTTAAATTATAAACTCTTTGGTCTGGGGCCATACCTTTCCATAGGTTTGCACAGTGCTTAATGTAACAAGCCCCTACCTTCAGGGAGTTCTGCAGTGCAAATTAATGATGTCAAGTCTCCCAAAACCCATATACAAAAGGACATTAAGTTTGTGAAGTAAGGATTCAACAACCAGGAGGTACCAGAATTAAAGTTTCCTCTGCAATTGGCTATGCAGTCTTAATTTGGTATGCATGCAGGCATGTATTATGGTACAGACTCTCATTATACAGCCATATGCCTTGTACAGGAACAGGCAATGCTCACTACTGCTATTGAGTATTTTATTTCATTCTTCTTCACTGCAGAACCTCCTGCATTCGCTGCTGCATCTCATCAGACTCATGAATCTTCTATAATTGCCAAATGTGTGATCTTGTTTTAGTTGCCTGCTTTAAGAAGCATAGGGCTTGACTTTTTAAAGCAATTACAATGTATAGCACATTTCTACTCAGAATAGATGTCAGTGCAATAGAAATCTTGCCACATCTGCAAACCAGAAACATTAGCTTAGATGTCTCGAGTTGGATCCCCAGAAAATGAGAAGCACAGCATTACCACCTCCAAAACCTTGGTTTAAATCACTTGCTTTTACAAACTACATAGAAGTGTCTGCCAAACATATAGTTCACCAGACATATATTTCACTACACAAGCACTGATGTGTCTTAATACTTGAATCCTCTGCCCCTTTTACTGTAGCCCCAACACGTCTCCTCAGAGATCTCTTTGAGCTGTCAGTTATTTAGCAACTTCTCAGGGCTAAAAGCTTGTTTTAGCCTGTGTAAACTAAGCACCTGAAGATAGGCACAGTTCTCATTAGACTTCTGTCTGGGAGGAGAATTTGGCACACATTTACTGCCTTGCCAGGGTCTTCAAAGGGATTCCCTGTGTGATCCTGCCCGGTTCCTAAACTGAATAGTTTGGCAAAACATGGCCTTAGATCATGCTATGTCACACACCTGTGGTGGGGTCCAGCTACAGCCTCAGTAATAAAATTCACTGCAGCACCCAAGGAGATTAATTTCTTATAAATGTCTACCACGCAAAATGCACAGGAGTCCCCTTTGTTCACCAGAGACTGATCTTTCATAATCTCCATTGATCTAGGACTTTGCTTGTATCGTTGACTTCTTTGACATGATCTTGCCTACTTGCTGTACTCCTCCTCGCTGTTTTAGGCTGTGAAGGGTGCCTAATGATCATGTTGTTATCTTATGGCAAGATCCACAGAGCAGTGAACTCCTCCTATTCTTCCCTAACCAGCCTCAAGACATAATTAACAGTTCCCTTCCCCACAGTGAGTGTACCATGTAAAAGCAGCATGACACCTAGCCAGTCCACTATAGAGTCTCACCCTCACAAACATTTTTCTTTGCTCACTTTTTTTCCCCTTGAGCTCTATTTTATCCAAATCTGTGAAGCTCACTGCCACCTTTGAGGACAAGGAGCAAAAAAAACCAGTAACAAACTACCTGGACTACCTACGCTTGCAAAAATAATACATAAGGACCAAACAGTGCTTGTGTTTTAAAATTTACTGATGTTGGGATGAAGATTCACTCTCCCCTTAAGGAGACAGAGATAAGAGTGACTTCCCCTGAAATTCCTGTATTAATTAAAAAGAAAATAGTGCTTCCCTGGAACAAATCCCTCATGTTACTTTCTAATCATCAATTTACAAGTACAGATTCTAAAGCAAAACACCTGTGGGTGGTTCTGAGATCATTAACAAGATATGAATCTTTTAATAAATAATCTCATGGGTATGGCATCTTAGGAAGACAGGTACCAATTTCTACATTATTTTAAAGCCTGCTGTGCAGTTAGGCTGGATGCCAGTGCTGAAAAAGAACAGCCTGAATCTTGGCATGGCAAACCTCCAGTGGGCAGCTTTAGTCTGAGAGTTGTCATGTTGTGCTCTTCCATGGCACTGTTCTGCAGAAGCTATCAGAAGAAGAGGCCCATATCTGGTAGTACAGCATTAGTGATGTGTAAATCCAAGGGTTCTCATGCTGTCAGTTAAAGCCTACTTAACGCAGACTGTGTGCGCAGCATGTAAAATAATCTAAGGGTACACACAGTCTCTAAGGGTGTGTTTGTCTCTAAGGGTGTGTATGTCTGTGGTGGCAGCAACAGGAGGAAGAACTTGCAGGGGGACCATAATTCTGGATGTGCTTTCCCTGCTGGAATGGCTGTAAGTGATGGGTGATCTCTGAGGTGGCTGAATTCAGTGCCTTTCTGACTGGAATGATAATGCCATCAGGAAGATAACAAACAAGATGAAGCATCCAAAATGCCTTATTAGCCTTTGATGGATGTGAGGAGCTGCCAGCAGAAGCAAAATATATACGAACTGCATTTCAGCTGCTTTGTGTATGAAAGTGCAGTGCTGGAGCAATGTGGAGGGTGTGCACACATTAATTCTCCTTCCATGTGGTAGAGTAGGTGGAAAAAAAAGCCAGGAGGAAGAATTATAGTAGTCTCCCTTTTACTGTTGTGATTTTATTTGTAGTCAGCTTTGTCCTTTCAGTCAGCTATTTACAATTCTGTTGTTTGCTCTATTTATTGTTACAGGATCACACACTTGGCCCACAAAGTCAGCGTATTTTGCACGAGGATTGTATCATTTTGATGTTTCTTTTAGCAGGTTTTTTTTCTATTCTAATCTGCTTGCTCTGGCTATCTGGTTTGAATAGCTAATATAGAGTTTATTCTGTTGGACAGTAGCACAAGGTTTAGGACAGCGTATTGGGGTGTATTACAATGAAAAAGACCTCAAACGACTTAAGAAAGAGGCTTTGTGTGTTCCCTGCCCCAGCTGACTTGACTGTTGGTTAGGACAGCAGCACAGCACGTGGTCAGACTCCTTCTCTGCCTCTCATTCTCTTCTCTGAGACCACGCTAGCTCTATATTGCTGAGCACAAGTGTTCATTTGTTTATGCTCCCCTCCTTGCCTCTACCCTGGGAATATATACAATGGAAGAGAAGTACTTTGATCCGTTTTTACACTTCACAGTATTCTGGCATCAGCCAACCTTTCATGTGTAGCTGCTATGGTTAAAATAATAGTTATACTAGCACCTCCCCAGCGAAAAGATGTAACAAAGTGCTGGTAACGTAAGGTATGCAGTCCCCATGCTGATGCCCCTGCCAACCCCAGCTGTTAAAGCCACCACAAGATAATCAGATTCTTTTTTAAAATATGATATGTGGAGCTCTCTCTGTCCTCTGACTTTTGAACTTCACAATTTTGCCCGCTATGGAAGGTAGAAATACAATCTGTTACACTCTCTTTTATTCTTTTAACACTGAGTGGAGATCTTCATTCACACTATTACAAAAGCTTTTTTCAAGGCAAACACTAATTCTGTGGTTTAGTTCAAATACCGTAAGACTCAGAAATAGTGTGAGGCTTTAAAACTGAAGGAACTTGAGTTTCAAGGGACACATCACACAGAAATCATATGACTTGCAGCAGTCGTACATACTAGAGAGCGCTCATTTTATCAATGGGAATCTAAGGCTTAAACTGTTAGTGTGCTCTCTTATTTTCTCAGCAGCTAGCAAGTACCTTCAAAATACTATTTCTATTATTTTGTATTATTTGGGGCTATTTACATTCTTGTATCTTTTATATTTAATGGATCAAAAAAAAGTGGACCTGAACTCATTCTTATTGGCGAGTGAGTTGGTGCAACTGCCCTTATGGGGCTGCTCCACTGTCTTGGCTCCTTAAACATTGCACTAAAAGTGTATTTCCTCACACTAATCTTATCAGCTATATGTCTCTTTTCCTACGACACTATGTAACTGTTCAGTCCTTGGAAAACCACTCGTTTCTTACAGTGAGTGATTTAATCATTTTAGCCACATGCTCTCAGGATAATATCTTGAACAAGATGTGCAACTGATTTAGTTTAACAGTAAAGTATTCATAAGGAAGTATTCAATAGTGAGGCATCACAGGAGCTGTCAGAGCAGAACAAAAGAAAGGATTAAATGCAACTCTGCTTATAAATATGTAGCTGAGCGATTTAGTTCAACATATTCTGTATCTATAGAGAATGCCTCAAATCAGATTCTTTTCACAGACCATACTCCTGGTTCTGCTATGTCCACTTTTCATCACTTCAGCACTTGGCAGGACAGCACCTGGCAGGACTTTGTCTTAAAACTGGTGTTCATCTCAGGTAATTTACATCTCTCCTTTGCAAATATCCTACTAGTTTGAGAGAGGACAGAAATAAAAATCATCTTACATTCTGGATAACTTTTTTTTTCCTTTTTCTTTGCAGGAAGCCTTAAGAGTTTGTAGAAAGCATGACTGAAACCCATTTGAAAACAGTTTCTCCTGCAGGTGTTGCCATCCCATGGGAAGGAACATATGTCAGGCATTCTTTTACCATCCCATATGATTATGTGACAAGCTTCTAAATGCATCTCTCACAGTCAACCCACAACTGCTGAAGCATGAGATAAGAAAGATTAGTTTAGCTGGGAGCAGATCTAACTTGAGGGTCTGCCTGTACACTACAGTCATTAGTTCTGCCAAACATACAGCACCAAAAAAGTCCTGCTACATTGCCCAACATTTTTACATTCACTGCATCTGTACATGCCAACATATTGCTTTTCATTGTAGGATTTCAGCAAAACAAACCCTTCAATAGGAAAAACACTGTAAGCCATGTGGCAATAAGGATTTACAGGGAAGTAAACTTGAAGGTTTAATGCAAGCAAGCAATACCTGCTTACTCTGTCTTATACAACTTTCTGACTGGCAACGAGGTTGGGTCTACACAGTATCTTCCTTGCTGAGAACAGAAGCAAAATATTAAGCCAATTCCCTTATGGCATGGTAAGATGCACTAGGCAAAGATTCAAGAGAATAAGCAGATTCCAACATTTACTGTAAATTTAACTTGACAAAAATGCAAACTATAAGGTTGCTTAAGTTCAAGGGATTCAGACTGTGATCAGTCTAATGAGAGCCCATGTAAAAGAGATCTGTCAATGGCATGGGGGTAATAAGGGTGGATATGCTCATCAGGGTTTTTGGTCAAGCAGCCATAAGTTAATCAGCCAACTTGAACGTGATTACTCCAGTGTAAAAGCTAGTGTAATCATTTTCAATGAGCTGTCATCGGCGTTTTCTTCTTTGCACTCGTATCTGATATTCCCAAGTATTAACCTAGCCAATAGAGTCAAGACCCACCTGCCTTCTGCTTGGAAAGTGTCTGAATCTAACCCTGCAGTTTCCTAGCTCCCTCCCTTCTCCATCAGTCAGAGGTCCTGACTCATTTATTTACCCTTGTCATCAAGAAAGCAGGATTGCTTTTCTAACATTTCATGGCCATCAGACAGACATCATGAATCTTGATGACTGCCCGAACAGAAAGACCTGTTTGTGCCCACAGCTGCAGGAGATGAACAGTGCTTGTAGACAAATCATGGCACTTGGTGACAAATGCTTCAATACCCAGCAGGTTTTCCCACTGGCCATCCCAATCCACAGTGCTACCACAGGAGCATATCTTCCTTATCATTAGATCAATCTTCAATTTTGCATTATAAATGATAGGGTCCTTATAACTGAATTAAGGATTATTATATAGGCTTAGAAACTGGGATGATCTGTGAAACATATTTTTCAATGCAAAATGCTTTAATACCTATAGAATGCCTTCTTTGATGAAAGATTTTAGTTATATGCTCTCTACTGAAACATTTGAAGCAGCAGCTCCTGGCAACAGTAATTGACAAGGCTTGTTATAAGGAATTTTAACTAAGCAGAATAAGAGATAATGATATGTGGTTAAGTAATTTAGGCAGGATATCAGAAGAAAATTCAGAGTGAGACCTATTAGACAATGAAAATATTGTCCAAAGGAAGTGATAAAAGCCACATCACTTAAAATATTTAAAGCTGATTTGTTTAAAGCTCCAGAGAGGATAATTATATTGAATCAATCCCCATTCACAGAGAATGAAATCAGCTTCTATTCAGGAGCATGAAATAAATTACTTAACTGGCCATTGTAGTCTCTGACTGAGGTGACTCCATGGTTTTTCTTCTCTTCAGGGGATGCTGCTTCACTCTATATGTTTGTTTTCAGAGGGGAAAAACACTTCTAGAAAGGAATTAATCTGGAAGCCTAGTTTAGATAGCCTCCCAAAACCACTGCTGTACTCCAGTGTATAGTACATGCAATGGTGTAGTAAAGCTGTAAAATGAGTAAAACAAACTATCCCAGAGTATCACGGTTCTGCTAGATCCTGTACCCCTTACCAAAACGACCACTGTAAAACAAAAACTATTAATAATTTGTAACTGATTTTTACCTCACCTTCAGTTTTTACTGGAACACAAACAGTTCTTCCACATGTTGGCTTGTAAAACCCCATTCTGCAATATTTGAGGGATTGCCTGTGGTATATTCTCCTTCAGCACATTGAATCAACTAATCTAAAAGTGTTTTTTGTTTTTCCATAATGTTGAGTCTCCCTTCTACTGTATGGATGATTACAAATTAAGATCCCTGTGTCATTAGAGCTCTAGGTCATATCATAAATCAAGCACTGATGGAAAATGTTGACAAAAGCAATTTATAAGTTTTCAACTCCGAGCCCCATCTAGATGTGCTCTGATTGTTTTGCAATTGTTCCTTGGAGGAAATATGTAAGTGGGGCACCAGTGGGTTCCTGTCTGAAAACAATGAAAATTATAATTGCAGTACAGGAGCTGTCCTTATTCAGTAATAAGACTTTGTATTGAGGGCCGGTTTCCAAATGGAAGTTTTTGATGCAGACATCTGTTAATAAAATATTTACTACTAAACTTTGATATGGAAATAAACCAGCAAGTCTGATTAAGTCCTTAGGGCTAAGACAATCCTTAGGGCGAAAGGCAAAAAACAACCACCCTCCCAATCCTCAGTTTTAACTAAAATGTACAATTATACAATACATTACAGTTACATCAGGGTTTTGACTATAAGGCCGTTTTCCAATGGATTTAAATGCCACATATTAAAAAAGGATCAAAGTTTGCTACAGTGTGATCAAATGTTCTCAGTTTGATGCGTATCCATCCAAATAAATGTCTGTTCCTTATAATTTAGTTAATATATATTCCTAATTCTAGAAAGACTTAGGTTCATATTTAACTAAATCCTTGTAGCAATCCACTGATCATAATGAGATTATCCACAGTTTATTGACTTAAGCCTACAGCAATGGAAAATTAATTTTTTGCGCCAATATATTTGTATGTTATACAAAAATATTTAGGACAGCAGTCTGACTTTTCTACAGTTTATTTTTAAAATTATGCTAACTCATTTTGCACAATTCTTAGTGTTTGTGCATGCGCAAACATATATCTTGATATATTCCCTTTTTAAAGAAAGATGTGTACACAAAAGGCAAAAACTATATAGGTATGTATCCAGGTACTTTTAGCTTACCCACACAGCAATTAAATGCATACATACATACAGACAGACATATTTATACACATGTATATACAGACTTACATATTTATGTATTCATAAATATTTATATGTATGTCTGTATGTATATGTGTATACATACACATGTAAAAATGAATATAGTAAGATGCAGAGTAAGTGGAGAGGCAGAGCAATATAATACCTTAGAATCCGTGTTTCAAATACATAAAACCATGGTATTAACATAGATTAATATTAGAAGGGATTAGGAAGAAAAAGAAACAGTGGATTATCATGAAAGAGTTGAGACTAATAAGGAAGAATAAATAGCTGAAAATTGGAGTACTTCCCCAGAAATTATGGGATCTTACTTATCCCCACTATCTTCTCCATGTCAATGACTGTGTAAGTTAAGAAATTCACATACAAACATTGCCGTCAGTCACTATCAGTCAGTATTTCATTTTTGCAGAATAATCTAATTCTCCTATGTGCAGATTTGTACTTCATACTTTACTACATCTTCATGTCCTTGTAGTACCACAAGTACAGTCTACTTCCTGACAAAATGAGATAGCTAATATATGGTATGTCAGTAAAAAGAAAATAGTGTAGCAATTCCAGCTGTTTCACAAGCCAGTTTCCACCTGGCCCATAACATTTCATTCAGAAAAGATTGGGATTAGCTCTTCAGACGGCATGCACTGCCCCAGCAGCCAGCTGGCTTCTCCTGTGTCCACAGATGAGCAGGTGGTTGGTCTGCAATAGGAGCAAGGGGCTGTGGAGAGTAACACATCACCTAACTCTATGCCAGAGACAGGAACACACAAAGAGCAATCCTACCACCACTGCTCAAGAACTGGCCCCAAACCTTGGATTATTTTTCTCCACAGTATTAAAATAAACTCTCTCCAACACTTTTCTGCAATGTCAGTATGGTTGTGATACACCTAAGCATGGATATAACTAAATGATACACCTGGTATCAGCTATCTACGTGATCTTTCAGACATCAGTTTGTTCTGGAAACTACATATTACCAATCTGCCTGCAATGCAGCCTGTGCAACTCCACTGACTCCAGAAAAATTCCAAATATACATTTCTTTCACAGCTAATACATTTCTTCTGTAGTTAATAATGCCCAAACTTTGCTTACCTAATCTAAACTAGTAATGGTAGTGAAATAATCTACAGTAGGTCTCTATATGATTCCTACTGCTAATATAATTATACTCCTATATCTCATTTGAGATACAAAAATGCCATGTACTTTAATGCTATACAATTTGTCTGAACCGACACAGGATGTTTGACCAGAAATCTAACTCAAATCCTTACGACGGGCACTAGGTTTTAAACCATCATAGATTTTTTTTTTTCTTGTAATATCTTCTGAAACAGTAATTATCTGACCTGTTTAGAGGATTTTTAAAAATTTTATTTTGAGGGCAATCACAAGAAATTATCTCAATTAGACAGCAGTATTGGCACAGCTGTTTGGTCCCCAAAATGAAGGAGTTAACTTTAACCATCATAGTTTTAGAATAGTACTATGAAATTTGCTTTCAACTTTTTTAGCCTTAAGGTTCACATTTATGTTTTTCTTTGCAAAGTTAGAAGAACAAGAAAGTGACCTTTAAAAAATAAAATAAGAACTAGGAATCTATTGTAATTCATGCTTTAGGAGCTGGAATTATTTTAAAAAATCCCAATATCATGAGAACTGGCAGCCCTGAGACTGGATTAAAATTATCCAGCAATTCCTCCAATAATTGTCTGATTTTTTTTTAAAAAAAACTAATTTATTTCCACGGAGTTTGGGGAAGTACAAAAATGCCTAACATTTCTGCCTAAGAACTTGAGCATGCTGTTTGAAGTATGATTATTTAAGAAGCTGTCTCAAACCATTTTTAGATTTTGGCATACAGTATTGGGCTGAACTATAAATTTTCCTTTCCCTTACTTTTCTCTTGAGCTTCGATTTGTGTCAGTATAAAGCCACATGGGTCTGTGAAAGCCATAACTTCAAGCATGGCCATGTGTGTTAATTGGAGAAGTCAAGGAAGATAAACAAAATAATATGCAATAGGGACAGAATACTTGCTCTTGAATTCTAGAAATGACTAGAAATGCATTGAAATATATATGCCTCCCATTGGTCTCTGCACATCAGTGTGGCAAATCCACAATTCCAACACTCTCTGTGTTAACGGGCACTTGCTGGTTTTTATTTGTACAAATCTTACCTTTGATTTACACTTTCAAAACACAGAGAAAGGGAACTACTGCATGAATTATGGTTCAGTTTTTCCACTCTGTACTTAAAGACATTAGATATAAAATCTTATATGAAACAGCTTTAAAAACAAGACTTCCTATAGAACTGATTTTCACTGCTCCTTAAAAGTCACAGCTGAGTTAGCTGTACTCACTAAGGAGTGTGGTGTTACTTAATATGAGAAAGTGGGTTGAAGGGGGAGGCTTAATGTAGAGTGAATATCTGCCATTCAGAAGAAGCAGTGGTAGGCATATAATATGGCAGTTAGGTTGTATACAATAAAGTGCAGTCTTTGAAAGATTTACACAGCTTATCCATAGGAGTCTTTCCTGGCATCCTTTCAAGAAAGTTGTTAACTAGCCTCAGTGTTGCTATCATATTCAATCAGGTGGACCCTCTCACCCTGTGAGAAACCTGAGGGATGCCTACAGCAGTTCCCTTTGCAGGGTGAGGATCATTACCTGGCTGATACACAGACCACTGCTGCGGTTACCAACACTTCATTATTTCTGTGAAATCATAATTGCTGTTTCCTGTGGCACTTTGAATCAAATACCTATCATCAGCCAGGTAATTATATTTGTTTCTGGAGATTGCTAGGCTTTCCATTGGCCAAGATTTACCATGTCACTCACTCTAACTGCCAGCCCCTGTGGAAGATCAGGGTCATGAGAAATCTAAGCAGGGAGGAATAGCTGAATTCACTCTTTACAATGGTTTTTAACGGTTGGCTTTGGCTGTGGCCTGAAACGGGCAGCCAAGTGCAGCTCCAGGAAAACCCTTTATAAAGTTTCCCCCACTGCAGACAGGTGGCAGCTGCAATGCAAAGGCCCCTTTTTGGGCTGAGAAATGGACCACATGGGAGCATATATTTAAAAATTTGAAATGTCCTTTTTTCTGCTTTTGCTGTATCTGAAGCAACAGCTGCTTCAGCTGAGCTGCTGCGTTCAAAACTCTCAACATCCTTCTCATAATAACAGATGCATTATTGAGCATTATGAAAGAGTCTCTCCAGGGGAATGGGGCCTGCTCTTGGGGTGCCAAAAACCACAGATATTAGTAAAAAGACAGATGATTTGTGAATTTGAAACTGCCTGGTTCTGTCTCTCACTGTGTTAATAATGAATTCATTACAGAAGAGCTGTAGCTCTCCCCACTATCCAAGTGAATCACCTTTTTTTTGTCTGGCAACCCAGCACTTAGTAATAAAAGCAGTTCTGATCTGAAATTATACACATCTTGGAGACACTCTCTGTTTCTGTAAGCAGCCGTTAGACTCCTGTGCAATCTGAAAGTTTGCACTATGGCTTCTGTGCTACTGACTTCAGGTGGTTTCAGACTGTTCCACCTGAGCTGAGGAAAGAAAATATGCCTGTATGATCTGAACAGCTTGCCATCAACCAGTGCTTCTAGCCTGATTATAAACAAGGATGGTGGGGCAGAAGAGAGAAAGTTCAAGAACTGCATTTCTTTTTGATCAAGTGTACTGAAATACTTGCAGGCTTAAATCACAGGGTTTACTGGGAGGTTGCAAGGCATAACCATGGCAGGCCTTAACATCCTTGTAGCCTCTGACCCCCTCGGAGAAGCAACATATGAACAAGACAGTAGTTTAGCATGGGAGGTACAGAACCGCCTGCTACTGAAGATGCTGTCTGCGCTGGTCACTGTACAGCAGTACCAGGTAATAACGTAGTTTCCATATTACTAGGAGATTATGAAGTTCTCTGCTTCCAACCTGCCAATGGACGTTTTTGTAATGTTCCTCCCATGGGGAAGAAGAAGCCCAAGGGACAGCACAAAGGTGTTTAAAGTTTAACAAATACCTAAAAAAGGAATGTGTGAAGGTATACATAAGATAGGCACCACTGTGGCATCACTGGTGAGCCTTCAGAAATAGTGGGGTAACAGTTTGGAAAGAGCCATCAGGACACATAGCTTATGCTCAGTGTGATAGATGAGAGGGACACTGGGTTGAAACAAGTGGGTAGATGAAAGATGATTGCAGGAACATTTTGAGAGGAATGGACTATGGAAAAAACTATTATTTGTGTACATTTTCACAAAATGAAGTTTTTACTATTTGCAGAACTCCAGTTATGAAACACAACAGCACCATTCTCTTGCAGAGTAATCAATGGAAAAGTACGAACATTACCCAGCAAGTGATACTGTTCTTCAGCTGCTGAGTAAAAAACTGCTTTATACAACTTTAATGTAGCTTGCCAGTCTGTTGGAACCAGACATTCCTAATATTTCTTTAGTGAATTGACTTTGTCAATTCCCTATTATAACCAGCAAACAGCAGTCAAAAAAATAAAAGGTACTACAAAACAAAATGGTCCAACATCAGGAAAGGGGTTTGGCAGGGATGCATTATATCACTCACTCAGCTGTTCAGATGCTATAGCAAAATGATAATGTACATTGATCCTGATCATTAGATTATGGAGTATGAATCTGAGGAAACAGACAGTGTGGTCTTGGGTACAGCATGATGATGATGGTGATGGTGATGATGGTGATTATGATGATATCCTTCCTTATTACTTGGAGGAGTCAGTTGGGGTCCTGGTCACAAAAGTGTCTAAGTTTGTGTTGTTTCTGGACTACACATGCAACATGATCTTTTTTGGTTTTCCTTCTTCAGAACTGGTAAAGTCCAACAACAATGGACATTAGTAGTGAAGTGTCTGGGAAGGAATTTCAATACCCCATTTTTCCAGCATATAAAGATAAGAGATGTACTAAAATACCTGTGAAAGACAGTAACGGCCCATGAAAACTAGGAGATTATGAAAGGCAAGTGGGACAATTACAGTGCTTGTTCTAGCCTTTCAGTGGCTTTCTTGATCCCCTGAAGAAACAAAGAGGTATAGGCATGGCAGAAGGGAACTGTATTAATCAGGAGGTAGCACATTAGGTAAATGGTACGAGGAACTACATAAGGAGTGCTCAGTGGAAAAGAAGTCACTTTAAAGCTTAGGTAAAATACTAAAGAATGTATAACATGAGGAAGCAATCCCGAACTATGACCACTGTTATCCCTGAGGATAATTATAAATGGTCTGCAGCTGACCAGCAGATCACCTGCCTTCCACACACAGAGCCCTTCAGGTATGGCATAGTATCATAGCATGTGTAGACATGTAGACTTGTGGACAAGTAATTGGCCATATAACATACCCTACACACTGACACAGACCATACACTGCCATACGTGAGAAGAATTTTTTTGGAAACTGCCAAAATATTTAATGCAGCAGCCCTATACTTTCTCTCCAGTATGTCTGGGATAAGATCCTGGCATTCATCAACTAGATGTCTATTTTTAAGCATATGTGCCAACAATGCTCACTGATACATAATCCTACTCATTTAAGGAGATTAAATCATTTACCCTCTCAGTAAAAATTCTACAGACAACCTATGTAACTTGTCAAAATACATAACCACTTAATGAATATGCTACTCAAAACTATATTTGTGTAATTTTCGCACATTTCTTCTGTAAACTGCACATTAGTGAAACAGTTGACTTTGACCAAGTTACATCAAGCTAAGTTGAGCACGGGAAGGAAGTCCACTTAAAACCATTTCAGACTGGCAAATGTGCCTAGATATTACTCTTGGCTGACCTGGGGACCTGCAGGGACAATTCTGGAACATAAAGCCATATTAATACTTTGAACATAATCAGTGTGGATTATATGTCTTTAAAAACTGATCAAAGTCCTTGTCTGACCAATACAAATGTTTTACTTATTCTTATGACCATTCAGATCATTATGGCCATTCTGATCCCTAAGTACTATTTAGACATAAAGAAAAAAATACATTTGGATCTGGCTATTACTAACATAGAGCCAGATACAATTAAAAATGCACTGTATTACAGAAACATAGTTGCAATAACACTTGCTTCTCATTACACTTTTAAGAAATAAGAATTTATTACTGCATAATTTCCAACTATAAAACAAAAGTATTCTTTTAGGATCCTGATGTAGTCAGACTATATTGCTAATATTAGAAAAAAGCTATGTTAAGATTAAAATGATAACATGTATAACACTTGATATTTTGCATGCAGCGATTAAAAGTTTTGATTCACATTTTTAGACAGAAATTCTCTTCTCCTCAAGTGATTTTTCTAACTCCTTTTGAAGGTCATACCAGCATGGAAGCAAGTTGGCCTGAGTCAGCACAGATAGTAGCTGTATCATTCTTCACACTTTAAAGCCTAAGTCGTGTATTTTTTCAATTACAGAAAAAGAGTTCACAACTGCTTTTTCAACATATTGCATTTCAGCTTTAAAAATAAGCCTTCAGATATATGCCCTTTTGAAAACACGAAAAGGAGATTTCAGTTCAAAATGAAAACCCCATCATTCCAGTTAATAAAAAACACTTGTTAAAGCAAAGATGAGCTTTGGTGGAAATGTAAGTTTAAAATTATTTGGACTAAATGTATGTGTAATAAAAACCCTCCCAACAGAGAGGATACATTTTTACAACATATTCCTGTCATTTCTTGTTTTCTAGAGTACAGAAGCACTTGTACAACTCTACGTAGAGCAAATCTCCTGGCAAACTACTATATGCAATCTGAAAGTTAATGTAGCAACACTGTTCAGAGCTGAGACAAAAACACACTTCCAGCCGCGAATTCTTTTACTTTTATTGCCATTTTGCTAATTAGAAATATTTGTATTTCCAAGATGACAAATGTGAATGTAGTTGCAAAAAGCCATAATTGCTATTAAGAATAACTGGGTTAATTTCTGAAGGGGATTTCTAACAACTTCAGTTCAAATGCAATGCTATTGTAATAACACATAGTGATTTACTTAAATGTTTATGCTGGCATAAACATATCTGCTAATGTGTTTTTCCAGGATTTGACCCATAATAGTCACAAAAATTGTTTATTCAATTCACTCCATTTGTTAGGATGCTTGAATTTAGGTGCTAGCTTCTCTACAGTACCATCAGCACTTATGTTCAATATTAACTCTCTTTTTCCCTTCCATTTTTCTTTTCTTGTCCCCATTAAATCAAAGCAGCACAACGTAACACAAGGTCATTGATGGCTCTTCCCCCAAAGAGTAAGACCTAGTCTCTTCTTGCAGTATTGGCGGCTAGGGACACTTTTCAGATAGTGAGAATGTTCTAGGAATCTTTCATTCTTTCCATCCTAAAAGTGGAAAAAAGGACCAACTGCCCTTGAAGCAGCAGGAAGCTGCTTCCCAGCTGCTAAGACAGACAGGGATAGCAGCAGGGAACACCACTCACTCCAGCAGCTGGGAAATATCCATTTGGGTGTGTGGGTTGGCCTTGTGTGACTATTTGTGGAATCTGTCTATGTGCAGCTTATGAATTCTGTGTTGATACTTTGAAGCTGCTCTTGTAAAAATTCTTGAAAACTAGAACACCATGGTGGCCCACATCCAGATCTTTGGTAGGCTGACTTGACCTCTAAAATGTCTATGCGTTATCCATATAGGCAGCCTATGTACATGCTACAGACCTAACTCATATGTATAATGTGGTTGCCTCAAGTTAAGTGCGAAAAATTTGGACCTGTGTGTCCTTTTTTGTTGCCAAAATCTCTACCAGGTGCTCTCAAGACCAGGGCCAAGGACAAGCAACTAACCTGTATTTTGACTGAACAATTAGTGTATTAAGAAGATGAGGTAAAAAATGCTGGTGTTCAGAGCAGATAGCTGAATACAGACTTTTTTTTACCAGAATCTTGCACTGGGAATAACAGTATCGCTTGGAAGGTAGGTATACACACACTCTGTGGTATATGCCTCACAGAAGAGATTATATAATGGATTTCTCATTCATGAAAGGATTATATGAAGTAGAGTTGTATTAGAAAGAATGGCTTTACTGTGTGGTGAGTTTCCCAAAACATACACTCATCAGAAGGGAATTTATGGCACTCGGGTACTGACACAGAGATAAGAGAGGGCAAACGTACATGAGGGGCTGCTACCACTCTTAAATTAAAACACACATTTTGACCTTGAATCTTTTGAAGGATTCTTTTTTTATCAAAATCTCTTTTGTTTCCTCCAATCTCCATATTAATCCACTTCCACATTTGTTAGGTTCAGCACTTTGTTGATAAGAAGAGAATGACAACCCAGGTAATTCTACCTCTTCTCTGGTCACTCTAGATTGTTGCAGTCTGAAGCTGTTGATTTATTCAAATCCACCTGGCTTTGTAGTTTTCTTTGTATGGGTCTTTCTTTCTCCTGCCTTTCAAACCCCATTTATCTATTTATCACTCTGTCTCAGGTCCCATCCTTTCAGTAAGATCTCTGTTGGGCAGAAACTATTTTTGACGCAAGAAAGTGCTGAACACTCTAAAGGTGCTTAACACAATGAATCTTTGATCCTTTGTGGATCACGTTGTTATGAAAATATTACCATTTATCACAATAGAAGACTAAAATCTCAGTTCATCAAAAAAATACAGCACAGATGTTTGGTTGTACAAAATCTCCCAAATTACTTACAGATTACTTACAGGAATCTGTATTCACCTGCCTGAATACCATTACATTTAAGATGATGAATATAGACATAGAAGAGAGATCTATCTGTGCCTATTTAGTTTTTTCTTCTAAACAGCTGAAGTTTTTACTGTGTCTTTATAACACACAGGTTATATAATTTTATCAGTGAATCGTACTTCTTTCTGTCAGAACAGTTTTGGCTTCAGTCCCATAGTGACAAACCACCAATAATTCCTTTAATAAAATACAGGGGTTTTTTTCTCACAGTGCCCCTTAATTTCAAGGTTACATTCAAGGAAAAATATCAGCCTCATCTTTGTTCAGGTCATCTTGAATAAAAATATTGTAATCAATCCTTTTGTGAGTTTCAATCCACAGTTTTCAAAGAAAAGGACTGGTTTACATTTAAATATTTCAGATTTATAGACATACTGAAAACACATTGCAGAGATTTATTGCTGTTTTTTTCTTGCTAGTCTTATAAAGATGGGTCTGTATTGCCGACACCACAAAGAAGTAAACACTCTGGATAAGAAATAAAGAGTAACCCCCACCAAGAATGAGATCCAAGCCACAAGACCTATAACATGGCTGTGGGTGTCGCAATGTTAAAAGCGTTCTTGTTTGTAGACTGCTAAACTTGTTTTAGCAAGGACTTGAAATGGACTTTTAAAAGTTTATTGTATGACATGTACAGTACATAGTGCTGTGTTCATACTCTATGAAGAATATTTAGCAGTTTCTTTTAAAAGGATAATGCGTACAAACAAATTCTACATGACAGCTTGCTTTCTTTTCGCTTTTTCTACTAACATTTTCCCCTCTCTTTATTCTTTCTTAATTTTTTCCTTCAGTATCTTTGCTTTTCCTCTCTTTTCCATCTTAAAGAACATCCTAGAGACTCTCTGTGCTCATTCTTTCCCCTCTTTAGTGTCAACATTGAATCTGTGCCTGGCAAAGTGACTGGGAGTACACTCTAATGGAGTACAATTGAGTGTCTGTGCCATTTGTGATAGCTGTTAGTACAGGATAAAGATTCCTCATCATTTCAGAAAAGGTCTGTACCTCACCTTGAAAAAATATATGAATGGGTATGTATCTTTTGCTTTATGAATATTGAAAAGATTAGTGAACATGCAAATGCCTGAGGCAGTGTGTATAAAGATGAAAAGAGGTAGAAGAAGAAAGGGGAAAAAGAGACCAAAAAAGAGGAAATCAGTCTTTTTAATGAAAGTTGATTAACGAACAAACCTTTATCATTTTGGGGATGACTGTAGGAGAAACAGTTTCAAAAAGAAGCAGCAATGAATTTTCGTTCCAGTATCACTCCTAATACCCAGCTGAAGTCAATGGGTGGCCGCACAAAAGCTAGGCCTAAAAGACTTTTGACCAATCTCTTCAACACTGTGAACACTAGTACTTGTCTCCTTTAGCCACAGCTATGCTTCACTTCTTCACCAATCTAGTATTGTCTTGATGCCATTAGAGTTGCAAATCAGTCACTTTCCATTTTTCAAGACCACCATTTAATTCCTCTGCTAACATACTGCCGTCTCCTTGTCTTCCTTAGGAACGGCTACTGCCCAGAGTTTTAATTTTCCCTTCAGTCCACTGCAGCATGAGATTTAGCATGCTGTATGCTGTTGATGCTCTGCTTCTTCCATGCTCACATAGTTCCTGTTTGAAAGGTTTATCCTGTATATTGTTCCTGTACTTAAACTGGAAGATTTGGGTCCTGATTATGAGCAACTGGAGTTTTCTTGCACATGCCAAGAGAACAAGGAAGAAGATTATGTTCAAAGACTGTGGCTACCTTTATAAAGATCCAGCTGGTAGGGAGGATGAAAGGAAAAGCCTTTACTTCTGCTCCTTTAGTTTGACCAGGGAGATAAACCAGCACTTCAAGTAAACGTCATCATCTGCCTCACCTTCCTTTAAAGAGAAGGATGACAGTTTGAGAGCACTGCTTGATGGAGTTGCCTGCAACTGGCATTAGAATGAATGCCGTTCAGGCTCTTTTTCTCCTGGTAATGAACAGCTTGTCTTGCAAAGCACACTCTAATATTCTGTGTTCAGTACTGTGCCTATACTTGTAGCTTAACAATCTCATCTGAAGATTTATGTAAGCAAATGGCATCTGCTTTGTGTCAAGCAAAAATATGGGCCATCCAACACATTGATTTAAAGATGATGCCTTGTGCTGTGTAATACTAAATAATGTCATGTGTCTGACATACCCATTTGAGCATGTGAGACACACCCTACAACATGTTTTAAATTAATTTATCCTTATGAAGAAAATTTTTTTCCTTCCTTGTAAGAGTTTATTATTATTATTATTATTATTATTATTATTATTATTATTATTATTATGGAATTTCCTTGGGCCAGTCTTTTCTTTAACTGAAGAGCATGCTCATTTGCCTGTTCTTGGAGAGAAGGTACATCTGACTACATATCCTTTCTGCCTGTCAATAGCATGCCAAGATCTCAAAAAACAGGATAAAGCAGAGAAAGGAAGAACTTCATGATTTTGCATTTTTTTTCTTGTGCCATAGCACTAGACTGCTTTGGTGCAACATTCCTAATATAGACATCAGTAATGAGGATTAAAATGAAGGTAGAGGAGTGTAGAGGAGGAGCTGAAATAAATTTAACATGATCTCTTTATTTATCTTACACAGGTAGGATAGGTCTTTTAAGATAAAAGTTCTTATCTGTTTTCACAATAGGGTTAGCAGAGATTCCCTCTTGCCTTTTCCAGGTTACTTGTGAATCTGAAAGGATCTCCAGGAATGTGATCAGAAGCCATTGATCTGCTTGGTTTTTAGGGAAGGCAAAGGAACACAAAGAAATCTTGGAGAAGATGGGGTGGCCATTGACTGCCAAATTCAGTCTGCTTCTGATGGCTTCTTAGAACATAACTCCTCAGATGTTTGCTTACCCCTTCAAAGTGCTGCTGTAATATAGTGCAACACAGGTACCATTGTTCCTGTAATCTGTAGGATAAAACTGTTTGAAAACTTCAAAAAGAACACTGATTTAAAATAACAAAGCAAAAGCTCTCAGTCCCAATGCACTTTGGGCAAAGAGACACATTGACGCAGGGCTGTTAGCACAAAGGTACTTCCTCTGCCTGGGTTTTACAATGCATGCCTGTGATATATTGAATTATTCATGTAATTGACTCCACTGTAGGGCACTACAAGGTTGAAAATTACCCTTTTACTTTGATCTTTAGACATTACTCTTTGTAATCATGAGTACAAACACACTTGCAGGAGCACAGAGGCAGTAAGATCCTGTGGACTAGTTTGTGACCCCCTGCAGTTGACTAGTGAACAGGAACTCACCTGTGATTATAGTTGGGTGCACCTATACTAAACAGCCTGGTTAACAAAGACTCTGGGTTTTGTACACGGTTTAGAAATTAGTTACTTGTGCAATAGAAACCACTAGTATTGTGTTGACTTCCTTGTCCCTACTAGGGAAATAATTCAAATATATATCTCACAAATCAGACTTGAATTAGAGTTCTGGCTGAAGAAGGAACTACATAACCAGGCCCAGGCAGAAAACTGAGGTTCCTTTTCTCAAGCTTTGTCTTCAAAACTTCTGCATGCCCATGGGCTCTGGAAGTTCCTGTCGGTTTTGAAGACCTAACTTTGCATGAAACTGAGGAACTCTGTTTATATCCCAAAGTTTTATTATATTGGAAAAGATTAAAAATACTTCTGTGTTTTGAGCATTAAGCCACCACTATTGTTCTGTCATTACTGAATAATTACTGATAACAAATGGGGCATTCACTGGGGACTAGAGCTTTTATGACACACACCAAGCAATGCAGAATACCCTTCCCATTGGGGCCATATTAATAGCATAAATAATGACATGTTTCTGAGCTCTAATAAAATCAGTAATAACACACCATGTGAAACACAGAAATATGACTCTGCAACTGATTAAGCAGAAAGAATTGCATTGAGACTATGGTGTAAACAAAATGGGGCTGCACCTTAGTGTGACATGACTCATAAATCTGAATGTTAAGAGATGGTTGAAGGTTCAGATTCTTTCCCTCATCCTTCTCCTTTTGAGTTGCATTGGGGCATAAAGAGCTCTTTGGGGCCCTGAGACCTGAGAGATGAAGACTCCCTTACTGCAGACACTATGACAACTAAGCATAAAATGATCATATGACTCCCTTCCAGGAGAAAAAAAGCTAGGATTGATTATTTCAGAACCTGGGCACCAACTGGCAGTACTGACTGGATAGGCAGAAGGAAATTTTAGGAAAAGGGGTTGGTGTAACTGGGGAAGCTTTCCTGAGTCTGGCTTTTTTGGAGTGAGAGTCTTTCTAGCCCTTGGTGACAACCATAGCTGGGAGATTTCAAAGATGTTTTAAAAGCACTGAAACCTTTCAGCATGGGCTATACAGTCTCTGCTTCACCTCTCAGAGCAGTGGCCAGTTAGAACAATTTTCTTCCGTTCTTCATGTAAAGAATAAAACCAGACAGTTTACATATGCATTTTTCCAATGAGTTTTCTTCTGTGTAGTGTTATAAACCAAAGTCATTAACTTCCTCACTAACTTTGAAAAAAGGAATCATATGATTCAATATGATCATTCCTGTGGTAGTCTTATGATTTGGGACAGACTATCCCAATGCATTCTTAGTGCCCAAGACACAGATGGATTTGTATCATTCTGTAGTCACTAATCACTGCTCCTATCTGATAGCTTTGATATTTTACAGCTAAGATGGCAGTTTGACTGAAATCATTCAGTTTTATTCAGCAAGGACCAGAGATTTACAAATGTTCAGTTGCCTTTTCGTACCGTAAATGAGCTAACTGTAATGACCAGACTTAGTGTTTCCCACTGACAAGCCTAATCCTTACACATGCACTTTAGCTTGCCCATCAAGTCAATCCCCATGAAAACCCAAGTTATATTTTCCCATCAATATCAATGACATGATCAAATCTTTTCTGGTACTTATCTTTGCAATCAGGTTGTCATTCCTGAAATGTCTCTCATACTTTCCCACAACAAAGACAATCAACAAAGAAGCTTGAAAAAAATCACTATTTGATGAGTACAGATTTGCCTGTATCTTTTAAAGTTAGCTTATCCACTAAAGCTGTAATTAATTCTTATACATGATTATGTTTTTCCTTCTGATCCCAGCTTAAAGCCAAATCTGTGCAATAGGACCAGCCACATGGAAAATCCTTAAGCTATTAAACTAAAAACACACTAAATCCACATTTTAAAAGATGAAATTCAGAAATGTGTAATGACTACTACACAAACAACAATCTAAGTACATTTCATTTCAACTCAAGTAGCTGTAATTTACATTGCGAGTAACCTAATTACACTGGACTTTTTAGTAAAATATTGTTCTATGACCTTTTTGATTGGACTAGGAAACTTTTGCAGTCAGAATGTAAATGCTAAATCACACTGGTGAGTGATAAGTGAGTCATTCTGAAAGACCACAAGAAATATCAGTGGAAAAACAGTAAAAAACTTGAACTCCAAAAACCTTCTATGATTCTCTCACACAAAAAACTGCACAGCAAAATAGTTCAGCTGTGAATACAGTAATTCACTGCAAACATATTTTTTAAAATTCCAATTAAATTTTCAAGTAGTAAACATCCTAGGTTTTGCTGACTGAACTCCACTGTCTTTTAATTAATTCCGTGAGGGGTAAGAAATGTAGCTTTTGTTTTATACTTTGTACCAGAAGAAATATAAAATACTTAAACTAAAATACAATCATACCAGGACTCCAAAGTGTTTCTTAAACAGAATGTGTGTTTCTATTCCATGGGCTTGAAATGGCATGTTAAAGACCTAAAATCACATAAGTCCAGAAATAGGCTGGAATGATACAGCTGGGTTGAGGATTTTATTGGAGTACCTTTACCACAATATTAGGACTGTTTAAGGACATCATCTCTCAGCTAGTGTTTTCCCATGTTTTACATCTAAGTTTATATTTCACAAAATAAACACAAAATGTGAGTTTATCTTGTGAGGAGAATTATATGCAAGTAGTCTCATGGAGACTGGTGAAATCAAACCTCATTAGTATTTCCTGCCTTTGAACATAAATAATGACAGCGTTTTCCAAGACTGACAGTTCTTTGAATGAAAGGCAACAATAGTAATTGTCATCTTTGAATTGTGCAGGAGCCATTTTGAAAATTGCCCAAAGAGTAGGGAAAAAGTTTATACTTTTGCAGAGTGGACATTAAGACTGAGAGAAGCCTGTGTTAGGCCCTTGTCTCCAATTTTCTGCCCTGATTAATTACAAAGACTGCTAATTGTGTATTGATGTTAGTTAAAACCATTTGGCATTTGGTATCTGTCTAGTCATGTCAAAATTAAACATTTTCTGTGTAAATGTTAGGTCAAGGAAAGTATCACAGTGCTTTTCCCTCATTCATTTTTGTTTATAAATCCCTTAAACTACAAGTATTTGTATTTATATCATATTGAATGTGACTGCAATGGCTTAAGAAAACACAAATTAGAAAAAAATCAATTCTAAAAATATGGAGTGGAAGTGGCCATTTCTAAATGTCAATCATCTATGGTGATTCTGTGGCACAGTTTGTAAACAAAGGATCTGATTTTCAGCAAGCTGGACAGACAGTTATTCATGTGTTGCACATCTCATTTCTGTTTACTGTTGTTACACATCAACACACAAGTGAGAAGCTAAATTTTGCCTTCCTTTCCCTGTCTAGTAACACTGACTTTCTTACATAGAGCCTCCCAGACATGATACAGCCAGTGTCCTGTACACTGACAGGACCATCTTTGTGCCTTACAGCCACTGAATGTCAATTTCCAACTCACATTTATATATTGTTTGCCTTTTCTTTTCATTCCTGCTTTTACACAAATCGATTGATTGGATGATTATTCCGCAATGACTCACACATCTGGGAGCCCAACATCTGGATATGTTCCCATTTAGTGCATGTTCCCAAGAGCCACCTTATATTGTCAGTGGTGAACTGCATTTGCCTCCTTCTAACCTATGTCTTGAAATAATCCAGAAGCTGCTGAGTCCCAGGAATGGTACCTCAATAATTGCTTTACCTCCAAATTTAGGGTTTAATTTAGTGTTAGGTGCATGAGTGTGAGTCATTTAAATAAGCACTAAACTAAGCTACATGTTTCTTAACTATAAGATGCAGGGATCCAGCACAGACACTTGTGGTGGAAGAGCAACAAATGGATTTGGCCCTCCATCTTCAAACCTACCTGCAAGCTACATGTAAACATAATGTATAAGAACTGATTTCTTAAAACTTAAAGGTCTTAAAGCCAATGTTTAATAGTCGTTTTCCAGTGTGACAGCAAAGCATAGCCTAGAACTAAGTGCCTTGCAAAATAAGTGCATGTATAAGGCTGTAAGGCTGTTTGGTTTGTACGATCTCCCTTGTGATGTATTACTGCTGGGTGATCATGTTCGACTATTGAAGGCTCCAAGAAAAAATCGAAGCAAAAGACTTCAGCTAAAGAACCAGGCTTGGTCTCAAATGAAAACTATCCTCTGCAGTTCTCAGTGCCCCTGGGACTCTAAGACACCATCATCCCACAATTTTCCTTCTTCCACAAAGTACCAGGATTCTAGCAATGTCTTTTTCTTTTTAGTAAAGATGTTCATTTGGACATAAAATAAAAGCATTAGAGTTTAGTACTCCTCTCTGTGCAATATATATTTGGACTTTTTAAAATGAGTTTGTGTTCTGACACTCCCACAGGACACTTGCACATGTCCCTTCTGCTCTCCCCCCTCTACAAATACAGCTTCTGCCATTTAGAATTGATCCTTTCACCTCGTTCTATTGGTAAAGTTATTTCTGCCACAAAGAGCCATTATGATTCCTTTTGGTCCCTTTGCCACTCCCCATGCAAATAAATCTTGCTTTTAGCAGAATCAAGACATCTTTTCAGGCCTTCACTTGCAGCTAGTTTAGGAAAGGGAAATGTGCCTTGTGCTGCTTACTGAGCTCCAAGCAGAATGATGATTTCTGGAAATTCAGATGCAAGGGAGAGTTGGTACTTGTCGGTTGCCAGTAACTGCCTCATGTGTTAGAAGCTCTTTGACAGAATCTGAAAATGATTAATTGGTAAACTAAAGGTAGAGTCCAATCCAAACATAGATCTTAGACGTCACAGAGCCAACAAAATGTGCGTACACTGTCTTACAATTAACAGCAAGGACAGAGATTTCCATACAGTTGCAGAAAGGTACCAGCAGCTCATGTTGACATCAGTATACTAGTTATCTGAGGGCAGATCAAGAAAAGTGAGTCCCCACATACTCGAATTTAGACAGCTGAGAGGACTCAGAAAAGGTGTTGAGCTGTGCCTGAGATAAAATGCAAGTATGAAACTAATACAGCAAAGTAACTATAATGTGAATTCTGCTCAGAGAATTATTTATTAATGCTGTGGCAAGGAGACTGAGAGCATTTAAATGTGTTGTCTCCCTATTGTATTGCAAGTCATTGTGAGCAATCTGGAGGAGCTACATTTCTTAGTCCTTAAGGAGCATTATGATAGCATTATCTAAAAGACATATAAACTGCAATGTACTGCTTATCTGAAGCCTCTTCATCTACAGTTTGTTGTCCTGAATATGAGGATAGTCACTTAAAAGCCTTCAGATAAATATCAACCTTACATTAAGTAACTACTTTTTCCACAGAACAACTGACTGAAGACAAAAGACTTTATTATTTTAAAGTAAGCCAGGTTAATTGAATAAAAGGATTTGGATTATATTTCATGTCTCACCAAGGTACAGATAATGGAATGCTGTTCCTTGAATTCCAAATATATATCTCTCAAGATTAAGAACAAGGATTATCATTTACCACAGACAATTGGATCACGCTAACATAGGATACAAAAACCCCCCACATGCTTAACAAAAAATTTGGAGTTTATCAACTTCTAAAGTAAAGGGAACAGAATATGTAAGATTGACAAAGACTTTGAAATATTCTAAGTAACTTCTTGTGATGGCTTCTTCTGGCCACTTTTTGTGTGTTTGACTGTATAAACATGACTTAAGTCTGAAAGATTATTGAATTATTTGATTATTGATTATTTTTAAAATATCTCTATTCATTTATTAAAGCTTTTAAGCATAATCTTTCCTCCCAGATTCATCAGAGAACAAACTAGATAAACAAGTTCTCTACTTGTTTTCCTGCTGTTTTTTAAAAAATTCCTATGGAGATAAACAGCTTAGTTGGATGTGTCCAAAATAGACCATGTCTCATAAGAACATGTCTCTAAGAACAGAGCCAGACATTCAGATACTGAAACTCCATTTGGCATACCTAAGCAGAATATAAAGGGACAAAACTACTGAAAGCCACTATTGTTTCCCCTTAGAACAGGTGGGGTCCCCAAGGGGTTCCCAGAATTGTTTAGAAGAAACTGTAAGATGCTCTAAATTATGCCTGTTAAACTCTAGGGCCACACCTGCTTCTAATGGCCTGCAGCACAGCCTTCCCTTCCCTCCTTCATGTAATGGCGTAAGAAATTTGTTGGCAAGGAAATGTGGTTAGAATGCTGCTGGAGACAGGAACTGCTGGAGTGCAGCCAGGTCTTTGGCCACAAGCCTTCTCCGGCACACCCAGCACACCCGACAAGCTGTTACATTGGGACTGGGAAATAGCTGTTGCTGGTGGGGAACATTGCTGGTGATACTGTGGAAAGTCTAATCATTCTGCATAAGTGGTTTTCTACATGTGTGCAACGTGGATCCATACTCCTGCATAGGACACGCAGAACAATTTTAACAATAAGTGCCCTGTAGGAAAAGTGGAAGCAGTTTACTGACATGATTTCCTTCTTTACCTTATGATCCTCTGGCAATCCCCTTGCAATTAACTGCCAACTCATGTCACTTCACAAAAACTATAACCTTGAAGCAAAGCATTTCTGGAAAATACTTTGCACCATTTATCACACACAGAAGCAGGCTTGGCATACTCAAAAGTTGAAATGAACTATAGCTCATAGCAGCTACCATGTTATAATAACTTAATGGATGTCTATGCTGAAATGTTAAATTATACCTAAAAAATATGACAATAAAGACACTGCAGTCTCTAGAGCTGTTAAGTTTCCCATCTGTTCAAATAGTATACAATTTGATGAGGTATCTAAATACTTCTGGTTTCCATTATTATGTTCATCTTTCCAACACAGTATATGGCAAAAATGTGTTTAATTGTTTGAGTGGAACTGAGTAACCCTTACTGACTGCTCAGGTGCTTTATTTGCAAGACAATGTCAGTGACCAATACTTAGTCAGGCAGTTAGGTTAGACTGATGTGCATGCTGATTAACTGGAGATACAGCAGAGACTCAGCCCCCATTAAAGCATTTTGCCTTCTGTAATAGAATCATGGAATGGTTTGGGTTGGAAGGGATCTTAAAGATCATCTAGTTCCAACCCCACCGCCATGGGCAGGGACACTTTCCACTAGACCAGGTTGCTCAAAGCCCCATCCAGCCTGGCCTTGGACACTTCCAGGGATAGGGCATCCACAGCCTCTCTGGGCAACCTGTGCCAGTGCCTCACCACCCTCATAGTAAAGAAATTCTTCCTTACTTCTAATCTAAATCTACCCTCTTTCAGTTTAAAGCCATTACCCTTTGTCCTATCACTACATGCCCTTGTAAAAAATCCCTCTCTGGCTTTCCTGTAGGCCCCCTTTAGGTACTGGAAGGCTGCTATAAGGTCTCCCTGGAGCCTTCTCTTCTCCAGGCTGAACAACCCCAACTCTCTCAACCTGTCTTCCTAAGAGAGGTACTCCAGCCCTCTGATCATCTTCGTGGCCCTCCTCTGGACTCACTCCAACAGGTCCATGTCCTTCTTATGTTGGGGGTCCCAGAGCTGAACACAGTACTGCAGGTGGGGTCTCACGAGAGCAGAGTAGAGGAGCAGAATCACCTCCCTCAACCTGCTAGTCACGCTTCTTTTTGATGCAGCCCAGGATATGGTTGGTTTTCTGGACTGCAAATGCACACTGCCAGGTCATGTTGAGTTTCTCATCAACCAACACCCCCTGTCCTTCTGACATTTTTAACTGTCATGTGGAGACAGTTAAAACTGTCCTGTGGAGACAGTTAAAAATGTGGCATAGATTGTTGCCACATTACCATGCATTCAAAAATTACTCATTAGGGAGATTCTGTAATCCAGTTCAGAGGTGGTACTCTCAACAGATGTAACATACAGAAGTGTGCAGTGTGTACAGGTGTCTATGTGCGCTCTTACACCTATAAATGAGGTGCACAGTTTTTTCACTGATATCTGATTTGAACTGTCATTCTTTTTAAATTTCAGGTTTATGATCATTCTTGTTTCTTGTTATTTAAAAATTATGAATGGATAAGAGATAATGATCACGACAAGAGGGTAACTGTGTTTGCTCTAGCATTAAGATAAATTTGAACAAGGAAAAATTCTTCATTAATAAATTAATGTGGTGAAAGATACTAACTCTATTGTTTTAAATGAGGTTCATTTAGTAAGTTCAACCTCTACCCTAGACATATACCTTACATCTGTTTAATTTAATCAGAAAAGACAGACAGTGTTAATTACTTTCTGATGGTTGTTCTGTACTGTGGCTTTGGCAAGTGAGAAAAGACAAATTCCCATGGTTTTAAGCTAAAGGAAATGGCTTCTGAGGGATAAAAAACACTTAAGCTGGATGGCAGTGTATTATTTAAAGTTTAAAATCTTTGGGGGTTTTATTTGCAATATGTGTGTTAAGATGCAAAAATGCGCTAAGATAACTTGTGTCCACTTCTTCATTGTATATTTGCATGAACTCTGATTAGTGCTTGGGGAATACAGAAAAAAAGTTTCCGCAGTTCTGAAAGGTGTATACTATGACTTAAACTGTCATTAGTTTGCCACCATTTAAAATAATTCTACAGAAAGTCATGTCTCACAGAGGGGGAAACTGAGGAACAAGAAGTTATTACAGATCACACATTAGGTAAAAGAACAGAGTTATTTACAAGTTGTTCCTAGCAATTCGTAAACAAGACAGAGGAAAAATAGACTGGGTGTATTACTGAACAACACCTATTCTTGATGCTAAGAGTCTGCAATATTTCTATATGGAAATTTTACACTGCAAATTTAAGATTGCATGTGCTTCATTCACTGTAGCATGCAGTGCTTGTCCCCTTCTAATGTGTTTAACTATTATAACCACTTTAACCACTTAAAAATAACTGTCTTTTTTTTTTTTTACTTTATTGCCATGGATGTAGGCATGCTATCCTAGAGGATGTCACATTCTTAGATACAAAAGTGTGTGTGCGCTGTGATGATGTTGCAGTATCTGTCCTATGAATACCATGGGTAGGAATCTGATTTTTCCATCTGGTTCAACTGGAATGTTTTAATTGTCTTACAAGTTTAGAGGACTGTTCCAATGAAATCATGGAAAATAATACATGGAACTTCTGTGACGAACAACAAAGCCTATTGTCATGGATTGTTTCCTTAGTGATTGATCTGCTAGCTTCAGGATCAATTGGATAAATTCCTTCTGAAACACTATATGCATGATTTATGTATTGCAAAATTCTCACCTGCATGTAACATTTTCCCCTCATTTCCTATCGAGTATAATACATTCATCGTCTTTTGCTTTAATGGAACGTTTAGTTATATGTTTATTTCTGATTAGAAATTATATTTTTTCTTATTTCATATTCTTTCTCTCCCCTTTGAGGTTGTGTCCCATTAATGTCAGAATCAATGAGAGTCAAATTCACCTAGCTTTTCTCACATACCTAATAGTGCCAAATTCAGTGGGACTGTTAGTGTGAAAAAGGTTGTTTTTATAAAGTATTGCATCACAGAAAGAGGTGGAAGAAACTTCACATCCTATGACAGCAGCAAAAACTACGTAAATGACATGTTCCTTTCATTGCACAAAGGCTATCTGTCAAGAAAGTTTTATTTGTGTACTTCAACTCTCTTTATTCCTGTAAAAGCTGCAAGTATCCACCATTTGTACCTCAGTTTTAGCTAGTGACTCTAAGTTAGGAGCTACTCCGGTTAAACTGATGGAATTACACCAGTTAAAAAAAGGTCAGAGGGAAGTCAAACTGGGACTGTAGCATGGGAATAGCTATAGATCAACATTAGCAAGTATACAAGCAATGGCAGATTATTACTTTATAAATAAATAGTGAACATAATACACAAAGTTGTGTGATTTCTCTGTGGTAGCTAAATAGCCATCAGGGCTCTTCTTGAAACAATTGCATTTATTCTTATTTTTCCTACAATATGTTGAATCCTTCTGAAATCTAGCCTGTTAAAAGTGTTTGGAAAACACTTCTAAGTTGTGTATGTGCTTCTCAAAACCTATGCAGGAAAATGGGAGAATAGGGAGTGCTGAGATAATATCACTTATGGATTTTCCTCTTTCCTGCCCTTCAGGTTTTGCTGAAATAAAGGCAAAATCACAGGATTAAAAAAATAAATCTTATTGCAGTGTAAAAGCAAAGGAAACAGAAAGCAAAGTCTTATGGAATAATATTAGATGTGTATAAACATCTGCAGCCAGCAGCTGGAATAGGTGTGAATATTTTTTTTAACAACTACTACGCAGTATTTTCCCACACAGGTTTTCTCATCCTCTTCTGCAAAATATTTGAAACCACTCCCAGTTAACTATAATTTACAAGTTTTGCATGTGCATTCATCTTAGTCATTAATGAAAATATTTAATGGAAAGTCAAACAAAATTGGTAAAAAACAGACTTCTGTGAAACTTTAAAACTACTTGAAGTACAGATTTTGACCTTCTCCAGTCACACAGACTGACAATAATTAACATATATGTTGTCACAAATCCTCAAAATCTACAGGAAATATTTTCCCCATTCTTTTATTAAATCACATTGACAATTAAATCAGTATGCTTTCAATTCTGCATAATCTTAAAATTTCTGTAATTTCGAATACCATTTTCTGCAACTGTCTTAATGGGGGGTGCAGCTGTAAAATCCGTAATTGTAGTGTACAACCTCTTTCCTGACTAGGCTCAAATTTTTTGCTCATGTGGAGAACACAATTCCATTTTTAAATATTTTTTTGAAACCAAAAGCAATGAAACTTCTTCAAAAATAACACATGACCTATACTATCAAAACACTGAAAACAAGAGCTGCAATAGTTGCATTTTATAAATAATTGTTAAGTGGTTATTTCCAACAGATATTTTTCCACTCTGTTACTTTTACATGATTTCAGCATAAGCCCTTCCCAGGACACTCACATACATAATCAGAGATGACTTCTCAATGTCTTCAGTGTGGCACTAACATCTACATTTGTCACCAAGCCTCCACAGAGAACACTGCAGCTTCAGAGAGTCTTTCACCATTCCTTTAATAGCAATTGAGCCAATTTCTGAACTCGACAGTTTGGTTTTCCGTAGAAACAAAGGACTGGAACAGACCTCCTAGATCTCTGAATCAACTCCTCTGCTATTATAAGCAACACATCCTATAATTTTTGTCAGAAACTCATCAGCTTACAGTAAGAAGAACAATAGTACGGATCATAATTGGTCCTGGCTCTGCAGTGAACATCTCAAAGCAAACTTGTGTTGTGCAGTCACTAAGTCACTAAGATTGATTGTCTTTAACTGCTCTGTTTAAATAACCTTCTCCCCAAAGAATTGCAGCTGCCTTAAGACTCCAGCGGTGGGTGTGAAATCTGCAGCTTGCCCCTAGTAGTAACTCTCTAAACAACTCTCTCTTCTGTTTTTGTCTGAAAAGAACTGAACCGAGGCAGTACAAAGACGTGGTATTCAGAAGCACAGAACAGATTAATAGGAAAATTATGCAGCAGCTTTACTGACAACTCGAGGAATGAGAAGCTATCATGAGTCTGGCTGAGCATATAAAATTGTTATAGTAACAGGCTAGTAATGATCTACCTTAGGATCACAGATAATCTCCAGCAAATGAATCAGCCTTTTGAACATCTTGCATTTAGAAAGCTTTGGGGAAATGTGGTGAAGGCCAGCACTACTGCCCATCTTAAATGGATTCCATTTCTACCCTGTGCTGTCACTCTACCTGCTCATTTACAATGCAGGGAGCTGAGGAAATTATTTTGGACTTCTACAACTTCTCTAAATGGCAGAGAAGGATATGTACAGAAAATGGTTACCACATTCCCCTAATATATCAAAGGGCATGCATGATGGAGACCAACAAATTACTTCTAACCTGGAGAAAGAGTGAATCAAGAAGTGAGAGAGCATTATTCATTGCTCTGGCCAAGGGTGTTATAATTTTGCAAATAGCTATTTCAGGATGATTGATAAAACACAATTGATCCAACTGTATAATATAGAGAAAATTAAATAACATCAAGCACATCAAACACTAGTGCATCAGCTCTCCTCCCTGTGGCCACAGACCACAAGATGACCATTAGACCACCTTTCTTTGCATCCTACGAATGTGCAAACTCAGCCTGATAAAAAGAGGGGTAACTCACTCCATTTCCAGGAAAGGACAAGACATATTTGGTCTACATTTGTGGAATTAAATAAAAATAGTGTTATAGTAAGAGTTGGTGAGCATGTCAGACACCATCTAAGTTAAGAACACCATCACATTTTTTTCCCTGTATTCATACAACCTTTAGAGTCTTTTCAATTTAAATATCTGGGGAGGCACTTTTTTCCTGAATTGTACATAAACCTCATTACACATAAAGTGATATTAAAAAGACACACCAAAAAATCCAATTGTACGCCAAAAGATGAAAATGGAAGTTTTCCTACTGGAAGAAGCAGAAGTGAACCCAAATAATTCTTAATGCAAAATTGAAGAGTGTTTAGTTACTTTTGAGATAAATACAAATAGAAAACTATTTAGTAGTGCCAGTAGAGTTTGTGCTTATTTTGGCGTATTTTACCATCTCAGTCAATGAAACAGAACCAACCCATTTTCAACAGCCATTGGCTTTATACAATCTGTGCTGAGTCAGTCCTATTCAGAAGCTAAATACAGCTTGTACAATACATGATATTCATAGATTTCTTCTGACAAGTTCTATTAGAAATACAAAATCAATGTACAAGAATGTAAAAGTCTATATTAAAATATATTTTAAACATAATTAGAAATATTTTAATGAAATAAGGTATTTTTCTCTACATGTGGGAATTTATGGTAGAAAAACACAACTTTGATAAGATCTAACTCTCAAAAAGAAGATCAAGAATGTGGCTTTCTACACTTTTTTAAATTTGCAAAATAAACCACATTTCAGGAAACCTCAATTTTCAAAAAAAATACGGCATTCCAGTAAATGTCAAGATAAAATTGGCTTATGTTCAATCCTATGATAAAATATACTTTAAAGCATATAATCCAAAATTGAAACATCATAAGGTTAACTAAAAGCTAACCTACACTCTAAGTGAAAAAATACCTACAACTTAAGTTTGGTAATGTGTACAAATAATCTGTGACTAGTGAAAGCAGATACAGAATATGTTGAAACTGCTTAGTGGATAGAGTATATTGGGTGGACTCCATCCTTGCTTCTATTGCTCTTGCTTAACTGGTCCCTATGCTCCCTATTTTCCTATTTTCTTGTATGCTAGATACAACAGTGGAAAAAATGTGTATTTTCTATATATTTGGAACTTGCTACATTGTTTGGCATAAATCACTACAGAAGCTGGTAAGTGAACTGTTAAGATAGGAAATCTCTGAGGTGATAGGTACTGAGTAAAAAGGGGACATATTCCAGCCTCAGATGGGTAAGTTGATCATTTTTTGTAAAATACGCTATATAACCAAGAACACGATCATTAAATATACTGAGTTTCTGCCACTCCCAGTGAAGTCACTGGGTGGTCAGCATCTCTTGGTGTTGTGGTCAAAACGCCCATTGCTCCCTGGAATTCAAACAGCTCCCGTGGGGCTCTCAGCTCTGCCATGGTGTACCTGATAATCTTTTCATACCAGAAATTAATTTACAAGCATTAATGTTTTACATTTGCATGACTGTAGGATCATTTCAGCTGCACACAGTGTTCACAATGGACTTCCACCATACCAAGTGCTCCTAGTAATCACGTTTGTTATGGAGCACAAACACAGGGCTGGCCCGTAGAAGGGTTCCCTGGCATGCACTGAGCAATCAAGCAAAATGTGCACCAATTCATACCTTTGCACTGAAATGGGGCAAAACTCACAAATGACACTTTTTTCTTAAAGAAACTTTAAAACTAGTTAGTTTTAACCATTACTGCTTTTGATATTTTGCATTTACTTGAAAGAGTAAAAAAAAAAGGTCAAAAAAAAGACCTTTTAAAAATACTTAATAGCTGTAAAAAAATTTGCTTCTATTATTTCCTAATTCCACAGACTAATTCAGATACTACTAAAAGGAATAAACTATGCATTCAATAATTTCTACCTTCTTCTTTTTATTTATGATACAGAAATCAAGACAAAATATCAGTTATTGTTTGTGGAGAGCAAAAAGGGTGGCAATACTTCTAGTACAATTTTTTTATATAGGCAGTGAAAACTGGTTTTTATTTCTACTTATGATTTTACTTAAATTCTGTCCATATTTAACAAGTCAAAATGGCTAATGTGTGGTTTCTATAACCAAAGCAGATCTAAATAAAATAGTTCCTTGAGCAGTTAAACTAATGAAGTCTGGATCTCTTCTGATTACATTGAATTTGTAACTTACATACTTCCCTTTTCTTCAGCAGGAGGAGGTTTTTTCCTACACCTGGTTTACTATTTACACAAAGCCTGTACGACAAGGTGGTCTCTGTTTCTCTTCCTACATTTAGCTGGAACTGCATAAAGCTCAATGTCATGATACTAACTGGGAACTGATATATAGCCAATCTATTTACAAATCTTGATTAAACCATATACAAGGTTATTTGTTAAACATGGAGTGGAATGCTTCTTATTCAGCAACAAGACTGTTAGCATTAAACAACTGATACTCTTACCATTAGTTTCATTTAAAGCACCATCCCTTGGCTCTTTTTATTGTGACATAAATATTTGATCACTTTAAAACTGCAGTGGATAATATAAGCTACATGTAAGAAGTTCAGATGTTCTATCTTTTAAGGTTCATTCAATACTATTTCTTTCCCAAATCTATCTTCTTTCTGTTGTCCTCATTCAGTGTAATTTGTCAACATCTTTCTTCTAATTAGTCACTAGTTAGAGACTTTGAAAGTACTCTGGCTCAAGAAATCCAGAATATCTGGCATTATTAGATTAGGAAATTTCACTGACTTTGATTTGATTTTAATGTAATGCAGTAATCTAGTCTTGCATTATTCTCCTATGTAGTATGCCTATGTGCCATCAAAAATATATGCCCATTTTGGGGAAAGAAACTTCCTTTTAAATTAATTCAGCCTTTTAAAATAACACTTTGAAAAAGAATGTATGTTTGTGATGCACATTCAAAAGCAATTAGAAACTAAACCACAACCAAAACAGTAGTAGATAGAAGCAGAAACAGATTTTAAGTGCCCCATGGCAATTAATGATTTAACAGGCCTTCATGATTGGAAGCCAAAAGAAATGCTTTGTATGAATTCAGGATAAAGCATAATCCATCAAAAGAGAACAAGGATGATTGGTTGTATCTTGGCTTTGAGATATCTACATCATGAGGAAAAAAAGTCAGTGTTAACTACAGTTCAGCAAATTTCTTATAAAAAATGCAGCCTTATATATTTGATTTGCACTTTCTAGAGACTTAGGAGCATCCATGCAGAAAAACCCAGCAGACTCTGTTTCAGTCTCTTTTTTGACTTGAAGGGAAAAGAGAATGGTGCGGGATATGAGACCATGCAGTAGGCTTACGTGGTCAGATCTGGCTCTGCTTTACAACTGTTGAAGACTATTCAGGCCTATTTCCAAAGCCCAGTGAAGTGAAAGGTGGTCTATCAGCTTCAATAGGATTTGGGTCAGTTATTTCCCATGGGTTCAGTTACTTGGGGTATCTCCTATTGCCACCGAAAAACGTTCTATCAAGACCTCAGCATAGTTTTTTGACACTCAGCTGATTTGCAAGAATGTGCTGTAACTAGGGCAATGCTAGAAAACCCCAAAGGAGTTTCTCCCTGGTATTTCACAGGCACACACATGCTTGCTTTGCCCACACTCAGAGCTGGCTGGATGATAGCCAGCTGTAATCAGAAGTTTGCAAACAACTCTGTAGATCTGCCTCCGGAAGCATCAACTTATACAGAGCACAGAAACCTCCCTAGGTGACTGCATAGTCAACTCCATTGTAATAATAATTTCTTTGAGCTAATTTTCTAAGTGCAAACAACTGTAAAGAAAAGAGTGGCTGGTGGAAGGTATAATCTATCAGCTAGCAGGACAGCAGAAAAGGCTAGTGGAAAAATGGAGAAAAGGAATTGCTTATAGGATTGATGCCTATAAAACAAATGAAGGATGAATTTCCTTACAGACAAGAGAAGAGCTACTTAAGTCAAAAGATGACCTAAGATAACAATATAAAATTACTATTAATACATGTAAGATGAAACAGTGCAGAGAATTCCTAACTAGATTAATTCTGCTTCTAAGACAGAGCATGATCATTTTGTAGAAAAAATTATATGTTGTGACATTTAAATTTTGAAGGACTCTTCTATGTCTACATGATCCAGTGCTATGGCTCTGGGTGCTAAAGAAAAAATCAAGGTTAAGATATTAGCCTTAGAATCTTTGCATTAGATTAGTCCTGGTTTTGTTCTATCACTATCCAAAGTGACCCCTTTAAAACCAGTCTCATAAAGGCATTTGCCAAGAAAGACACTCATCTTTCTTATTTTCCCCTGTGCAAGTTTACAAGAGCCTGGCTTTCCTGTATACAGATAAGTTAGTGTGTCTAAAATATTGTTTGGTTAATTAGTCAGGAATGTTACATGTGCTCTTTATTGCAATATCACAGAGCTGGACTTCAGAAATTGTGCTTTGATGCAGCCAGTTGTTGACAACATGTTACTGCATTTCCACTAGGTTACTGATGTCAGTGTATGAGAGGTTTAGGCAAATGAGTGTGTGTATGCTCTATAATTCAAAATGAAAGACAAGGTTTTATTTGATTTTTTAATTTTTGCTTTGCCTATGAAAAATTAGTGACTCCCAGCAGCAACTGTTTTCATAGGTAGTAAGTTCCGTAACTCAGAACCCTTATGTGGTTGTGTAGATCATGCCAGTATTCAGGAAAATTAACTTCGAAATTTGTTTTCCAAGATGTGGAGAAAAAATTCACTGAGCTTAAATAATAAACAGCAACAAGCATCTAAAATATTCTAAAACATGCCTTAAGCAATATTTCCTCTACTTTTTGTGATTAGTGATAACATGATCTTTCTACATACTCTTCTACATTCTCCTACCCACATTATGACTGAGAAGTCTGACAATCAGATATATTTTGTCTGAGAGTTGTGGGTTTACAGGATTTTCTTCTGAAGGCAGGTGTTTCCTGAGGTTCTAAAAATGAGCAAAGAATTCACAGGCTTTGCTCGCAGGATTTCCAACAAGACAAATCATTTAAAGTAAAAGTTCTTTCTTTCCCTGTTGCCTTCTTTTGCCTGATTTCAAGAGAAATACATCAGTCAGGACAACAGAACATGTGAGAACAGAACATGTTGCCAGAACATGTCAGTTTAGGTCCCTCGTCTGCTATATATGCTTTTGTGTGAACTTCAGCTAATCAGCTTCTTGTGCTTTAGTTCCTTATAGGAATAATAGCATTACCCTGTCTTATAGCTCTATTTTTAAGAAAACAAACAAACACCAAGAATATAAAACTGATACCTGTCTATGGTAATGGAAGCTAAATATATTTAAAAGACATAAATTTAATATGCCATGTTTGGTTTATTTAGCCTGCAAATTAATCAGGGCAAAGAGAATGTTTGTCCCTTTTGGTAAAGTGCAATGCAAATACAGTTGCTACATATATGTTTGTTATTAATAATAAGAGATACTTTTAGATTCAGGAGTGAAATCTGATTTTCCTGGCAGAGAACTGCAATTTCAAGGATATTGCATTTTTCTACTGCATTTCCAGAGTTAGCATACTAGGAAAGGCGATATCCCTTTGGGGAGGGGCAGGTCACAATGGTTTTGGTTCTTAGTCAGTTTAAATGGCAACGTTAGCAAAATGCTGCAAATAAATGAGCTTGCTAAAAGCAGAAGACGACTTGGACAGCCAGGCTTCTGCAGGCCTTTTGGTTCCTCGGTCTAGGAAGGTAATTTACACAGTCCATTCCACAGTGTGAAATGGATAATGATATGCCCTAGTGGCCTTAACTTCTACATTCAGCATTTTGGGGCATTCCTCATCCCCAAAATAGATCCTGCTGACCACTCCTTGACTGGAATAAAGCCAAAATCACTCCACTGATTCCAAAAGACGTAGTTCAACTTTGACAAACTGAATTTGGGTTTTACTGTGCCTCAGAAACTTCACTGAACATTCAGTAGTCCAACTTTTTCGACAACCAACTACTGCTTGTGGTTGGGTTTTTACTTGTGTATATTTTGGGGGGTTAGATTTCTTTTTAATACTGACCGTATGACATGTATTAGGTCTAATACATGATTTTGTTTAAGCTCAATGTAAGCTATGTAACACTGACTGACTCCAATAAACATTCTCCTCTCTATTTTTTTTTTTTAAAGACACACACTCTTCCTCAAAGGAAGGACTGAAAAAGATAGTTATATTTTAAATGGAATAGAATCTAACACACCCCACAATATGCACTCTTCATAATTTGAGATGTATAAAGCCAGCCTGGCAAATGTTTGGTTTGTAATTTTTTGGAGGATACAAGTTGACGGAATAAATGAAAAAATACTCTGTATCACTTCCCCATCTGGTCCTACCATTCTACCAAAGGGTACCACAGACAGAAGTATCCAGAAGTATCCAGAAATTGGCTTCCAAGGCCTATTGACTGCACCACAAATTAGCCAGTTTCTGAGGCTTCTGTTTAAACATGCCCTGTAAAAATGCAAAGAATAACAGACTGAAACAATGGCAAATTAGAAACATAACTGAAGAAGCATCAAGTCATCTTTTGCTGCCAGTATGTACAGTTGCAAAGCAAGAAAATACTTTTTATGAGTATGCATCTCTTTATTAAAGAGAAAGTGCAGATATTTTTAATTCCACAGCCCTGTGAACCATGCTTTCATTTCCAGCAGCTTCAGACATGTCTTTCTTTGGTGCAATTTGATTGATAGACCAGACAATTTCACAATTTCTTCTTACCATCAGAAAGTTGGCCTGATCATTAATCATAAAAGCCTGAACAGAATTTAATTAATCTTTCTTTCTTTCTCATACCTGCTTCCTACAAATCAAATATGTCAGGCTGCATTGGGAAGAACTTTAACTAACATAACCTAATTCTGAATATTGAACATTGGTTCACAGTGGCAAGTTACTCACAATGAATCCGTTAAAGTGAAAGAAAAAATCCCTCCAAGATCTTGCTTCAGAAAAAATCAAGAAGATTGAAAAGTGTTTGCAAAGTTTCCATCACCAAAGAGACAGTCTTTGCTGGAATATTATGCAGTAGGAAATATTTCCTCAGGTCTCATAATATGAAAATGGAGAGGTTTTTTCTTCTATTATAGGTGTCACCCTATAAAATACAACAGCACTAAAGTCAGATCACATAAAACACATTAACTGCTGATGACTTGAGTGCAAATGTAGAAGGGGAGACTGGCTGTTGATACCACCCAATAGGCTTCTGTCCCATCTCTCCCAGGAGGTCTAAAGATGGGTCTAGAATCAGCAAAAAGCACCTGAGAGTAACAGTGTCCTGCATCCTTAAATTGCTTGTCATTATGAAAGAAGACCTCACCTCCCAGTGCTTCCTGACAAATGTATGAAGCCCCAAGCATTTACATGCACTATTACGGAATTTAACTACAGCCTTGTAACTCAGTGCACAAACACACTTAAAAACTTTCTGACTTACTTTCTACATTCCTGACTAAAGAGAAAAAAGAAAAATTATGCTTCAACTGGTAGGTGATATTAAAAAAATAAACTTAACCTCTGTTTCTCTCCCTTGGAATCTCAAATATTGCTAAAACAGGAATGAGAGGTTTTGGTGCAGACTCACCAACTCTCAGCCATGTAATTCCACCAAAATCTTTGCATGTCACTTATACAGGATATTAGTTTCTAAGGTGTACTGTGAGGAATATGGCCTTTCACATTTCTTATTATTAGTGGGATCGTTCTTAATGATAATATTAAAATTGGCAGTGGTTCTAAGATGAGTAGACATCACCAAAAACAGTATTAGCCACCTTCATTTCCCTATCAAAATGTATATGTAAAGTACATAGGGTACAAAATAACAGCATGGGATCCATCATTCAATTACAGGGCTCCCATTAATTCAGGCAGATAATCTGAGATTTTCAGTTACTGTGGGAATTTTCAAAGTAATTAATGGGTTTTGGACAACATGACATCATTGCAATGACTGACATCTGGTTGAACTTAATATGTCACTTAGCATTCACTGCTAAGCAACCAAGCTTTTGGTATGCTGAATGTCTGAGACATGAGGTCAATGTCTAAAGTGTATATGCAACACAATTACTAGTAACTATTAGTCTCTAGTGAAAGTGCACTCACTTAAGTTATTATTTCAGTAATTCTCCTGTTTCAGAAAACTTAAACCTTTAAAATTGGCTTTCACACAGGCAAGTGTGTCCTCCATAATTTATAGTTCTGCATTTATGTTCTAAACTTAGGTATCTCCCATTTATCATCTGTATTGGTGTTTGCTGCTTAAGTACAGCAAGTTATGTCCTGCAAATAATAAAGACAAAGCAAGATAAATTGCTTTAACTTGGCTTCCAGTTATTTTATATCTACTTTAACTAAGGTTTGAGCTACTGATCAAGACGGATTTCCAGAAGTAAAAGGAAGATCCAGAGCTGGATTTGATGTCAAAATTCCACAACGATGGACTGATGACAGTGATTTAGTCCCATTTGGTGAATAATATTTTAACACAGTCTCCATAATGGATTCACAATTCTGATTGTATCATTAGAAAGTCATTGTATTGAGAAGCAATTCAGACTTACTTCAACTTAATATTCCAAATGAAGAGCTAACTTCGGTGACTTCTCAATTAAGATATTTGTTCACTTTCTACTTTTTAGTCTGTCTGTTCTCAGGCTTTCTTACATAGTAAGCTGCTGTATAAAAGATCTGTGAAATGTTACAGCTTTTCACCAAATAATTTTTCCCACTCACAGAATGTTGCTTCAGGAACTGGTCCCACCTCTTCCAGAAGTAATTTGGAAAGGGTCCCACCCTGACCAAATCTGACCTTTGATCGATTGCTTCAAAACCTACACACCCCAAATGAGAATAACTGTCCAGGACAAGACATGTAATAATGATCTCACCTGACAGAATGAGAATGATACAACTGAAGTAGAGGCCAGAGTAGTGGGGAAAAAAAATAAAAAATGATTGCTTTCTTACTTGCAGTGCTCATTTACTTTGCCAAATGCACTCAAACAGGAAGGATAATATGACAGATGGTGCCCTGAACTCCAGAAGTTAAGGACCAAAGCATGTGATTCATATATACTGCAACTAGTTAAGAAGAAACATATTAAGTAATTCTGGAAGGAAAGCAGCACATGTCAGTATCATTTTAGTGCTAATACAAGAAAACCATAGCTCTGCTTAAAACATATGAGACGTAATTTGTGTGATATACCTTCCAGGCAGTTATATGTACTTTTTCAGCAATATGACCTTAAACTGCTAGGTATTTTTAGCATTTGGTGACTATTAAATTATGCTTCAACTATCCCAAAATATCAATAAATGTCAACTCAATTCATATTTAGCTAACTGGCTTACCTGTAGCTAATATAAATACATTTATTATTGACCAATATCTGATCCCATTAACTCTAGTTTGATCACAGTGTTCTTACCTAAAATTGGGATAAATACTAACATTCTTACCAAGCTGCAAATGTATGAACTTTGCACATAAAAATGTAAATGTTAGTATATGTGCATTCCTATGTTCTTTATCTTTACATGTGATCAACCCTGAGCTACAGCTGAACCACTTTAAGTCATTAAGGAAACTTAAAAGCATGTAAAGTAGTGTCATTTTAGAAGACAAATTTATGCTTCAGTGAACCTCAAGAACTTCACTGAACCTCCAGGTTTTTAAGGATCTTTCATCATAACAAATGTTTATGTTAAGCATATTACCTACTTAGAGTACAATTTTTCATTTTGTGAAAAATTCTGCCCTTGACCTTTGAATTGCAGACAAAATTCTTAAGCCCAACATAGATCTTCAAACCAATTCTTCTGAAATCTATTTCATTGAAATCAATTCAGTGAAAAGACCATGAATTTATAAGTTAATACTATCTGAAGCCAAAAAGAAGAAATTCAAGACATCTGCATTAATTTCTGAAGTCAGCATACCTAGATTTAATTTTTAAATGTATTTTAAAGCAAGTTTTCAAAAACCTCAGGTTGGTATTTTCCATATTGCTGCTATATAAGAACCCAGCATTCCGTGCTCTGTACAACTCCTATTAAATTTAGTGAAAGACTGATATTAATTTAAGAGCTGGATGTGTCCAACGGATCAACTTTAATCATATCATTGTGCCTATTTTTTTTTTAACAGAGTAGATGCTTTTCATAGTTAAATGCTTGTTTTTAAACTATTTTAGGCAGCATTATAGCCCAGATAAAACTTGGAATACTTATAATACTTAGATAAAGCTAAAAGCAATAGTATAGAACAGAATTTGGCTCTTTGTATCTTATTTCCACACTTCTAACTTTAGGCCTTCTCATTGTAAAGATCTACTGAAGCATCTCTTTGAACAGATGGGATAGGAACAAAATTCTTGCACAAATAATACACACTAGACTATACTGACCACTTGGGACAGTTTCAAAAGAACTTTGTATCCTCAAGAAGCAAAGATTCAGATAAAGTAACTTTCTTCGTCTTACTGCTTGTTACACTTAGGATGCATGACACTGGAATGATATGTAGCAAGTAACTATGGATACACAAACAGAATGCACCAACTTTTTGTGGACATTAAGTTTTCAATTTATTAACCTCAGCTCAATCCAACTTTCAGGCTCTTTTCTCCTGCAGCCCCTTCTTGTGAGCTATTTTCACTGAACTCAGTGGAATTCACACAGATAGGATAAGACCCACAAGAGCATCCAGTCATGCTCCAAAACATGGGTAAAAGAAGCCAAAAGTTATCATCCTTTTGCTGAGGACAGCTTAGTTCTTAGCTGAAAGAAAAGGAGTTACAAGTCTCTAAAAGCCTTAGAATCATGGACCTAGGAGACATTTGAGTCAAGAATGACTGATTAATCTTTCTCTATTTTTTTTTTTTTTAACACTTCCATTTTTCAGCATAAAACTGCTCTTTTAATGGATTGAGAATTGCATTCAATCAACCAGCCTTCACTGGATAGGCTGAATTGGAGTTACTGTTCATCTTGTTTTTAAACATGCCAGTTTTAAGCTGCCTTCCAAAAAATGCTTCATGTGGTTGAACTCTGTAAGTCGTACTGCAAGTGCACTTCGGTACACTGTCCAGAACATAGAGGCTCTCTTGTTGCATACTCTGCAGTCCTCAGAATGAAAAAGTGGACTAACAGCTCACACAGAACCAGGTTTCGGACTCAGGACTCCTGGGGACTCTTCCAAGTTCACTCTATATCGGCCAGATAGTCCCATGACTTGTGCCCACACAATTACGTGAACAGTTTTGCCACAATTACTGCAAATGCTGACTGGTATACTGGGAGTTATACAAACTGCCATACACCTAACAAGTCTTTTCATAGTTAGCAGCTAGCAGAGAGTTTTCTTCTACTCTTTAAAACATTATCGTTTTGATTTTGCTCTCTTTGTCTTCCACACAATGCAAAGGGGTTTGTTTGCTTGTTTTACAGTCCAGTATTCACATTTACCTGCCATCATCTCAAGCATGGGAATACCATATTTGTCAAGAATCACAAAATGTTGAAAATCTTGAAAGTCCTGAAGTTTGGGGATTCATTTTAGTAATCTCCAATTTGCTAATATCAGCTGCTCCATTTCTGGAGATATTTCTCTTAGACACACTGGGGAAACCAGCAGTGTTTCACTTTAGTAACTGAAAAATTTGGTTAGTTTTGTTAGTTAACATTTAACAGCTTGGTTGAAAGTGTGCTCTGCATCCACACAGAAAACTGAGGTTATAAACCAGTTTTAATCAGCGTGATATGAGCTACCTACATCACTGCATCCTATGATTAGGGGAGGTGATTAGACTCTATGTTATATGGTCAGAGTGTGAACTGGGCTTGTAAGGCAACAGAGATATTTGCTGTCCCTTTCTTCATGATGATTGCAGGGTTATAATCTAGGTCTATATGGTTTGCTTCTCAAAAAAACTCGAATTAGAAAACTGCTGTTAAATTCTACTTCAAAAGCAGATATGTGTCATCTCTTCAACAGTTTTTAGAAGGCAAAAATTGCCCATTTCCATCCAGAAAATTCAAAGATCTGATTTCGACTGATGAACTCTGGCCTCTTTTCAACTGAAAAAAATGAAAATTGAAAAGCTTATCCCATTTTGCTCGATTTCAGTTTTTCCCTACAGTATATGTCTTATATACACATTCAAACGTTTTAGTCTTCAAATTCAGACTTGTATTAGAATGGGAGGTTCACTGTTCACTCTCCATTGTTCCCATTTCCAAGGTCCTTCCCTTTGTCAGCTGTTTGTACCATTGCTTAGCTTGTTAGGACAACCAGTGTCAGTTATCGGCATAACTGTTTGAGCAGAAATGTGAGCACTTTGAACTTCTTTCACAGTGAGCTGCTTAAAGCCTATTGTTAAGTAGGGTTTAAACTTAATTAGATTAAGCAAAATACGTTGTCGGCTCGATTTGTTTGGGACAATGGGGACACCTGCTGGCCAGTGAGCCAAACCGCCCTGTCCCCCCCAGGGGGGTCCCAGGAGATGGGGACACCGCACCACCGCCGGTACGGCACTGCTGAAAGCTGGGGTGCCACTGCAAGAGGGCACCGCTGCCCCTCCGTACCAGCCACACGTTCGTGCTCGGGAGGGGGGAGAAAAAAGAGGGAAGAAGTTCTGTGCATTTTCCAATCGAAAAGGACAGTGTTTTCCGCTGTTTCTCACAAAGCGTAGTTCAAGACCTGCCTTGCAATTACAATGGTAACACTGCATATTACTGCTAATTCTTTCCTTTCCAGAAGGCCAGTAGTAACATGCAATAACATAAGCCAAGAGGCAGACTTGAAGGAGGAAGTAATAGGTCTATAACATCCCTCCTGGTCACTCACACATACGTAGAGCATGCACCGTTGCCTCTATCTGTTCTCGCATGTGTCGTTCTGGTCATACAATGCAGTCGTGGAGCTGCACAGACTCCACAATTCACTGTGCCAGCAGACTGTCCTGTTGTTAATATAGGCTCTATTCTCACATCTTCTACTGCAAATAGAAAATCCTCTCACAGAATTATATGCAAAAATTGTTGTTGGCTCATTGTAATATAATTTGGAGACTCAAAGCAATGCCTCTCAAAGCTGGCAAAGATCACTTGGGAGCTCAGGAGACTCCTAAAATTATGCTAACCAGAAAGTCAGCCACAGATTTAAAATACCGCTGTGAAAATGTATCTGGGTTTGAGATCACTGTCCAGTAGCTGTTGAGCATAGCTGTGGCCGTGCCTGGCTCTCCATGCTGAGCAGAATGAAAAGGAATAAGCACAGGAGGACTGAAAATGTGTTATTTTTGCTGTAGTTTATCAATACCTTTCTGTTGCTGTAATGGCCATTCCATGAGCTTAGAATGAAGACAACAGGAAAGAATATGGCTGTCATCTTTGAATGCAAATGTACACAAACTTTCTCTCTCTTGCCATTTAAGTTACAAACCTACGCTTGTCTTGATTACTTTCAGAATTGCTAGGCAAATCACTAATTCAAATTAATAATAAAAGTATCTGAAAAGGTATCTGAGCAAGACTATATTAAAAAAAAAAAACAACAAATTCATACAGCAAACAGTGTCACCACTGGCATAAGGAGCTGGCCAATGCTGTATTCAGGGAGAAATATTTAAATCTATCAAGTCAAAGCTTCACAACTTCCAAACTAAGTAAGCTAGTTAGAAGAAGACAAAGCATGAACAAAGCTGTCCAGAACAGTAACAGCAACAAGAGATCCATCATAGACTGTAAAAGGGATAAGATACAAGGGTCAGAAGAAGCTCATTTACATGTTACACCCATCTTTGAGGAGCTCAACAGCTTATTCTTAAAAAGCAGCCATGAATACCCTTCAACTTTTTCAACGGGTTCTAGTATAGGATTTAGTGTTGTTACCAGTAGCAAGAGCAGTCAACAAAGAAATAAGGCAATATGTATACTTTGTTTGCCTTTTGGATACGATGGCACATAACATTTTTGCCTTGCTGTATTATATCATAATTTTCCTCTTGACTTCAGCTGTCAACATGTCAGACTGTTCTGATCCCCTTTCAAGCTTTCATGACAAAAGCCCCCAAGAGATTAATTCTTTTCATTCATCGGTTTTCTACTTTAAAGTTTTCCGTGCCTTGAGGGAAGGAGTGCAAACACTAGAGGGTCAGGAGGGGGTTAAACATTCTTTGACCATATGAAACAAATGTGCAGGCCTACTAGTTGTCATAGGCTGGTAGTGGGGAAAATTGATTAGCAAATGAAAGAGACAAAATAGCTAACTAATTCTGCACATTTATGCATGAAAGTTCAACACTTTAAGCTACATGCTTTCTCATAAAACACTTCTATCTGCTTTTCTGGTTTTAACTGCTTTGATATGCTTTCCACCAGTGCTTTGATTTTCAGCTAAGTGATTTCCACTTAAGTGAATAATCTATCCATATCTAGAAGCAGCAGGTGTTTGTTACTATTTTCCATGCCTTGACCTGCTGGATAGTTTTCTTTCGACCTTCACAGTATAAATGCCTTAGAAGTCTAATGCTTCTTGCAGTGATTAGTACATGGAAAAAAAAAAAAAAAAGAAGCAGGATCCAGGACTTCTTATGATTAAAATGTTAAGTTTTAGCAAAACACATCAAAATATTCTAACAACATAAGTCATATCTTAAACCTCTCTGAAGATTTGACTGTTTGTGAAAGATTTCACACAGGTTCTTTGGGGAATGTAAACAAGCTACAGTAGCTCAGAGCAAGAAAACTCAAGGGAATATTCTTTACTGGCATTGCATTAAGAGCATTTTCCTTTCCAGATGACTGCAAATGATAACAGTCTGTATTTGGTTTGAACTCTTGTACCAGCTGAATGGGTTTTTTCAACTTAGCAAGATTTAAGTCATCTCTAAAAACTGGTACCATTAGGGAGTCCAGCTTCCTGTAGGTTTCTGCTTGATTTCCATTGGACTCAGGTTTAGATAAGATCGTTGCTGTGATCTAAAGAGTATTTGACTCTTCATACTCTGTCTTGAAACATATATGATCTTAGAGGTATGTTCAGTGCATGACAACTGATTGTCCATTTCAAAATGGTATCTACTGAATATTTTGAAATGTACATAAATTAAGTTCAAAGTAAAACAAAGGAGTGGAAGTGAAAAAACAAAAGGCAGCAAACTGAAAATACAGATGATACAACCTGCATGCATTAAACTTTTTTCCCCACAGTACCTACCCAAACAGTAACTCATTATAAATACAGTTACATGCTTTTTAGGCTTCTTACTATATCCTGCTAAGAACATGCAAAACTGTCTTTGACCCTTTTTATGGTCATCTGGCATCATCTAAGTGATCTTGGAGTGTAAGCTCTTGTGAAAGCCAGTATCACTTTAGTTCCCAGTTCACCTAAGGAGAGATGTTTAAGGAACTTAAGCACCTGAAATTGTAGTTAAGTAGGTAGTAAGATTCTCAAAAGTGCCCAGGTTCCTAATTTTCACTATGAATTAGTTATCTTAGGTGGTTTTGAAAATCCTAGTGACTCTGTAAGCTCAATTTTCGGTGCCTTTAAAAGTTGGGCCTTCAAAATTGGGCCATTAAAAATTTTTTAAATGTTGTCTTCTGAATCTCTGGGTCTTCAAGACCTAAGCTGTTGCTCTCTGCTTTGTGTGGAATGATTGTATGTTACATCTGATTCTATCCTCCAAAGTCTTACTGTATATAAAAGGAATGACATGTGACGGGAGAGACTCTGAATGCCTCACATGGACGGACCCTCCGTTGTTACAAAAGGACAGTTATTTGGTAGCTATCCAATAGCATTCTCACGAATAGAAGTATAAATGAGTAAGCACACCAGGTATTACGCCTTACGTTTTAGCACTTGTGGTTCCAGCATGCAGCACATGCACTCTACAGAACCGAACTCTTGTCTATAACTTATCCTCCCATAGATATGATCTGTGAACTTTGCCCAGAGACTCCCATCTGAGCTGCATCTGCTCTGTTCCAAGATGCTGTTAGCTGAATTTGTCCCCAGCTAGTTTTATAAAAGCATTCATCTGTTATCACCATTTCCCTTTTGATGCATGTTTTAAGTGAGCCATTTCTGGTGTTTTGTATGAACTTGCAAAACAAGAAATTCTTGAAGCAAACTGTATAAACATTTCATATATGCATAACTGGAAAGGCAATGATTATAATAAATGCTATACAAGCTATCTGTATGGCAATGTGGATTTTTTTTTTAATACAAAGAACTTGTGATAATGATGACCACCTGGATGCACTAGCTCACTCAGAATGCCAGGAAAAGGTATTCTAAAAGAACAAAATAATGTGCCTGATTCTCATGTGCAGAATCCATAGATCCATACAATTATTTTTTTTTTCCTAAGCATGCAACTGAACTCAGAAGTATTAGAATAAGAATACAAGCATGGATACAAGCATAACTTAGTAGGGTAATAAATGAAATGGAACAGTTACAGGCTAAACTATGGTCTACAAGACAGATCAGCCCCACAGAACAATTTGTCTGACCTTAGGCATGCTTGCTGCTGCCTTTCCTGACAGCACATTAGACATAAGAAAGAAGTAGCTTCTAGCCTTCTTACAGGGTCTAACAGCTCCTTCTCTATTTTGTAACCCAGCTGCAGGCAACCTCTATTATACAATGGAAAACATAAATTCAAGCAACAGGCATAGGCATATGCATGAGGTTACACACAATCAGGAATGCACCAGTGTTACGAAGTCACTTGCTCATACGTGAGATGCACATCCTGCCATGCAGGGGAAATGGGTCCTGGGTCATGACCCTCCATGTTTCCGTTTTGTCTATGTTGGTATGGTGTGCATTATGTTTCAAATAAAAAATAGAGTTCTGATGACTAACATCAGTAAAATATGTTTTTTGCTCCTGCAGCCTTCAGCTGAGACTGGCACATAGCAGTGGGAGTGCTCCTGACCTGCCTAGTCTAAATATGCAGCATGAGCATAGTCTATGAATATATGAAAGCAATGCACTTTAGTTAACGTTTCCGCGTAATTAATATAATGTATCCTTGTTTTGCTTTGTACTCCGGTATCTTACTTTCACCTTTTCCTCTGGTCCAGTTGATGAATAACAAGTACTACGCATGGAGAGGGAAGTTTTATTTTGAGATGCTGCTGGAATTGCCTCACATTTCAAACCAAGAGGGGTGGTGAAATATGGCATCTCACACCAGGTTGCGGGATTTAAGAAAATAAATACCTTTAACCTTATGGTGGTTGTGGCATTCCTGCTAATTATCTGAAGATGCCACAAGAATTCTTGTTTGTTTATTTGTTTCAACAGTATTCCAGTTGAAAACTTGTACGGCAACATCAGGCACAATGAATTAGAATGAATCAAGGCCAAGCACATTTCAGCCACTGTATGAATTTACATGTTCTGAAGTAATTTCAAAGTCCCCAATATATTTGAATGTATACTTAATTGTAAGCAAACGAGTAGTTTCATGGATTTCAAAGCTTAAATGTGTGCTGCACTGAGGTTTCATTTGTCGGGTGAATCCTAGTTTTATTTACAGAGAAGGAAGTGACTATATAACTACAGTTATTTTGCACAACAGAAGAAATCATCAGAAAATTTTAAAGTGAGTGCACAACAGTAGCGGTATGATTTTCTAATTACCGTCTTTAGAGTAACACATATGCTATATACCACTAAGAGCTAAATATAAACAAACACAATACACTCATTTAACTGTCAGCACAGAACATACAGGCATGTGGAAATGCAGTAGGCATTCAACCCCCCAGGCAAGCAAAGCAAGCTCTATGGACAGCTTTGGCACACTGACTGTAGCTTTTTTACTTTGTACCATCTTGTGAAGTGTAATTAAAACTGCAGCACCGCTCCTCAAGATGGTATGGTTTAATGAGTGGTTTTTTGCTATCCTGAACTCTCTGGATGTCAAAATAGTTTCTTGCAAGTCATATCATAGGCAATAATTTATAAATAATGCTTTTAGGACAGAAGTATGATGTTCTCTTTCAATTAGAAGCTCACCAAAAATGGGCCAAAATAACTTTTTTTCTGTTCTTAGCAAATCCTTAAAATTCCAAGAAAGTTCAACTCAGCTAAATCTTTATCTGTGAGGAAGTCTGCGTTTCTTGAATTAAACTGTTCTGCCTGTGTATATCCATGTAAATCAGAAGTCCTCTGTACTCTCATGCACTTCAAACCTTAGAGGCTGTCTGTCAGATTGTGTTTTTACTTACAAAGATTTCTGGACAGGAAAGAAAGATGGAGGTTCATTCCTTGGTTTGGAATAAATGATGAGCTAACCATTGTCAAAAACCTCCTGGTTCATTCTGGGCAGAAAGGTTTGCAAGTGAATGTTTTAGTGTATTTTTAGATTCTGTTTGAACAGCTGACAAAGACAAAATAATTGACAACAGCTGTGAAGTTAGAGGCAGAACTGAAAGAATCAGAATAAGTCTGGAAAACTTCTTATGGGGAGTTGGAGGAGGATGGGCAAAATAGATAGAGTTTGTTTCCTGGGACTGAGTTTCATGTGTTTGATTCTTATATGACTTGACCTCAGACTAGTTTTATTTCAATTTAACATCTTGTGGAGTGCTGGAACTGTGATATTTGGTTCTGGCTGAATAATCCTGGTTTGTAAAAAGGCTAACATTCAAAGCCTCGAATCAGTGCTTTAAGAAAACCAGAGATTTTACATATGTGGACACAAGACATGTAAAGACTTTTTTTGGAACTTAAGAGCAGGTCAGACTGAATGACACAATCTATATCAAGCGACCTCTCTTGTTATAAAGTGTACATGTAGAAGACACATTCAAGACAGACGGACTTCATTTACATGAGATGTTCAAATGAAATTGCTGTGGTTACTTTTCGTCTTGGGAAATTCCTCTTATGCTGTAAGCATTCATAGAGGAATATTCACAGAGTGATCTTCAGTTTTAATATATTTTCTGGCAGATCATAAATGAAATATATACTGCCTAAACATGTATAGGTTTCTAATAGCAGAAGAGCCTATACAGATTGCCTACAGCTGTCCTAACCACATGAAACAATTGAAAAAGCTCCAGTAAACTTATTTTGCTGTAAATTCATTCATCAAATGTTAGATGTTAAGCCATAGATAAATAATGAACAGTTTGGCTGCATAACATTATCTGTTGGTACAATTTCTATGCTCTACAGCAATACAATCCTTCCTATAGGATGTATACGAGGAAGTATCAAAAATTTGTTTTCTTGTGCTGCTATTGAATTTCACAAATGAAGACCACATTAGGAACAGATTGTTGAAGAAAATGCCTTTACGTGGATGGATTTTCCAATCTTCATTTCACCAAATTATAAGATCTATCAATGCCCATTAGAGCAGATATTAGCAAGTATATTGTTTACCCATAGGAATTGACATTATCATCCTTAACTGACGAGTTAACAGCTTGCTTTGTTTGGGACTGATTCTATGTCAGTTTAATCTATGCAGGAATTTTAACTGTCTTTATATAGAACTCTCTCAATTGTGTTAATTATTAGAGAAGTTATTACTGAGTCTTAGACTTGAAAACATTTCCAGCAATTCAACATTTCCAGAGTCTCAAGTCAAAACCAAGAACAAACTGAAAGCCAGATTTATTCTGATGTAATTCAAATGGAGGATAAATCTGGTCTCAAGATTCCAGATCATGCTTTGTGCAAGTTTGGAAATGTCCCAACTTCTTTTTACTTAAATTTGCTTATAATGTGGAGCAGGATAATGGGTGGTTATGAGTGTCACCTTTTTCACAAAGTCTTGGGAGCCATTCTTAATATTTGCCAAACATGTCACAGTCTTTCAGTGAAAGGTGGAATGAAATTCCTTATGACTCTTGATTACTTTTCATACCAACTTTCACAGAGAATATATAGGGCATAGAATGCACTGGTTTACCCTAAGTCTGATTTACCATTTTTTCACCAGGTTAATTCTATTGTTGTCCACTTTCACACTAATTTAACATTCACATCAGTGAGAAACTGTTATAATAGAATGGCTTTCACCTGTATCAAATTTTTACAATGGACTGGTGAAGTTACAGAAACACTGATGTGGTAAATATGCACAACTCGTAACAGCACCTATGTATGCAGAACTTTGTATTTTTTATGACTGTTTTATAAGTTTGAAATTAAAAATCAATGGGCAATCTTTCTTTACATGATTTTGAGCCTCTGTTATGTATGTACCTATCTGATGAATGGTTAAATTTTACCCTAGGATTGCCTTTGAGCCAGTCGGAAAATTCTTCCCCCCAAATCCGAAATGTACAAAGATGCAAAATGAAAGTGGATTGTTAGCACGTCCATGCTGCAAGAGCACAAAATACCAAAGTAGTGCACTTGTACTAGACTCACAGGACATTCTGATCATGTTTTCTAATTGCTGTAACAGTAAAGACAATTCACCGTGTTGTATGTGTTTACAACTAACATGAAAAAACCTAGCTTCCTTTCAACAATTTCTTAACCATTTTATCTATTTACAATACTCCAGTTCAAAACAGAAATGCACAGACCTCTTGCAGTATCCAGAAGCTCTAAATTAGTTGTAGCCACAACAACTTGTAGCAAAAAGGGAGAGGAAAGGAGGGCCATTTTTTACCTCCCCCCTTTTTTTTCCTACTCTCTCCATCTCTCACTTTGTAACTTAAACAAATAATTGGAATTCTCCTCCTCTCTCCCATCCAGAAGTGTTTATCAGGTATGCTTAGAAATTGCTAGGAAGCATTTTTCAAATGCTGTATCTCACCCACACATTTACATTATCTAGACTCAAGATAATGATCAATATTGTAATTCATTAGCTAGGTCCATACAAAATTTGATTCTTTATCACCTTCCTAAGATTTTCCTTATATAATTATCTATTTTGCAATACACAGGACTCAACCACACTACAAAGCTATTAAAATACACAGGCAGTCAATTCCCTGTAATATTAACATTGACTACAGTAATCAGAATAGCTAGGGTGAGCCAGTCAGTTGAATTCAGATCTATATCAAATTATGATCAGAGCTTTGCCAAACCAACTTCTCAGTCCCCCAGTAACAGTCATAAAAGGGTAAAGGACACTGAAGAAAGGACATTTGACAACACAGGCACTCATTTTTAAAACACTATAATGGAAGAGGTGTCTCAAAAGGAGTCTGAATGTTTTACTGGCCTAAGAGGTTGCCAATTTACATATCAGTTATTACTGACAAGAGAAAGCATTGCTAGCTTTACAGAAACCAGTGCAATATACAGTTATTTACCTTCAGTTAGAGAGAAAAGCCTTGCTGTTAACCAGGTGATTACACTGGAATGTAAAAGTGGCAGCTGACTTTGTAAATCCTGGGTAAGAACATACACTGATCACTGCTTAGACCTTTGCCAAGGACCTTGAATCAAGCAAGAAGTTGTGAGAGTTTAACAGGCTTGAAGTCTGATGAGTGTTAGAAGGAACTAAAGTTCCTGATGCCTAATTCCCATCTCCAAACCCTCTGTAGCAAACACATAACCACCACAGGCCCAGCACACTCCTTTTTATAACTAACAGAAAGATTTTCATTGAGGTCCATGGAAGTTTGACCAATCTAAGTACACTTCTGGATATAATTGCTTTTTCTCTCTAGTCTATTCCATTTGTCAACATGTATAACACAATATTGCTTAGTCAGAGGATGTCTATGGTGTGGTGAGGACTTGTAGACAGATCTTCATGGCCTTACGACAGTGCCATTCTGGTTTTCTTTGGTGTTCACAGGACTGAACTGCTGTTTTGGAATTTTAAAAAACTACCAGGTCCGTTTTTCTGTCTCACAAGCCTGACACATAACAAACTGACAATGTACAAAGCACTTTGGTTTGAAAAAAATGCACTTTCAAAACAAAGAGATTTCAGATAGCTATTTAAAATTGTTTCGAAGAATTTCACAAGACCTCACTTTGTTCAAGGAGAATCTTTTTTTCAGGTCTTCAGGGAACATATTTTCAAGCGTCTTACAATGTAGCCCTTAGCACTACCCTAATCCATTAATGCACGTAAGGACTAGAACGCTCTTTCAGATATCATTACATAGTCCATAATAAGTCATGTAGATGATAGCAAAAATTACATCAAAAATAACTAAAACCACAAACATCTTTTTGCAAGGTGAATCAAACTCCTTATAACGAAGGGTTTGGAAGCCAATTTCTATTACTGATTTCCAAAATTCACTTAAACAGCATTTCACTTATGAATTTGAGTAATTCAGACAAAATTGCAGGTAGTCTTGAACTTTTTTGACTAGACACATGCAAGTTCTGCTGTTATCACCATTAGTTCTAGGGAGTTTTGACCAAACTGAGGTGGCAAATTAAAAAGGAACTCTTTGGATATGACATAAAGATATATCATGTATTCAATGTACAGTGACAAAGCCATATGTCTATGAAAAAATGGGGGATTTGGCATGTAGTAATTCCTCATCATATTGTCTTGAGGTAAAACATTTGGGCATTCTTAAGTTGAAAAGAATTTAGAAACAGACGCAGGATGGAAGGTCCAGAGGATGCAGAGCTATGGAAACCTTCAACAAGGGGAAACCTCTTGTCCTCCTGGCTTTCTGTGTAAACTGACATAATATGCAAAAGTTCATGCCAAAATTTGTCAGCTCTCTTTTATTTTACCATTAAATTAGGCTGACATTTAAAAATGTTTGCTTTTTCCAAAATGCCCCTGTATTCTTGAGCTCTTGATGTTTGTTGTTGCAAAAGGCAATTACGTGCTCAGAGACAGCTTCAGGAATGAGTTCCATTCATAGCTGAAAAAGGGCACTAAAGAGTTCAAATAAAAGTAATCTCCTTCCTGGAATAAAGATGGCATAGCCAAAACTTGCAGAAGAGAAAAAGGACAAGTTTTGAGAAGGAAGATGCTAGTTTTAAAGCTACAACAACCTCTCACTAGCATACAGTTCATTAAACATCCTGTGCAACCCCTTTCAGCTGTTCTGAGCATCACTAGGCCTAGGGAGAGCAAAGATTTAGTCTACGAATCAAGAAGATAGCTGTTGTTTAATGCCTGCTACCGCCCACTGTGAGAACGGAGGCTGATCTGAAAGCTGAACCTTATCCTAGGTACCTTTAGTGATAATATTCTTGATTAATCAGGCAGGAGCTTACCAACAGGGGCTGTGGGCAAATGGGGTAACTGGTTAAAAAAAATCAAAACAAAAACTTAAAAAAGTTACAGATAGAATGATACACTGCCATTGTTTGTATTAACGGACAAAGGGACTTAATTCAGGAAATTCCTTTGTCTCACTCTTCCTACATTCATATTCTCACCACACCACTAAATATCACTGTGTGCCTAACAGCAAGTCACTTACACTTTGCACATCAGTGTGCCCACATTAGAACCAAAGTGGCTAGGCAGTACTAACTAAACATAGATTTTGCGAAGTAAATAAAAAAAGCTGAAAAGCGCCTTGAAGTCTAGGAATTAAAAACAGAAAAGGAAAGCAAATATATATGGGCTTTGTAATGCTTTGGCCCTCAAAGACTTTGAAAATCTGGAATACATCTCAGCATCACGTCGTATCTAGAAAAGGTGTAGGACAGCCAGGGTTTACATTTGCCCTAGGCAGGAAAACTATTGAAGTGATTATATTCCAAATATTATCATAACAGGGTATCTGGAAATTAAAATTCTTTGTTAGTCAATCAATATTTATGAATGTGAAAACTGGGTAAGATTCCATTCCACAATTTTCATGCATAGCAAACTGAAAAAGGCTTGACTCCTGTGATAGCATCTTCTAGCCACTAAAGCGCATAATTCAGGGGTTTGGTCTATTTTTTCAACTTTGAAGACTAGAAGTGGGAGGGGTTGGGTTTTTTCATTTTCTCATCATTTGCTTGCAACTGCAGTGGTGAGAAAAATGTTGTGTTTTAGATATAGCTCTGTCACAGCATGTACATGAGCCTGAAATACCACTTTTGTGGTGTGCACTGATGATTGCAAGTGCTTGGAATAAGCCTCCGCTCATCAACTGAGTTTCACAAACAGAATATGTGTATTCCTTGTCATCCCCAGTGGTAAAGTAAAACTTGATAGCTTAAATCACTTCAGCTTACGAACTCATTAAATTTTGGTAACTTGATTGGTTGTGAACATCCATACACATTCTATGTCTCATTTTCCAGTATGTCCTGCAGACAATTTTCAACAGTGGTTAGGCACCTGGGGAGGCAAGTGGAAACCAAATGTGATTTTCAAATGCATGTAAGATTGAATGTGTAATTAAAATTGAGCATAGGCACACTCAAAAAAATTTTACCGTCTACATCTTAAAATGTCTGTAGCTGTCCCTATTCGGACATAGGCCCATAGTCTAAATGAAAATGTTAGTCCCATCTAGCTGGACAAATACATGGTGAATGTCTCAGGGTAGAGTAAAAGCAGAACTGAGGATCAACCACAAACCAGCAGCATTTTTCAGTGTGAGGCTGTTTTAATGCTGTACTCATACTAAACACATTACAGTTGCAGTCACTGAGTATAGACAAGAGTAGAGAAGCCTGCGTAGCAACAGAGAACTGAGTTAAAACTCATTTCAGAAAAGCTCCTACTTCTGTTATTTGGCAAAGGAAAAATTAATGTACCTTACCCTGAACTCTTTGCTCAGGTAAGCAGTCTGCATTATGTAAACAGTCCTACTGAAATATCTATTAGCAAAGTAAGTTATTTCTTTACCCGCTTCACTGGTTTAGTATTGCCAAAAAGGCCTACAGCTATTGCACCTTTGTTTATATTGGTGAGATTTCTCTACTCAAAGAGGGCTTTAATCTACCTTCTGTCTCAGTTTGCTTGCCCACCTGTGGCATGCTGACCAATACCCTTTGTCCTGCATCTCCATTTTCAGTCATACTTTATGTGTTAATCTACCTCAAGGAAATCAGAAGGATAAAGATATTTTATTCTCCAAAGTCAGAACCAGACTTTGACACAAGGAATACTAACAATCTGCATGAGTAGATTCATTGTGATCAATTTGCTTGTAAAGAAACATATTGCTTAACAAGAGAAAGATCTTGTCCCTCCCCTCTCCCTAATACACTCTGAAAGTATGTCCCAACTGTTTTACACGACATGACTACTTCTCATCATCTTACAGAGGGGCAATGCATACCCACAATACAGCAATTAGTTTCAGCAGTTTGTATCTTTTTCAAAGCCTTTGTACATACTGTTAATTTGATATAGTAAGAGAGTAAATGAAAGAGACATGATTTACAGTTGGGAGAGTATTTTAGCATTTTAAGGTGCCAGAAAGAAGGGGGCAAACCAGGGGCAAAAAAAGTGGCATAACTAACAAAATATCACTGATTTTATTTTAAACTTCTTCATTCAAAACATCTCTCCCTTCAAAACTGTTTTGCAGTCAACTGCAGTGAACACAAAAATTAAAGTAGACAAGAAATTATGAAGTCCTGACCCATTGCCCTTTGAGGAAAATGAGAACTAAGCCCTACAAGACTAAAGAAATAAAGGAAGGAGGAAAAAAAAGTCCAAAATGTGTATTCCTGGACCTCCTGTCTGAAATCTGGAGGACGCATTCCAGAAAAGAGAAGCTAATAATTCCTAAAGTACACTTTACCTCTATATTGTTCTTCCCAAAAGCAAAGCAAAAAGTCCAGGGTTTCACACACTACTCCATCATATGCTTCACTCCTGCCCTGCATAACATACTGGTAAAGCACTATACAGAAAAAGAAAGCCAGCATGTACTTCAGCCTTCATTTGCTTTTCCTATTCTGCATAATAGGGTCCTAGAATATCTTGCAGGAAAAGAAAGCCAGAATGGCAGACACAGAGAGAGCAACTGCAGAAGATAATTAAGGAAGAATAATGAAATTGAGTGGTAGATAAATGTTGTTAAATTTTTTTTTTACTCTTATAAAAAATATCCTATTAGTTCTGAATGAGGTCAAACACAGTTTGGGATGGATACACATGACTGGCTTTCCTTTGTTTTCTGAGTGCAATAATTGTTAAAAGAGCTGAAATATTTTTTCATAAAATGATTATGAGTTTTAAGAGGTGACATTTGAAGAAGGATATAAATTATAGAGCAAACATCTAAACGTTTTCATAATGTTGAAATGGTTATTGTAAAAAATGTATTTGATATAATAAGAAGCATATGTTTCATTAGGCTGAATCCACAGAAAATGTCCTCTACGGAACAACTGTATAATCATTCACATTGAATACACGCTATTCACCTCAAAAAACATGTGCACTGTAGTCTTTTTCACACAACAAACATCCTTCTGTTGTAAGAAAAAGGAACTTGGAGTCAGAAATTTCTTAAAAGTTTTTGACTAAGAAAGGGAATCTGCTGTCTATAATTTGCAAAGATGCTTACATGAAATGTGGTGAAATAAAACTGTACACCAGTATAGGTTTCAAGGTATACATTTTGCATACTCTAAGCTCACTTAAGCCAGTGAATTCCTCTCCATTATTTGGAATCCAGAAATGCCCAACAGCCCCAACTGGAAGTCTCTCCATTAAATTCATTGGACTTTGTGTAAGCAACGGCTCAAGTCAAGTAACACAAGCTTGAACTGACAGCATAGACCCAGGAGGAGTGTTTTTCAGCAGCTCTTACACCAATCTATCCTATTAGTTGGGATGATTTAGAGTCAAATGTTGCTTGCTCAACCATGTAATGCCCTCATTGACGTCACTGTATCAAGATAACAGGGCCTGACCTTTAAAGATAATTTAATGAGTATAATGATGAAAGAGATTTTAATGAGTTCATGGTATATACTCTTCAAGTTACAAACAAAGCATTTTAATAGCTTTTTGAAATATGCTTTCTTTAAAAATCATCATCCACAGAGAAAGAAGTACACTGCAGCCATCATGGCTTTAGTGCACCAAAACCTTCAAACAAAACCTATTAATCTTTATTTTTAAAATAACACATCTTTGCAAACATGAACATTAATATAGGAAATGTATTTTTCCCTTGTGTAAGGAAAAAATAAGCATCTAATAAGCCCAGTGTAACAAAACCACAAAACCTACAGAATTACATACCCAGATTAACTGTCCAAATGATCAGTACTAATGCAGCTATGGGTATAACAGTCACAATCATTAAACTGACATCAGGGAGAGACAGTATGGTATCTTTCAGGTTTTAGAGAATGAAGAGGAGAGAAATCATCACAGAGATGGCAAATGTGTCAGCTGACTAAGGCTATTCACATTTTGGATGATCAAAATTTCAGCAGAGGTGCCTGATGCTCAAATGATCGTTCATGTCAAAAACCTTGAGAAATGAGGCCTTCCTAACAATTAGTACAGGACCATTTAGGGCTCCTAATTGAGGTAAGTGTCAGAAACATACCATAAGCATATACCATTATGCAAGCAGCTAACAACATGGCTGTTGGCAAGGATGGCAACAAACAATGCTCAGGAGTACAGTAAAAGACATACAGGCAAAAGGTTGGATTTGTCTTACCTTTTTATGTCTAAAAGTTAAATACTAACACCTGAACTTGCATCCTTTTAAAACCAGGGTACCACAGCAGTCCATCCTATCTCTTGATGGTGCCTATTTTTCTCTAACAAACTTACAGTACAGAACTAAGTTACTGTGTCTAGTTAAGACTTAGATTATTAACTTTCAGGAGCTTACATAAAGGCATTTGTAGTCAATACTTCCCCAATGATCTTTTTGGCATTTAAAGCTGTTGAGATAAATCCCATCTAAGGTAGTGCATTTTCAAAAACATTGAATTACCTTAAGACCACTAGGAAAAAGACAGGAAGATAGGTGCTTGAAACAAGAGAAAAATGCATTTGCTTTTTTCTACATCCTTAAGTCCTAAAGGACCTTAGAGAACCAGAATAAAAAATCCTGGCTGAAGTCATATAGACAGTCAAGGGTTGAGCTGAAACAAGAACATAAATCTTGGTATCCTAGCTCAGTACCCTATCTATCAAACTGCATAGCCTTCCAACTCATCCCTCATAAAAAACAGAGACTTGAACGGAGGCAAGGATTACTGCTTGTTTTATCATGCTCTATTTGTGCTGTCCTTTGTAAAATGTATCCCTGTTCTACTTCAGGTTGTTCCATATTCCATGGAATAAAAACCAGTTCATTACTATGCAGTTGTGTTCATTACTGAGGAAAAAGCAGCACTGAAGGCATTCAGAAAAGTAAAACTGTAGGCCAACCTGACATTTGCTGTCTGGTGCCTGGGAAAACATTTCTCATGAAATTTGTACTTTAAAAAGTCCAAATAAGAGTTTGAACTCAAAATTAATATATTAAGAAAAACCAGACTGTCAAAACTGACAGCAATGAACAATCACAGCTTTCCTTCTTTGATAGGAGTTATCAGAATTACAGTTCAAATTTCAGTTTCAGTCTGGGTTTGCCTTAAAGCATGGATACTGGAAAACACTGCTTCTACTCTAATTCCTTGTGTCATGCATTGCTGAGCCAATATGAGTTGCATAAAAATTACCTACTTTGGAGTGCCTATAGAGACTGATACTGACAATCAGAATGGCTATAGGTCTGCATCATTGCTGGTATAAATGCTGTTTAAGGACATCATGCTACATCATATGAAACTGTAATTTTTATGAAGTGACAGAATCACATTTATCATAAATTGTTAAAAAGTGAGGAGGTCTCAAACATAAAAATGCCATAAGATGGAATGCAGAAGGTAATGTTTTAAATGAAAAATATACTAATTCCATAGCAAAACAGTTTCAGTGAAACAGCCTGCAAAGCAGAAGAGAGTCCAGTTAATTATCCAAACTGTACACAAACAATGAACACAGAACAAGATGAAATGGTTCAATGCCAGTCAGCCTGGACATAAAACTATTCAAATCATCATAGCTCTGCAGTGCTTATAGACTAAATATGCACAGATAATTCTGCTTCCACTGAAGTCAAAGGAAAGATTTTGCAGGTATGTAGTGCAGGTAGCTAGTCTGCAGTGTTTTGCAGCCTATGAGTTATTTCTTTATAGATAAAAAAAGAGGAATAAGAGATGAAAGACCTCAAGTTCTGAGGTTCCAACAAAATAAATATATACCAGATCTACCTAAGTATGACCTTTTATCTCTTACTACCTCCTCTCCCACTTTAACTAAATGTCTAGTCCATTCACAGCTCATCTCCACATTCATCTTCCCTTCCTCCACTTGCGAGAGGTACCTTCTTCTCCCAATTCCCAAGACAGCTTCCCCAACCCAATTCTTTTCTGCCCCCTTGATACTCTAATCATCCCTCCAAGAACTGAGTTCAGAATGAATGCAGTGTTCTATCCAGACATCCTTCCCACCTATGTGATTCTCAACAAGACATAGAAGCCTTATATTTTACTGTGATACAATCTTACTGAACATCAGAGAAAGAAGTAGCAAGACAGCTTGTGTGTCCACTGGTATGGAGCAAGGATACAAAATGCTTATGAATGTTTGAGGCCATGCCCCATATCTTTTGACAACATGAGAAGTGTGAGAAGTGTCCTGCAAATCACCAAGCATCCATATTTTAGCTCCTTTGTTACAGTGCAAATACTTTCCTCCAACTATTTTGCCTTCTTCCCATTTGAATAAAAAAAAAATCATACTATTTTTCTTGCATTTACATCACTCAGCAATATGCATAATATATCAGTCCTCATAAGGACAATAATTTAACCTAATTTTTGTTCTTCTGCCACTTAATAATGCACATATATCTGAAGAAGCAGCAAAAAATTAGACTGTTTCTCACTGACTGACTTTGAACAGAATTTACTCTTTAAGACAGCTTTCACAAGATGGTTCCTCTAAAGCTGTCCTATATTTTCAAAGCTCTGGTTATTGCTTTATGAGTAAGAACTTCAGAATGTAGCTGTCATTAGAAATCCACCTTCATTAGACATAACCATTCAATATACCCAAGTAATTACTTTTGCAGCTGTTGTGTAAATTAAATAATAGCTGATTTATCAGCTCATAATAAACAAAAATTTATTCTGCCACCTGGATGGTGATCTTCAAAACATGCTTCTCATTATCATTACAACTAATCTAGGCCAGGTCAGTGAAGTTAGAAGAATTAAATATATTAGCAGAAACAGAAGATCTCCTGTTAATGGCTTTATGAAATGAGAAGGACACACCTTGTTGCTCCAAAATGGTAACATTTCCAATAGTGGTAGCAATCAAGTGAAAAAGAGAAGGCTTATGAAGACCTTAAGTACATAGACCTGGTGCTGTCTTCAAAAGATGTAGGCTCACCCTGAAGACATTGCCAGCAGGTATTAATTGATGAGGGGAGGCTATAATTTAAGACTTGGTCTTGCAGATTTCTGAGCAGTTTGAACTGCATCAGCATGCAGAGAATAGAAGAGATCCTAGATACTAACTGGAAGTACTCAGTACTTTTCAGGACTGGACATGAAACTACTGACCTAGCCCTTTTTTAAGAAGTAGCATAGGTTTTCAAGTGAGAAACAGTTCAGACTGTTGGTCAGGACTTTTTAGGGCCTGCATGACAAGGTGTGTAACTGCATCTCCTATGTCAGCATTTTGGTGGGTTCTAGAATATATTGATTGTTCAAGAGTGATAACATCCTTGAAATCCCTGCAGCTGACATTCATATGCACAAGTAAGCAACAACTGGCATTCCATCATTTACACATTGTCTTAAAGGACTGTCACTGTGCACTCTGTTAGTGAGGGCATCCAAAGTGGCATGAAATCCTCCATCCTGTCTGCCACAGGAAGCATTACCAAAGGTGTCTGCAGCTGAACATATGAACTGCCCAGGTTTAACTAAAAATACAAGTTATGATCACAAATGAAAGCCAAGCTATAATTTCAGTGCTCTGAAAGTCAGTGCAGGTAGAACCTGGAATGGACATTTTCCAATGGGGTAAACAGGCCCTGCTGTAAGTAAAAACAGAGCAAGTACAGGAACAAAATGTGATAGGCATGCATAATTTGGTATTACTCTAGCACTGCTCTGACCTACCATTTTACTACTCATATTTTATTGTAAGCCACCTCTGAGCCAAACCAAAAACCACACTGATTATTTTACATTAGAGAGTCTGCTTCATTAAAAAGCAGTAATGTGGGTTATCTGTCATTTTGTTAGGGATATTTTTATACTGAAAATGAACACTCCTGTAGTGGGAAACAGTTTGTGGGCAGAATTTAGGTGAGGGTGCTAAGTGCTACTGAAATACAGTCAGAGTTGAGGAAAACTGCCACATCACATACCGAAACTAGGTCATCCTTTGTATTTGGAATATGATCCACCCCACAGCCAGACATCAGGAACATTTTTTCCATGAATAACTGTCTGCTGAGAAAATAAGGGGAAAAGATGATCTGATACTCAGAATTAAAAGCAATTAAAACTGGGAAGAAGCAAGATAGGTGGGACATACGTGCTGAGTTTCGGGAAGACAGAAGGCAGAACTTCCATACTAAAAGGTATGTGCTGAGATAAGTTTTCAATCAGCTAAGATCCAGGTCCATAGCTGCTTCAAGACATGGCTGCAGGCTGCAAAATTTGCCCAGAAAGAAGGCTACATCCTTGGGCAGTTAGCCAGCATTAAGCATATTGTTGCTGCAGCCAAAGTACTACTGGCAGCGAGGCATCCATAAATTATGCAGTCCTGCATGAAATCCTTTAAGTATGGGCTGTTCAGAAGATGCCCACTCAGATACACTCTTCTCACTCCTAACTCCATTTAGAAACGCTATCTGCATTGGTGTCATGAGTAATTTCTTTCTAAGAGAGCCCTCCAGAAGCTTCTCACAGAATCTGCCCTGACAAAGTACCTTCTTAAGGCTTTAAGATTTCTGCACATAACGTTACATTCTAAATTTATGTAATGAGGATGAAATGGAAGTTCCATCTGAAAGAAACCAGAGTAGAAAGGAAGAGTTCTGTGCAATGGCACTTCTATACTTACCTGTAAGATCTGAGAAATACCAATAATACTGTAGCCTGAAGTGCTCCCAGGACTGGGATCCACATGTTCTTTTTCCTACTGTCAAGCACCCAGAATGCAGACTTTCTACAGATTTCATATGTCCTTAGGGTGAAAAACTCCGGGGTCTTTTTAAGAAAGACTTTGTGTCACCTTATGTCCTGTATATTTGCCATGTGAAAGCACTGCAAAGTCAGACAGGATAGATTAGATCACCAGGCAAGGCACAGTCCTGACAGCAGGTCAGCACTCTCTACAGTAGAGGACTCAATTATTTCCTCCTGGGAGTACCTGCAGGGCCGTCACAAAGCCAATCTAATAGGAACTTCTGTAGGTAAATTGTGTGGACAGATGGAAAAAATTGACCTCAAACTCAAGACTGCTTTTGCACAGCAATAACATCATACTATTTCATAAATTATCCTAGTTCCATTGATTTCAATTTGTATCAGCCAAGAACCTAGCTTAGTGCTTTGAGCAATATCTGAGTGATTTCCTGTGTTAAGATAATGGGCAGGAAAATATAACAGAGCTGTTAATTTCCATGGATTGTAGAAACACAATAGCAGCACAATCATCAGACTAACAGACTGCCTCATGGAATTTCTTGCCACAGGATGCTGTGGATGCTGGAAAATCGCAAGGGCTTGCAAGGGATTGAACAAATTCATTGAAGAAACATCTAATAAAGGCTTTTAAGCACAAAGATGGTCCTCTGGCTTAGAAAGTCCCTGAATATAGAATTATTTTGGCAGTTGATTATTCTGGGAATGTATCACTATGCTTGTTCTGTTCTTCAGTATCTACCAGCTTTCAGTTGCTGCTGTTTTGCTTTCAAACAATGAGTAAAATCATTTAGAAGTGAGAATTCCAATTATATCTGTGATTCTTTTACTATGAGCTGAAAAGACTTTGTGAGAAGAAAAAAAAAGTTCATTGGGAGACTAAGGAGGCTAAAAGCACAGGATAGCCATTTAAGGGCTTGGACCAGAGCACAGCTGACAGGTTTGCTCAACTCAAAGATATTTCTGGGTCTCTAGTTCCTGAAGATGTTGACATTTTAAGCTCACTGAGATGGTATACAGGCCTGGGAAAAGATGCTACCTGGCTGACCCCCTCCCAGCATAATGGTTTAGAAATTAAGTCAACAGGCTTGGACTTCTATATATTGAGGTAAAAGCAAGAAATTTAGTCCTATAGAGGACAAGAGCAAATGAAGCCTTTTGGTCTGCCCTGATCTGAGCCCACCACACCACCACATAGATAAGGAGCTTGCTTTTCTTCTTCCTTTTTTTTTTTTTTAAACTTGATGTTTGGAATTAAAGGAATATAGGGACAGTCTTGATTTATGCCATTCCTCTGATGCTTCCCCCAATGCTCAGCAGCACTCTTCTAGAAAACCATGAAAAAGCCATGAAATTAAAATAAAAATTGCAGGGGAAAGTGATACCATGTCTCAGTTAAATAGTACAAGTTTGTGTACTGTTTTTATATGGTATTCAGTATTTAATGATATAAATTAATGCTTGGGAAATATGCTTCCAGAACCCAACAAAGTGAAACAATAGTTTGGGTTTGGATTGAGCATTTGGCGTGGCAAAGATTATACCAATTTTCATTGCTATGAGGTTTGCTTTGATGTAGGGTTTTTTACTAGAAAGCGACTTGTACAAATTTACTTTGTATTACATCATCCTTTATATCATATCCCTTTCCAAAGACAGCTGATAGTCACTGATCCATATAATGCTAAACCAGGCTACATGTTACAGATCTTTTGCTCAATTTAAATACTACTTCACATCTGGAGTTACTGTTTTCAGGCAACTTGCCCCCTTTCATCTACCCCTACCAAATCTTCTACCAGGTCTAAGAAAACACTAAGCAACAACAACAGCTTGTGGTGTGTTACTACTTTTCCTTTTTTGGAAAATTTGCAGGAGGAAATTTTTTATTATTTTCCTCATATTTTCAAAAGAATACATTTTGTAGTCAGTTCTTTACACATCGGGAATAATGCTTTCTCCTATCACTATGTAAAAGTGCAGCTATTTTGAAGGATCCTGAGCAAGCTTCCACCCTGTGCCTCTATCTTATTCAGGGCATACCATTTAATATTTTTATTCAGTTCACTGGAAAACTAACATCTGGAAATGTGAAGCAATTAATCCTAATTCAGACTTGAATCTAATTAAAGGGTTTACTTAAATTAAACTATTTGCATAAATAGCTAAGTAAAATGGGCTAGTTAAAAGCAAAAAATCAGCAATAAACAATTGTTACCATATGCATGATACCACATGTTTTCTTATGGTTATCTAAGACAACCACTGGCAGTTTCCAACTCTTAGGGGTTGACGTGGTTTGGAGCTCACAGCATCAACTCCTTAAATTTTGATATCGTCATGGGAGATGGCTTCAATTCTGTTCCTGAATATGGAAAATAATACACTGTGCTAACAATTGCATTCATTCAGAGGACTAATTAATAGACTTGAAAGAGCAATGAATTTTAAGAATTACATTGCAGCCTTCTTTTGGAGAGTTGCAACCTTTATGAATGACTTGTGCTGAGCATCTCATCTACATTATGTTAGGGGCACTTCATCTAGTTTCGCATGATAATAAAGTTAAGCCATAAATTGTATTCCTCTACAGACAGGTTTTTATCTCTCACCAACAAGCAAAAATTTAGAAACTAAAGAAAAAATGACATCTCAAGAAAACATGCATTTGGGTCCAGACCTGGGTTTAGTTATGTCAACTGCCAACTGAAAAAAAAATCAGTGGATCACTACCACTTTGGAAGGCTTCCCTTAAAATTGCACAGATGTTTTTATCTGACTAAATAGAAAGGGTGGTTGAAAGGATGCAGTCTGCATCTGAAACTACCTTTCAAAATTCCTCATTTTGGAATCAGCAATGGCTGAAATGTTAGAAAGGTAATGAGAAATTAGACTCCATTTGAGACAAATCTAGTTCATGGCAACATTTCCAAGAGCAGAAATATCTTGCTGCCTCTGATAAATGAAAGGTAACCTCCTCCCCCATAAGTGAAGAGGATGCTAAAAGGAGGCAAATGTTCATTTACTGCAAAGGAAATGTCTGTGAAAACACAACTTTCTCTTCTTATTTTCTTGAGTAGTTAAACCTTTATTTTTGATTTCTCTAATCTAGCTTCTAATACAGTAGATGGAAAATATTTCACATTATTTAAGTCATAAACCACTAGTTCAGGTGGATTTGATTACCAGTTGCAGGAGGTGGCACATTTCCAACATGGTACCAAGTGAACTTACATGCTTGTTACTCATGAATTCTTCATCCTGTGGAATCTTATCATTTGATTCATGGACTGTTTGGGTTTATAGCTTTTAGACTTATGTTCAGGTTTGTTTAGGTTTTGCCTTTTGTACTTTGGCCACTATTTATAAAATCAGAGCTCTGAGTAGGATTTGGGTAGCATACCTGTCACTCTGACAGGGTTGGGGGAAGGTTCCTGACAGGGCACACACTTTTCACTTGCAACTTGGAAATGCTATGCTTTTTTCCAGCAAACATCACCAGGAACAGGCAATGAAAAAACGGATGCTACATGAAGATTTTTCCCAATAAAACCACAGCTGTGGAACAAAGCAAAGCTCGAAGAGAAAAAACCACCACTGACACCAAACAGTCTAAAAAATGTTACCCTGAATCCTGTGGTAAAATCAGTTCTTAAAAAGCCTCAAAAAGTGAATGTCAGACCCTTAGATACACCAAATAATTAGTGATGGGATAAACTATAAAAGAATTGCTATATGATTTAGATCAGGCAAACCCTGGAAAGTCTGTGGGCCTGGAGTAAGCCGGAGTAGATTTCCCTGAATTCATTGCATCTTCTCAGATTTACTCCAGCTGAGGTCTAGCCCTTTTGTTTATTCAGACATCTTGATGTCTTCCACGACCCTCGTATCTCTCTCTCCTCTTTCGTGCCAAACCAGAATGGTCTCTGCTCTCCTGATCCTATCATTCCAGTCCCGTGACTCCCAGCTGGTTCAGAGCGAAACCATTTCAGATTTCATCCAGCAAGCATAATTCCTTTTCCCACCACCTCAGAAACTAAGGCAAGATGTGATTTTGCTGGTTAACACACAAAAAAACTTTGCACAGGAGAGAATTATCTTCTTATTACTAACTTTTTGCTTGTTATGAGCATATTGATGTTAAAATGCTTCAATCCCTGACTTAAACTAAAGAGGCAGCAGTGAAAGTGTCTGTGTGTATGTGCATGTGTGATAGGATGTGGGAATGCAGGTATTTCTGCTGCAAAACTGGAATAAAGCATTTTAGCGTAGTCTGAAAACTGCAACTTCAGCTGATAGGCAAAGAGCAAAATAGTAGTCATTCATAACAGAGTATTTTCCCAATGGGAGGACATAGTTAAACACACCACGTGCCCTGTCTAAGCTGGGTAGCAGGTAAATCCTGTTACCTGCAGAGCTGAAGTGTTCAGAAAACACTTCTACACAATGTACACTGTTCTCACAGCCGAAGTCCCAGTGTGCTATATTGCTAGAGAGGACAGTGGACGCCCTGCTCTGAGCTGACTCAGCAAGCTGAGAGTGAACTCCGTGTTGAAGTGACTACGGTGCTCCCTGTTTGGGTTGGCAGGGAGCAAGACCAGCTTGCAGTTGAGTCTGCCTCCACTTCTGTGATTTTTTTGCATGAATTCCACTTTGTGTTTCTTCTCTAAATGGTAGAATGAAGACTCAGCATAAAATTGTCTCCTCTAGCATTGTTTATTCTGGGGGAAAAAGGATTCTGTTCCCATACTATCTGCATAGATTCAGGCTTAAGAACTATTTGTCTCATAGAACTGCTATGACCCACTTTTAAACTGAGTCATTAAGCACAATGATAACCATATAGTGAATGTTTATATACTGTCATTCACAATGAGATCTAATTTTGATGCTGTCAGTGCTAATACACTGAATATCCAGAATCCTATTGATACTGCTCAAAGCAGAAATACCTGCTATTGTGATTTGACATTTAAATGGACTGGTGAAGCCTCGATTCCACTGAAATCAAGTAGTCTTGCCATTGATTTCAGCAGAACCAGATTTTTATGCATCACAATGGTAGTTCTTATTATCCTAACATAGACACTTTATTTGCTGTAGGAAAGAAACCCATTTAGTTGAAGTGCAGCTGAACACTTATTGTTATGCTGCAGATGAAAGTAAAAGACCTCTCTCTATAAAAAACTGTGCATTTTTCATCCCTGAAGCCAACATTGACATTAGAGATTCTCATCCCATTATAGTGGCTTGGCTGCTCACCATCTGCTACAGAACTATGGTTAAGTACTCGAGAGCTCCTACACTCCAGGGAAGCAAACACTTACAACGAAGACATTTTTATCCCATTACTCTTCTTTCAAATACGACTCGAACATTTTATGCAGACAATACAATGACCTTTGGGGCATAGAGGCCAGCATAAATGCTGCACTACAAGCCCAGTTTGTACTTAATTTTACTGGAAGAATGATAAAATTGTATTGTTTTACATGAATTATGGCAATGAGTTACTCAGTGGTGGAATCTACAGACTAGACATCTTGTACTGGGGCTTGTCACACAGCCAGCATAAGCATTATCATCTTTTTGACTAGACTTCATTTCCAACATTATTTTTAGGATAATTTTTTCCCTGTGCTAATTAGCTGCATTCACAGTTATACCACTATAAAATACTGCTTAATTTATATTGCTTAATTTTCTTCTCTAAGCATTGCAAACAAGAAAAAATTAGTATATGCACAAAGGAACTTCCATACTGTTTCCTGATACTTTGACAATTCATTTTTTGCTTTTGAGTTGTATCCAATGCAGTACTTTTATCATTAGTTGTTTGCATTACAACATAAGATCACCTTACATTAAGATCACCTACTCACTAGCCAAAGACAGTCCCCATCCTGAAAAGTTCACTGTTATTTGAGAGGAGGGAAAAGACGCTTCCCATAAAATGAATAAAGACAAAATTTCCAGAGGTAGTCATAGGAAATCAGAGAGCCTGGCACACACATATACCTTTAAGAACTTAACCTTGAATTAGTAGGCCCAACTTCCACAGTGCACATGAGAAGATAAATTTAGAAATGTCACTCTTGTATTAGTTGACTCAAGAGCCATCAGCCTAGTCTCCCTAGAATTAGTCACTACCTCTTCTGTATCTGTCCATGTTAGGTATTAGCAACTGGGCAATTACTCATTTTGATTTCATTGTGTTAGCTTGTTGCTGGCCTATCTGAAGCAGTACAAGAGGAAAGAAAATAAGACATTGACTTCCTGCCTGACAATATGAAGTTGGTTCTTAATTTGTGTCTGCACTTTGAGCAATGCAGAGGGTGCAATCCAAGTATATAGAAAAGGAACAGAACAAACTGGGAAAGGAATAGAAATTTCACTGTATGCTGAAAAGCTGAGCTAGCTGGGCCCATAGGGAAAAGCAAACATTCAAAAGTTGATCAGAAAATATTTGCTTCCTTTTGTTTTTGGAACAGGAGAAGAACCTGGTCTGCCTTTGGCACATATCTAACACAGTAACGTCTCAATAGCACAGTCATAGATTGCTCCTCAGATAGAATTTTCAGTCTGTGTTATAAGACCAGATACTGAGTCCACATATACACATTGTAACACAGACAGACTAACTCCTTATTCACGAGTACACATATTAAGAAAACTGTAGCTATCTGTAGTGTCAGTTAAAGAAAAATAGTAGAATGTGGCCCAAAGTCATCACTAACTATGACTAAAAGGGATTAGGTCAATCCCTGTATTACAGTACAGGTTTGTCAGAGACAATCTGTAGCACTCGGAGTCTTCTCTTTGGATAGCAATAAGGCAGTTTATCCAGAGATGTTCAAAAAAACACATAAATTAGTATCTATGCCCAAAACCTGAGAACCAGACACATGATTCAAAAAGAAAGAAAAATCTTTTATTACCTTCAAATCAGCACTGAAAAAAACATTGAAAGGGAATAAAAAATTAATGTCATACAATGTGACAAGTTACATTAGAACTGACAGAAAAATTGGTCACCATATAAATTATTTGTTGGATATTCTTTTTTATTCCTGTTCCTTAGATACCGGTTTTGAAATTCTCTTTTGCGTATATTATCTCACATTTCTCAGTAGGTGCTACGCAAAGTTTCTCTTATAGGACTATTTCAGTTTTGAAGTTTGCACTGTTGTGATAAGTCACAGGAGCCACTGGAAACCTGCCTACCTCCCAGCCCCTAGCTGAAATGATTTCTGTAATTAGACATTTTTCCTATATGGCTGTGCCTGTGGGTTCGCAATACAACAAATGGAAAAGGATTTTTTGTACGTTTTGGTACTCTGGGTCTGAGCTAGTAAGAGGCCTCAGAAGCAGGGATACACAGTGTGGACACTCCCCAAGAAGTTGAACGTAGCCTATTTCTAACAGGGTCACTGCTAAGCTGCACCAAAACTGAAATAACTGCGCAGACAGAGTTCCTGGGGAATCTCTGCATTGATATCTCACAATACCTGCACGATGTCTGTTTTCCATTACCTGACCTATCCTAGTTCCCCATTATCCTGAATAATACACCTGACTGCACATATATGAAAGATTACTCCTTCACACAAATAAAAATAGAAAAGTAATTCCCCCAAAATTCTTTTCAAAGGTTGTTGTACACGGATGCAGGATGCAAAAATTCATATAAAAGACTCTGTTGTATCCCAAGTTCACAGTCTACAGCAGGGAAAAATCTATGTTAATGAAAGATTAAGTTGGTCTTTTTCATATTCTTCCTGAATAATGATAAAAGAAAAAAAAATCTGGATAGGAATATAAATGACATCTCTGACAATGCTTGGGAGGTATGTAGTTCACTAGATACTTGAGAGATATATATGCTTTCTGTTAACTTTATGATGATGGGCTGTCTGAACATGCCTACAGTAAGAATAATTGTTCTAGTGATCTTTCAGCATATACGAGGACAAGAATCCAAACCAGCTGCCCTGTTCTACATTATGCCATTTATCTTCTCACTTCCTCTGAAGATGCATAGCTGTGAAAGCATCTGATGGAAACAAATTAGATTCTGGTTAACCAATTCAAAGCCTCAGTGCTAAACCTGAATGGTTAATGTGATATGTGAATTTTTGGAAATTACTATTTCCTCTATGGTTTGAACAGATTTTGCGTGATCTCATAACTCTCGTGCTAGAGTAAATAAAACTCCTTTTTGCTCTTCTTTTCCAGTCTTTCAGATATCTATCTCAAATATGAACAGGTATTACATAAAAAACTGTCAAAGGTGGGCCTTATTTGTGATTTTTCTCTTCTGGTTAACTCTAAGCATGACTTTTCTGAGCTTCTTTAAAGAGAAAACCTCCTGCAGTTTGGGTCCCCCTAACATGTGGCCTGTGTCAGGGCCCTGTGTGCACCAATAGGCCTTACTGGTGTCCTGGTTTCAGCTGGGATAGAGTTAACTGTCTTCCTAGTAGCTGGTACAGTGCTATGTTTTGAGTTCAGTATGTGAAGAATGTTGATAACACTGATGTTTTCAGTTGTTGCTCAGTAGTGTTTAGACTAAAGTCAAGGATTTTTCAGCTTGTCATGCCCAGCCAGCGAGAAAGCTGGAGGGGCACAAGAAGTTGGCACAGGACACAGCAGGGGCATCTGACCCAAACTGGCCAACGGTGTATTCCATAACAGGGGATGTCCCATCTAGTATAGGAACTGGGAAGTGGGGGCAGGGGATCGCCGTTTGGGGACCAGCTGGGTGTCGGTCGGCGGGTGGTGAGCAATTGCCCTGCACATCATTTGTACATTCCAATCCTTTTATTACTACTGTTGTCATTTTATTAGTGTTATCATTATCATTATTAGTTTCTTCTTTTTTGTTCTATTAAACCATTCTTATCTCAACCCACAAGTTTTACTTCTTTTTCCCGATTTTCTCCCCCATCCCACTGGATGGGGGGGAGTGAGTGAGCGGCTGCGTGGTGCTTAGCTGCTGGCTGGGGTTAAACCACGACAACTGGTCATGTCCAATCTCACCTGGGACCTCCACCAGCACCCTCTGGCCATGGCCCCAGTGGCTCCATTTAAGCTCAGGACTGGGCTTTCAGTCCTTGTCAGAGCTATATCATATGTGTACCTGTCTCCAGCTCAGCTGGATCTGTTTTGTTGCTGTGGACTTGCCTAGTGATCACTGGACATGACCTGTGGATTGACTTCCCAGCTTGACCTTGGACCTGCTGCATCATCACCATTTCTGGTGATTTGGACTCCTGGCTGACCCCAGTCCCATCTTGTTCACCTCAGTCAGGTACTGTGGGACTAAGCCCTGGCTGGTGAGGCCCCTGCCTTGCCTGCTATGTTACCATGCTTGGCTCCTTGTCCTTTAAGCAGCAGTTGTTCCTTGCTGCTCCCTGGCAGCCCATTCCTCAACCTTTTCTAGCTTCCAGAGAAAAAACACAGCTTGAGATGATGGATATTTTTAAAAATACACTTAAGCATAACAACATACTGTGTGTTTTAACTCAACGCAGAAGCCTTTGCTTTGAGCCCATTGACACAGCTGTGTGAGAGTACTATTATACCCCCTAGCTGTCCAAAACTTATTTTTCTTTTAATAGCCTGTCTTGTTTTTCCAGGGTAGACTCACTATATGCACCCTATTATCCATACAAAAATGTAGCTGTTACAGCCTCTTCCTGACAGTGTCTTTGTGGATTTTTTTCTGAAAACATGAAGATCTTAATGTCTCAGTTTCTACCTATGACACACAGACAACCCTCCCTTCTGCCACTCCACAATGCAGCTGTCACAGACATTCTCTTAGAAGAGGAGAGGCTGCAAAGCTGCATATGAGATTTTTTCAGTTCCAGTTTACTCTATGTATGAATCATTCTAACTTCTTTAGTTCCACAACTGAAGCCAGACTGAAGCCTTAATACATGCCTGAAGTCAAGAATGGTTTTAGCTATTGCCTTCTGTAGGGATAGCCCTTGATGCAGACTTTCGTGCTTTCCTAAACTGGAACCCAACTGATTAAAATTAATTTTTGAAAAGCCAATCATGGTGGAAGGTGTTTTAAAATGGAAGCCGTTTAAGAAGATAATTAAAAGAATAATTGCTATAATGAAAATTTAATGTGTCTGGAAATGACCAAAATTATCACAGCTGTCTTCCATGAACTTAACTTTCTTCTTTTCTGTTAGTAAAAGCCAAGATGTTAGAGATTTTCCAGCTTTACCATAGAGTGGTGCATTTTTAGATTTGCGGCTAGACTGAGTGATCTTCAGCCAGCATCTGAGCCCGCACTCTTACATTCTAGTTTCTCTTGATTACCACTGCATCATATCTTCTACAAAGTCATCTTTTTTTCAGTCAGTGCTGGATAGCACTTTCTGAAATACTTGTTAACAGCAACAAAGCAAAAAGAAAATTAAGTTGCTATGTCATGAGGGCATCACACAATGTTACGTAAGATGGCTCCCTCTTAGTTATTAGTTTTACGTCAGTTTTGGCATACACTCAAATGAAATGTCAAAAAGACTAGTTAAGGAGTGAAGAATGTATACTGTTTGCCTTCATTAATATTCAACCATGGTTTTTAGCTTCATTATGACATACTCTTGTGAATGGCAAACAGCAAAAACCAGTTGTTGTGTCCACTGTGCCATAAAAACTTGCATGGCTCTTCCTTATTAATAGGCTTGGAAGATCTTTTTGATGACATAAAAGCTTTCTGCTCTAAGCCAAGGTGCTTCTAGGAGACTTGAAAACAAACCTAACTTGTCCTCATTGCATAACACACTCACTGTCATTATGAGAATGAATAGGAAATTAATTTCACTGAGTCTGGGGCATATAACAAACAGCAGTGCTAGTCCAGCAATACATCAAAACAGGATAAACAGGTTTAGATGAAACAAGACTGTTTATAAATGAAAAATTTGGATTTTATCAATCTCTTTCAAACAAACCAATTTGACATAAACAAGCACAAGCCTTAACTATTACATTTTAAATATTAGTATTATTTGAGGGTTAAAACTTAGATAACATTAATTCCACTCTATAAACAGCCTATGGCATAGGTTTAACTATCAGTGAATATGCATCTTAAAGTAGATCTAAATTAACTACAGTAGAACGGCATTCATTTTCAACAATTCTGGTTTTATTACTTTTCTCACAGATCAAAGCCATTATACTAGCATAAGGAAACCGTAAAACAACGTGTTTCATTAAAAATCTTTTATATATCCTACTAATTTCTGTGCATTCACAAAACTACATACTAATTTTTCAAATTCTGGTCAGAGTAAAGGTGACATTCAAATACGTAGGCCTGAAAACCTGAGGCATAATGAATTGGGAGTAGAAGCTGACTGTCAGTGGAAGGCTAGTATCTTCAGAAGTGCTGAGAGTTGTACATCTAGTTTGCTTAAATCCCTTAAAAACCTATCTGATTTCAATGAGATGGCTTCTAGCAAATATTCCAGATTTGGTCTTACATAAAATGTATGGTTTTTCATAGAATAAATCAGTAATTCCCATTTGACTTTGTGTAACAGGAGATTTAACCTGTAACTCTTTATACGCTTTACATAAACAAGACTTGGCCTTGCACTAGGTTAGAATGATGACTTAGAAAGGAAAGCAGAGCTAAAGACACTTGTTACAATGATGATTGTTTTCTTGCATCTTTTCAAAACACTAGCAAAAGACTTTTGAAAGGGCAAATAAATCAGTTTCAGAACTATCAGTGCTGAAAACTTATCCTTTTTCAGAATTACTGCTTTCAAAAAAATTTGCCTAAGGAGGCTTCATGAGAAATCTGAATTGTTTTATTAACACTGAATGATTTACTTGAGAGTAATCCAAAACTAAACATAAGAAGCCTCCAGCATAACATCTTTCCAACTTCCTGACTTCTTTCAGTAACAGCTGTCAAGTGCCATGAACCAGCCATGTTTAGTTTTTAGGCTGGCGAAATATATGTATTAAATATATATAAAATCTGCCTGTCTGGGATACAGGTTGTATAAGACTGAAGAGAAAGCAATTACCTGAATTACAGTATATGTGCAGGATAGAAATGTGGTGAACTACTCTGAATCTCTGGAGGCTTTTGCTGCAGAGGTAGTAGAAATAACTGGATACAATAATTACAACAATACAATAATTCACACCATCCATCACAGCACCAAATAAAAAATTAAATAAAAGTAATATATCAAATTATGTAAACATAGTGTGATGTGCATTGAGGGCATAATCCATTCATTTCAATTAAGGAAGGACTTTTTATTATCTCTGATGGGGATAAAAGTGAATTATGTTGAAAGTACATCCTGTTTGTTTTTGTGTTATAGCTTTCCCTCATAAAAGAAAATGTGAGATAAAATAAAATATGTTAGAAGAGATCAGAAACCGTTGAGTGGAGAGAGATAATGAAATCAAAAGCAAAACAAGGACAAGTGTTCAAGGAGGAAGACATTAACCAGGTCAAAAGCTGCCATGAGTGCAGAATTAAGAAATGAGAGCCCTAACATTTCCCATGAAGATAACTCAGTGAATGGAGAGAAATTAGAGGTGATGTGTGATGGGAGAATAGAAAGAAGGTAGCTGATGAAGAGGATGAGAATATGCTTTTACAATGGAAAAGCTGTAATACTACTTGTGAGATGCAAGAGCCAGGTGGAAACGAATTCAGTGAATAAGGTGACAGGATATTAGGACAAGAGAAGTTCTTCTCTCATTGCCAGAATAGGAGGAAATTTGCAAGGAGAGTGAAGGCATGAAACCTGAGTGCTGGAAGTGGAAAAAAGACAAAGTTTTCAGCAGTATGAAAAAGGCATATTATAACATACTGGAGAGGGTCCAAAGGAGGGCCACAAAGATGATCAAAGGGCTGGAGAACTTGCCCTGTGAGGACAGACTTAAGGAGTTAAGGTCTTTGCTCCCTGGAGAAGAGAAGGCTCAGGGGGGACCTCATCACCATATTCCGGTACTTAAAGGGCATCTACAAAGAGGATGGAGGCTCCCTCTTCACAAGGTGCCACATGAAGAAGACATGGGGCAACAGATACAAGTTGCACCAGGAGAGGTTTCATCTTGATATAAGAAAGAATTTTTTTACATTGAGAACTATCATTCACTGGAACAATCTCCCCAGGGATGTGGTAGAGTCCCCGTCACTGGAGGTTTTCAAGATGCAATTGGACGGGGTGCTAGATAATCTCATCTAGGGTCCCTGTCCCACAGAAGGTTGGGCCAGATGATCTTTCAAGGTCTCTTCCAACCTGGGCTGTTCTATGATTCTGTGAACATCTTTACTAGGATTTACTGACTTTACAATGGTGCAGGCCCCCTATGGAATTCAGATGCTCAATTATGTAAACAGATTCCAAAGAGTCATCTATCCCATCAGATTCAATAGGCAGTAACTGGAGTACTTTGATGGAGATCTGAGGAAGGAATTGAAAACTTGAGAATCAGTTACAGAAGCTTTCTCTTTATTCCCTCCATTGTCTTATGAAATGGTACCGACCAGCACTGAATTTCCTTTTTTAGATTGTGGGCAAGCCTGCACAGCTAATGCACACTAGCAGTGGTTTTCACTGCCAGCTGCCAACCACTGGAATCACCTATAAGTAAACATAAGTAGAAGCAGTAAAATCTTCCTAAGCAAGCTTATACAAAAGTGTCATCTTCATTATTCAACATCTCAACAAAAGGCATTGGCAACACTGAAATAGCTGGGTTTATAAAACTGAGATTTAGAGATGAGGTATCTTTATTTGAATGCAGTAATTGCATGGTATTTTAAAAAGGCATTTTTTTTATTTTACCAAAATGCATAGTCCACATTTTTCTTACATGCTGTTATGGGAAGATGACACTTAGCTTTTCTAATAGTCAAATGTGGCTTTGCAGAACAGAACATTGTTAACAATTAAAAATAGTGATTAGAAAAAAACTAGAGGGAAGAATTTTAGAATATTTTAAAATGTGGCCCCTCTGTGGTATGTAATTTTATAGAGTTTCAAGGTCTCAAGTAATAGAAAAATCACAGAAAGGTAATACAAGTAATCTGAAATCCACTACATGCAGTTCTATTTTAACTCAGCAATTCACACCAAATTCTTTCACCACATTAAGAATGAATTCAGGAAAATAAATATCCAAGGAGGAATATGGATTTAATTGTTATTGCTGTTACATTGCTAAAATAAAACAGCTGTGATCACACACTCAGATAAAGCCATTGTTCAACAAATATTTTTATTAAACATCTCCGTAGTGAAGATGAGTCCAGCTCCCCAAGAGCAGAGCAGACTGCTTCCTGGACCACCCATTGCTCCCTAGGTAAAACAATTCATCCAGCTGTTGGTGGGGGGTGGAGGAACTTGATCAGACACACTGGACACTATGGCAGTTATGGAGCAACTCATGTTTGCTCACTGACACATTAAACTATAACAACTGTATTTTAACATTCAAGTAAATAGACCACAATCTTTTTTTAAATCATTAATTTGACCATTAGCTAATGACAGCAACAGTCTTTCTTAAATGGCACCTTCCCAACAATAACAATGACCTGCACACCCCACAGGAGAGAAGTCTCAGAAAACTAAGGTCAGCTGATTACAGGAGGAAAGGGGTGAAAAGCAGGCACATAGGAGGGTCAGAGGTACAGCAGGAGCAGTCAGGAAAATAAATTTGCCATGGTCGTACAGCAAATAAACTGTGTGTCAGAGGTGTGAATAAAATCCAGAAGTCCTGATTCCTTGTCTCTCTGCTCTACTGCCCTAGTTTTAACCAGATCCTCTCTCAAAATGACTTTCTAATATGGACAGTCCAAGAGACTGAAACATTTTTCCTATCTACAAAACAAATGTGGCAAAAGGTATATAAAGGTTTCCTTCACACGGTCACTCCACCTTTTATGTCATGACCAGAAAGGCTTTGTTAATAAATATTATACACTTCTTCCAGGTCAGCAATCAGAATGTCTGAGTCTGCAGAACTTGTCATTCGTCTGTTTAAGAATTGGTGTCAGAGTATTTTCAAGAATTAGTCAAACTTAAATCTGAGTCACCTTTTACAGGGGTGTTTCCTTCAAGTTCTGCCATCAGTCTGTGTTTGCCAGATGTTGGGGGTATTAGAGGAGTTGTAAATCAGAAGACCTTTTCAAGCACAACATTTATAAATATCCAATATTGGTCAAGACTTAGATCACTTTTCTGCTTCAGTAAAATAATAAAAATCTCATATTCAGACCAGGTAGAAAATAGCCAAGGAAAGTATGAAGGTTCATACTCATGAGATTTTCTATGTAAAAGAGCTACATAATCTACAGGAGTATATATGACAAAGACTTAAAATTGTGCAATTGTTTCTAATTTCTAATTGTAAACATGCACTGTTTACCACGGGATGTCCAGTGTAGTTTTTCCAAATGGCTTTTCAGCAAACCAATTAGGCAGCTGGTCTTATCTAAGACTTAAGTGCCAAACAAAAAACAGATTTAGGATGGGCTCCAAATTACTGAAGTCAAGACATTTCAAAGTGTATTAATCAGGTTCCCTAATAACACATCAGTCACTGAATACAAGTGCTCAGTTTTAATATAAGGCTTTATCAGCCACTTGGAACATGGAGCCCATGGGTGAAGCCTTCAGTGATGCAAATCAGAGCAGTTTTCTTGTAATCCACAATTACACAAGTTCAGAACTGGTCTAAATATTTAAGATGCCTATTTTAAATTACCTGATTGTATTTGCATTTCGGTGAGATATCTGTATACTTATTAATCAAACACAGAGTTTCTTAGTCTAGAAAGTTTGCTTCATAAAATGTAGGTTTTTCTTCCCCTTTGGCAAGTATTGTCTTCCATGGTGGAGGCTTCCCTCTAGTGGACACTTTCTCTGATGTCTTATTTGTAAGGTTTTAGTAATCTAATGGAACAGTTGTACAGTATCTCCAATATCATGTATTTGCTTTCCGATTTAAAATAATTAAAAGGCAATGCCTGACAGGACTTAATTAGTGCCTATACAACGTTTCCTGAGGACCTTTAAAATTATTGCAGCAGTCTCAAGACCAGTTACTTCAAATTGTAATACAGTGTAAAACTGTTTAACAAACTTAGGTATGTAAACAGCAAAATCATGTCCTGAAAAAACTAATTATTGATTCAGTAGTTCAGGGAATAGATACAAAGAAAAGAGCAGTGTTGTTCTGTATTGACTGGCTGCTGATTTTACCAAGCTCTCAGTACTGATCTAATTAATCTCCAGTCTGTTTGTGGGGGATACACTTACTGGCTCTTTCAGTATCCTGTTATTTAGAGAAGGGCAATAGATTGATAGCTGACTTGCTGGGTGCACTGGCTTCTTCAAAACATTTAACTTTAAAAAGATGCACTTGGGGCTCCTATATGGAACAAATAATTAAACTTTTTTGTTCTTTCCTATGGAAGTATGATCACATAATTTACAACTGAGAAACCATCTAAGGATGCCAACTAGCTACATTCTATTTTCATTATTCAGCATTGACAAAGGGCTGTCTTAGCATGAACTTTCAGCTGTGAACTTTTCTTTCTTCAGAATGTAACATTAAAAGCATTCATAGTACCAGTAACTCTCATAATGCAAATCTCAGCCCACTAATTGAGACCACTAACACATTTATTTTGATTTTCAAGTACTTGCCAGGTGATAGTGGTATGTGGTTACTATTATGGTTCTATGGAATTTACTGAGAATCCTAAATTCATTCAAACAAATATGATCTGGGAAGTAGTTTTCTGAGTTTCAGATAGAGTAAGCAGAGGCTTCTTGAAACAGCTTAAAGTTTAATGAAAGTGTATGTTTTTCCCAACACTAAACTTTTCTATTCCAAGTCTTCCAGAGTGCCAAAATCTACTTTTTTCCCCACATGGGCTGTTGACCTGACTATTTCTCATTAATCCTTTAATAAAATTTTGGAGGCCACATGGTAGCCTGTCTGACATTTTCCATCTGTGGGGATTTTAGTAGAATACACTTATTTTCCCAGTTCAATTAGAGGAATCTCATTCCAGCTGAACAGATGCCCACATCAAGAAGCAATGTCACAACAGTCTCTTTTTTTGTCAGTTTCTCTAACGAGAAATCAGTACTTGTTAAGAAAATTTAATAATAATATAACTATATAATACATGCATATATATGCATGCATCCCTTATGAATGAAATTCTTTTGCTCCTTCTAAACACAGACTCTAGTCAAAAAGTCCCTGCTCATTTGTAGCTCAGACAAGACTCCCAATGCAGCAAAAACTCAGAAATAAAGTCACTGGGGAGGATTTTCTGCAATCCTTTTATGAAACAGAATTAAACAGGACTTTAGAACTGGGCCCGGTTCAAATAAGATCAAACAGTATGGTGTGCCTAAAGGAGACACAGAGATTTGCAAGGTCCAGTGTATAATTTATAAAAATGTCAGTAACGTGGAATCAAACTTGTCTCAAGTAAAGACGTCAGGGATTTATAAAAGTAATTTACATAACAGAGGTGTTCTTCTAATAGACAGAATCAAAGAATACATATTACACTTGAGAATATTTTAAGGTGGCCTGTTCAGAGAGAAGTCTGCCTAGTATGTGTGATCTGCAGTCAAGGTTTCCCTATACAGAGATTAAGCATGCCAAAAAAATTACATAATATAGAGAAGAACAGAGCATTTAAAAGGAGGGTAGAGCTAAATTCTGTGCTACAGATCATATCAGATATGCACACAAGATTTATTTCTTCACTGTAATTTCAGTAACTGTGCTCAGTTAGTCTGCTGGAAATTGTAAACTGAGATAGTGCCAATAATTAACCCCTTCATTAGAAAGAGGTTTAAAACAAGTACTCTCACCCATACTGTTGATTTTAGCAAAACTACACTAAATTCTGTTTAAATGTGGAAAACTACATGAGAGTCAACAAACAAGTGTGAAGCCTTTAAGTGTCTTTTTTCCCTGCAAATAATTTGAAAAAAATAAATTCTTTAAATCCTAGAACTAGTCATATAAAGCTGTAGGTGTGATACATGGGCAATCGATATGAGCAATATTGCAGCACTTAGTATTCTATCATGGCATCATCCTCTCAGGGATCTCCAGAGCACCAACCTCCTTTTCAGTACAGCTAAATTACACTAGGTTGAAAAGCTCAGGAGAGGGGAAACATACAAACTAGTCCGGGATTCCTCCCCTTTTCTTTCTCTCACTTCTCCACAAACACTTACAAAGGCAATGTATGTTTGCATGAGCTCCTGAGCAGTGCTGCTGTTTACCTTCATTTTGGCACCTGACAATAAGGAAGGGAGAGTATCTCTGCTCAAGTGATAGCCATCACTGTTTACATGTATGGTTTTTGTTAATGTTTCCTTTCAAAGGAGGATTTTGTTAAGGAAATTCTCCAGGTTTTTGAACATAACTTACTACCAGCTAGAAAGGAGTGCTTTACACTAGGAATTAGAAAAGCAACGCTTTTCACAAGATAGAGAGCTCGCATTTATAAGGTAGGGAATATGACAGGGAATTCATAGAAGGAGGGTATTGCTAAGTGCATAAAATAGGGCCCAGGTAGCCTTAAAGCATTAATATTTCCCAAATAGTACTAGTATTTAACATATGACTGAAAGTTGTGGATATGCCTATTAATCCACTTGGAAGAACATTTCTGCATTATCCCAAGTGTTATCAGACACGACCTGAAGAGCATCTGTAAGACTACAAAGAAATGAGAAAAATTTTCTTTCATTAATGTGCCTTCTCCCCAAGAAAACACTGAACTCGTCGAATTAATAAAATGTACCCAATCTGGTAAGAACATTCTGTAACATGTTGTATGCAAGCTGGCTTTAGCTCTTTTTGTTAGTAGGATTAATTTTTAGAAATCTAAGACTTTCATGTTAATCCCAGATAATAGTGCAGTTTGGTACACTAAAATAATCAGATTACAGTGAATGTCAGCACGATTTGATTTTAAATTACGTGAAGCATGTTACTGGAACTATCACCCCCTCATTTTATGAAAGGACGACCTGCAAGAATGTCAGACAGGGTTCACCATGTCTCAACAGCTGCAGACCTCTGCTTCAAGTCATTTTTAAAAATATGGTTTTGTTTATTCAAATACTGAATTTTTGGGTGCAAGTTAGCACAAGAATTTTTAAAAGATGTGGGCTTTATCACAACAATGGATGTGCAAACATTATGTAAGAAACTGGTATATAAAATTACCTTCTATACATATACCACTGAATTACCACCTGCTACAACCACATATCTTATTTGTGGTTTCAGTTAAAAAAAATACTATTCTACCTAGACCTTCCAACTAATTGATTAATGAACTTCCTTTTTGCATCTCCCTCGTTCCCCATATCTTTACTCTGATTGGTTACAGCAGGGCTCATGGCTATTTTATTTCTGGTTAATCTGATTAAGTAAGAACCTGGGATTGTGATGTCAGGGCATTAGCAGAAGGAAGTAATGCTTCCTGTAGGAAAGATGACAATTTTGACCTTTTAGAAGCAGGTCATGATCTGACTGCAAGATGAAAATAGAGCAAGACAAATAATACCAACTCATTCTCCGATAGGATAGTTCAAGTGAGATTATGGCTCGTGGACTGCAGGTAAGAAAGCATAATGCACTCATATTTGGTTATTTGATTGAAGGAAGCTTTGGGTGTGGGGGAAGAGGTTAGCTTCAGCAAAAATAGTAGAACATTAGAAATACTGACTAATGAAAGGCCTTGTTTCTTATATTTACTCAAGAGAAAAACTGGCTTTCAGAACAGAGGCATCTTAACAGACCTAATTTTTTTACAAACTTAGGACATTATTTATTTGATTTTAATATACCTACATTCATATTCTTTCATTCTGTGCTGATGAAACAATACTTATTTATGAATCTCTTTATTGTACAAAATTGATGTAGTTAATTTTGTTGGTTTTTTCCCCCCTTAAATTCAGAAGCCTACATCAGTAAATGAGCAACAGATGAGACTGAATCTAAATTAAACAACTAATTTCTCAAGTTATAAGCTCATGATTTAAAAATTTAATGACTTTGTGTGATAGTTTAGTAGACTGCTTTATTATAATGGGATGCTGCTGTATTATTTAGCATGTGCCACAAAACAAATGCTTTTTATGAGCCTGTAAGGTATATGCAGCCTGTTGCTATGGTGATGTGGTGCTCAAACTGATGCAATCCTTAAGGTTCTGTTCATGAACCTTTCAGCAGACCATAAAAAATGTTTCACACATAGCAACAAACAAGATATTAATGTAGCAGATATTGTTTGCACAAAATAGTCTCAATGAGCATAGTCATTAACCAAGTAAAGGTACTAAACTGCACTGTTGGAGTAGCTCTCAGCAGTGATCACTATGCACACCTGTATGCTTCAAGATTAGCTTTATTCAATAGTTACAGTAACATGGACAAAGATCATCCCTCACTTGAGCTGAACAAGTTGTGATGCCTCTCATCAAATGCAGCAAGAAGCTAAATTCTGAACTTTAACTTGCTGTGCAGATGAAAGCCCAATTTATAGCTGCAAAAGCAAACTGTAAGGCTGAAGTCCATTAAATATGGCAATCAGTATCATGACTGGGCAAAAGAAAAACTGCTCAAATCGCAGGTAGAGTAGTTATTGCATTTAAGGTGCAGTTATGCATAATGCAACAGAGGTGGGGATCTTGCAAAAAAAACCCAAACACCAAAACCCAACAATAAAACAACCAACCCACCCTACAGCACTTTTGAAACTGTTTGTCATGTCAGTGACTATACTTAAAGGTGCTTTTTCTGTACTCCAAATGAAAATGATGTTTGTGTGTTCCAGTAGTCTCAAAAACTGTCTTTTAACTTTGGCCAATGCTTATAATTAGGTCCTATCATCACTGCTTCTTGTTGACAGAATCCCATATCCTGTGTGTGTATTTTGTCTGTCACCACTAGCAACCTCAGACAGGGAGAAATTAGCCCATTTCAAACTGGCCAACTGGGTTAATATAACACGCAAACAACAATAAGCAGTTCTGCACTGCATTAAAGCCTGCTCATAGATGCTAGTGTCTAGCCTGATCTACAGCTGATACCAGTGTAACTGCCAGTATCTCTTCCAAGATTAATAAAGCACAAACAAACTTAATTTAAAAACAATCCTTCACCTAAGCTTTCACTTTGCTGACTTCAGCCATGAAGAAAATAGTAACTAAACCAGGCAAAATAGTACTCCTGACACTCCAAACAGTGCTCAACTACAAGACTATTCTGTAAGTCTAACTTGGAACATCAAGGCCTATCAATTTTGAGTACTTGCAGAATACAGTTAGTTCAGCCAGGATGAGATTCTATATGCATTGCCTTGTACTACGATAATCTGTTCTTTGAAATTCTTGTTCACACCTGTCTCTCTAGTTTTAACTTTAAATGAAGTAGGCTTTCGTGGCCAATTTAAAATAAACAGCAGTAATTGGTTATCTCATTTTTGTGGCTGCTGTGAGTTTTACAAGTAATAACCTACTCCTGTTCCCTGCAGTCCATTTTTCATTTCTTCCTAAGCACTCACTTCTCCTATGCCAAAAAAGGAGAATTAAAAACAATTCATCTGCCTAAAGAGTTTGCAGGTGTCAACTTGTTTGTTAGCAATACTTTATGCTGTTACTGCCTAGTTCATAGCTCTGTGCTGTCTATTAGCAAGCCACTGTACTGAGCTCTGTTGAATGCAACTGGTGTGTAGTTAACCTGTTTTGCACTAGTGAACTCTGAGCCAGCTTTGTATTTTTCTTTCAATTAGTTCTGTAATTTTTTAACAATAACAGGGCAATATTATATGTGACAATCTCACTAATTCGAGTTTTTTCTTAACTTATTTCTAATACTTACATATTAGCCCTCTTATTCCCAATTGTTTCTACGTCATTATATTTCTTTCTTGCCTGCTTTTGTGCCACCACTTCATAAATGAACAAAGGCCAAAGCATCCATTATGGTCTTGAAGGGTGGTAGAATCCAAAACCACAATCTGTTTGGGGCCAAAAGACTAGTCAGAAGAGAAGCCCAAATGGAGAACTTCTAGGCATCCAGACACCTCTGGGTGCAACAGCCTGGAGCCAGCATATTGAAGAGAGAACTGTAATCCTAAACCCTGGTGGCAAAAGGATTAAGGCCCTGATCTGTGGGAAGTAGCTATGGCCTCTCCCCAACCATGCTGAGGAGCAATCTGCTAGCAGGGCAAACAGTACAACGAGCTGAACTGCAGCACAGCAGGTCTCTGGTTCCCCCCTATGGGCACTTCTCTTCCCACTACCATCTCAAAGCTTCTCCTTTGGGGTAAGTCATCTCCCCTGTCCTCTGAGACAGCTGATGGTTGGTATGTGCTTAACTCTTGTCAAAAATTCAGTTGTGAATTCACACTTAGGAGACAGAATTTTCTCTTCTGCACAATGGAAAATGATGGTCAATGCAGTGCAGCATCCTAAAGTCACCTGCTGACTGGAGATCAAGCTGTAATCCCAATCTACTTGCCTTAAATTTTAATTTTTGCTTGTCTACCACATGAACAAGCTACTGTGCTCTGCAGAAGGGGGAATGAAGAATACAAGAGGGTTTTTGTTCTTTTGGGTTTTTCATGAGTTGATGATGGTTGGGAATTTCTTTTATAATGACTGGGGCAAAGTAGTTATCTATCCATTCACATCTCAGACAAGCACACTAGCTCCTGAATTATCAGACAGATTGTAAACTGTTCTATCAAAAAAGTTCAAAAACTTTCAGATATATTTTTATTTTGACACATTATTGAAGGGTGTGTGGGCAGAGGAGTCTTTCTCCACATTATCTGAGACTGGAAGGTATGGATCTGGTTTTACTCTTAGAGCTATTTCCCTTTCATTTGCAGATAAGAGATGAAGAAACTGGCTATAACAAAAATCTATTTTGCATTCCTAAGCATTACGAAGAAGATTTAGAAAGAGTCTTCATTCCTCATGGACTCATCCTGGACAGGTATGAGGGTAAACAACAAAGAGTAGTGACAGTGATGCCAATGATCCATTTCCCTCCAAACGAAAAGACTGAGGCCCTACCCTGCATAGCCCATGAGAAACATGGAAACCCTGCAGCTGTAACACTTGTGTTCTGGAGTTCAATACAAAAGGAGTTTTACAGAGAGGATTCTTCTACAATGCCAGTTAAGTTTCCATGTTATCTCAAATATCTTTAAACTTTCCTATCCTGTCTTGTTTAGATATATAGATTAAATCAACAGTATGTCAAGTGGAGTAGGCATCATCTTGCGAACTGCAAATATGTAACTAACTTTCCTGTGTCTTAATGTGGTCACAATTTACTGTTTACAAAAACCTAACAGCAAGATCAAAATTTAACATATGGACAAACAAATATGATATACAAAACAATTTAAAGGATTTGTTTGTTTGTTTGTTTTCCTTCCAGGACAGAACGTTTGGCTAGAGATATCATGCAAGATATGGGAAGCCATCACATTGTTGCTCTCTGTGTCCTTAAAGGAGGCTATAAGTTCTTTGCTGATTTGCTGGACCGTATAAAAGCACTGAATCAAAATGGTGATAAATCTGTGCCTATTACTGTGGATTTTGTTAGAATAAAAAGCTACTGTGTAAGCAACTCTCTTTTCTTTGGAAAATCAACTCTCCCCATAGATTGACATTCTGAATACTGGTAGTTTATATGAAAACTCCACAAAAATTGAGTTTATGCATATATCCTGTTCAAAGCAATTCAATTTATTACACACTGAAAAGCAACTGACTTACCAATCTGCCCCAACAATCAGATGGATATTGTATATTCACTAGAATGAACCTATAGCAGAACACTTAACACAACAAAGCCAGGGTCAGGTCTCCTATGTCCTCCTCTCCAGCCTAAAGCTTCCATACAGGTTCTACTCTGTCTTTACCATGGCACCCTTTGGTGGGAGGGAGTATGGGGAGGAGCTTAGCATCACAGACTTGCTTATTGTCTTTCTCTGCATTATTTTTTTATTCTGTATAGATAGTAATAGAGAGACTTGTTTTCATAATCTGTGTGTTGGGGAACAGGTAACTTTTGCCTGAACCAATCGTAGTTGTTCCAAGCCAATTACTGTAAACCAGTGACTTATGCTATTTTTTTCTGGTTTATCTTCTCCCCTCTTTGAAGGCTACAGCTCTGTGCACTGATCAAAATTTACCCCATGCTAAATACAACAGTTTACAATACCCTATAAATTTTTCATGGAATTCTAAAACCAATCTGGGGTAACAAAAATAGCTGAAAGCAATGGTATCTATTCCATGAATATGGATGTACTCTTGTTCCATGCAAACATCTGTCTGCACCGACACTTCACTCTCTCCTCTTGCTCTCAGCTACTTTACACAGCACTCCTTCAGTAAAACAGCTTTTAAGTTGCAAGTGTCATTTGATAGGCAAAAAGCAAGAGCAGCACAGCGTTCGTACACATACAAGATAACACTTTTGAGCATGTTTTATGTGACTCCCCTCTCTTCTTTCTCCTTCTAGAATGATTCACCTACAGAAGAAATCAGTATTGTTGGTGAGGAACTGTCTACGCTAAGTGGGAAGGTATGAATTAGCATCTTCAGCTTTTAAAAGGCAAGAACAGTTCTTGTGTATCTTCCAGGAAGTCCATCTTTATTAAGATTTTGATACTACGTATTTACAGTCACTTAACTCTGGTTTAAAATGCCATGCTTTGAAACAGTGAGTAATTTCCACTGATCCCAGTGGAAACTTAATGGGATCAGTACTGAATGCTTCTAAAGATCCTATTCTACATTTTATCGCACAGCCCCCAGAAGTGAACCATCTTAAACTGACTCATGCAGTATGGTTCTAGAATGCTATCACTATACATAGAATAATATATAAAACGTGACATAGGTGGCTTTCTCACAGTATTTTATGCTTCCATAAATACTTACAGAAAGACTCTTCAGAAGGCACTAAAATAATGTAACCAGTTAAGTGACAAGCTCCTTTGAAAATCAATTGCAATTTACCTGTAACTGAAGCTTGTAGTGCAAATTTTTCCTGGCTGTATAATTCACTGAATGTTGCCATGTAAATATTTTCTTTTCTTTCTCTCCCTACATGATCTTTTCCAGAATGTGTTAGTAGTAGAGGTAAGTAAAGATTGGAGTGGGGGGGGAGGGAAAAACATGGACTTTTTTCTCCTGATTTTGCAAGTTAATACAAAACAGTTAATTATGTTACTGTGCTGCCACGGTTGCTGACTGGTTTTTATGCTTTAAATTAATCCACTGACAGTCTGGGGTTTTTTTCTTTCAGACTTGGAGGATAATATATTTTTTTATCTCTTTCAGGACATTATTGAGACTGGTAGAACAATGAAAGCGCTACTTTCAAAACTAAAAGACAACGAACCAAAGATGGTAAAAGTTGTAAGGTATAATGATATGGCCATTTACTAATGTATTGTTATGAGAAGATACAAAAAAATCATTTAGGTGAATAGTCAGTGTATGCTGGTGGGTGTCTGTTTTTGTTTGAAGTTTGGAGGAAGAGGAAGTAAAAGCAGGAAGCAATCCTTATCCAGCTGGTGAAAAACTAAGTATTTATTAAACTAGGAACTTTACATATGCACAACCACCTGCATTGTTAAAGTGAATAAAAAAGGTTTCCTGGCTCTTTTTGCTTAGTCCATAAAGTCTGATGGATTCCCTTTTCTTACCTCCTTAAGTTTGAAGGAAATTCAGCTCTTTCCATAGGTTTCATAACACCTTCTCAGTTGCCTCAATACTAGAATGACAACTCAGAATTTTTCTTAATATCCTCAGTCATACACGTTTTCAGAGTCTAAGAGTTTGTCAGCACTTGCAAGATGACTTCAAGTAGCATTCTAGATCTGCTTTTAGATGATCTCTCAAAGGAATTTTTTTTTAATATCCCTGTCTCTGTCAAGTAATCACAATGCTTTGAAAGAACACTTCTTGTTTTATGTACCAGCTATGCTCCTCCTAGTGACTGTCCAGGAAGTTCTCAGTTTCTTCAGAAGCACACAAGAAAAGCAAGAATGGATATGATTTTTGTGGAAGAAATCGTAGTGGTGTTGCCCAGCTCGTGCTCTTCTCTTTCCCTCCCTGCTAAAATCTTTACATGCCACTTGAACTTGCTTACCTGTCTGTGCTATTCTAGTTTGCTGATACATTGCTACATGAAAAGATAATGATTTGGGATACAGAATTGAAGAGAACTAAATGTAAAACAACAGAGTCATTTGGACCTTCAGAATGAACCTAGATCAGAGCCTTCGCTTCTTCCTCAATTATAAGGCTACTTCTTTCTGTTACAATAATCTCATTGTTTTAATTTAACTGCATGATTGTAGAAGCTTATGGGGAGGGGCAGGAGTAGTGAAGTATACAGCTTAGAGCAAGACATATTCTAAAAAACATAACCACCTCTGCTCTGCCTTACAGCCTGCTCATTAAAAGGACACATCGAAGTCCAGGTTACAGACCAGACTGTAAGTACTGCGTTTTTCTGGTTGTCCAAAAAACGATCTCATAATTTCACTTCATGGAGTAAGTCTAACAACTAGCATATAAGTTTCAGGAAGGCCAAGAGAAATGGGGAGAAAAAAAAAAAATTTTTAAACTGACAACCAGCCTGTCCCATGCTGAAACCTCACGACGCCTCTTTTCTTTTTTTCTTTTTTTTTTTTCCCCCCAGCTGGTCTGAGTGCAGGTTTGGTGATTTGTTAGCAGATACCAGAAAGAGAATCAACCTTAACTTTGTATTGTTTGGCTTTGACCCTAAAAGGCATTTGTTTTGAGTCTGCATTAAACTTGCCTTGTTTTCAAACTGAAAATCCCTACTGAGTTGCAGTGCATCCACTATTACACTTCTGTAAAATCTCATTCCTTGTCTCCCTCTCCCAGGACTCCTTCCTAAGTAGGTTTTAAATAATTATTTTGTTCTTAAAATGCATTCTCTTAACATTTTAATTGTATTACTAACTCGTGGGGATAGTATAGATTCTAACCTTTGTCATCAATTTACGGCTCTGATTCTTAAAGAAGCATGCTAAGTACCTTGAAAGCAAGATGATGTATTTGTTAGGTATTACACTTAAATAGCTGAAGCATGCGTTGAATACAAACTGTGTACCTAAAAGCTATTTACACCACCCAAGTATAAAAAGAATTGTATTTTCTTACAGATATAGGCTTTGAAATTCCAGATAAATTTGTTGTTGGATATGCTCTTGATTATAATGAATACTTCAGAGATCTAAATGTAAGTACATACATGTGTGCCTCGACTGTTACATATATGACTGTTACCACAGGTAAACAGCAAGAATATTAGCTTATACTAGGAGCTTCTCAACAATTAACAAAACTTCAAATCTGACTAGAAACTTCCATTAAAAGGGCAAAAACATTATTAATGTGCCAAGCTGATAATTCAATGTAAATGTGTAAGAACTTGTTTATGCCTCACCTTTTTATGAATCTACTCCACAAACCCAGCTGTGTTGTAAGATATTTTGAATCCTCCAGGATGGCTGGCAGCATACAATCTGCTGGCCCCATCTGAAAAGAAAGTAACTTGTAATTTGGCTTTATTTTGATGTTTGTCTGTCTTAGTGAAATCCTATGTTGCTCTCTTCTAGCCAAGTCTTTAAGATGGCTGTGTGTGGACTGTGTGTGAAGGTTTTTCCTACACTGAGTAACATGTCCATCAAGATCTCTTTTTCTTTATTCCATTGCAGTGTCCTTAGGCTGAACTGAGTAATAGACTTGGAAAGAGTGTAACTGATAGAAAGAGCTGATCTTTTTTTCCCTCCTGAGTTTTCAAAAGTACTTTCCTAAATCTGGTTAAGTGGAAAAGTTTTCCACTTCAAAGTCTTTTTAATAAGACAAACCAGTTCTGTTAAAAGACATATAATGGATCTATGCTATTGCAAAGCAATATGAAAAGGATACAATAATTGAACAAACCTGACCTCTTCAGAATATACAAATGTATAAATTACAGATGAGCTTGGAAGCAATATTAACATCTCAATTTTACTGCAAATAGTAAACTTGCAACCAAACTCACAAAGATTACTGTTCTGGTGTGTTTTCCTTACAATGCCAGGAATACAACTGAAAATCATTCTTGCATTTTCTTTGAAGGCACAGATTGACTAATGTTGTACTTTTATTTTTTTAGCACATCTGCATTCTGAAAGAGAAAGCCAAAGAGAAATATAGGATCTGATAACATCAGTCTTCTGCAACAATAGTTCAGTGGCACGTACAGCTGTGTGGATGAATAATAAGTAATCTACTAGTTGTGCTCTTTTCACTGGAGAACTACATTTCCTGAACATACTACTCTCTATAATTTTTTCCTATAGCAATTATGTAAAACAGCTTAAAGGTGAATGAGTTCTGTTCAGGTTTCACTAAAACTTGAACAGAACTCTGGCCATAAAATGGATATTATATTCTGCTGGAATGCAGCCAGGACCTGTACATGTGTATGTAATTATGCTTGGGTTTTAATTTACTATATGAAGTAACACATTATGCATATTGTATATAAACTGCACTTATTTTTACATGCGAGCTTGTGTGTGTAAATATATACACCAGTACTTTATGTAACAAATAGGATGAATAAGCATTTAAGGGCTTGAGGTTAAGTCAACTCTACAAAGCACATACCACATGGAAAACATATTTGGTTCTTTCACTTAATGCAACGGAAAAAAGTAAACATTAAGGTAATTACAGTGAGATTAGTTCTTATACATTCCATGTAATGTGGGGTGTTGTGTCTTGTTTTTTGAGGGATCAGGTGTTGATTGTACCATTGTGGTGTTACTCTGAATACAGGTTAACGCTCATTAATAGCTGTTAAGACTGGATGATAAACCGCTATAGTGGGAAATTGTTTCTGCTACTTGTGTCCCTAATGAGAACTGGAAGCTAAATTTTACCGCCCAGAAACTGCGCCAAGCTTGAGGCAGTCTCTGACACTTCACTGTTTTCTACCTGGACTAAATGATTAAACAAACTCTTGAGACCTTGGGTTTTGGTTTGGTTTTGTTTTTTTTTTTTCCCTCACTGTGAATTCAGAGTACTGAGCTAGGCGTCTGTGTTCCAAGAAGGTCTGGTGATGTCCTTTAGCTTTCCAGAGTCCTGTGCTACAGGTGACTAGCCTTTGACAGGGGTGCAACGCTGCCTTCCGGAGCCCCCCGATAGCTGGAGGCTGTGCTCTGCCGTGTGGGCCGCCCCTTAAAGCGATGCCAGCGCCTCTATGAGTGGACCCCTTACCTAAAGCAACGGGAACGGCTCTTACGGCAGCCCCGCGTCAGCCGCCTCCCTCGCCCCTCTGAGGACGGGCCACGGACGCCGCTCGGCGGGGCGCGATGCCAAACGGCTCCGTGGGTTTCTGCTTTTCCCAGCTGGAGCGAGGACTGCTGGCAGCTAACGCCGCCGTTCTCCGCGTAAACCTAGGCCGGGGAAGCTGCCGCCGACTGCTCGCCGGCCCTCGGCAGGGACCCCGGCAGCAGTGCCCTCAGAGCCCCCGCCTCAGCCGCCGCCGCGGGGCGCCTCACGCTCCCCGGCGGCAGCGGGAAAATCGCGCGCAGCCGTCCCGTGAGGGCCCCCTCGCGTGGCCTGCCCATCGCCAATCAGACGGCGGAGCCCGGCGATCTTGCGTGTTGATTGGAGGGACTGGCCGTCGGTCACGGGGCGGGGCGTGGGGGGGTGGGGGGGAAGGCGACGGGGAATGGGAAAGTCTGCCCGCGGGTCAGGGGTGTCAAAGATGGCGGCCGCCGAGCGGGAGGACGGGCCGGGAAGGTAGCCGTCGTCCCTGGCCCTTCTTCCGCTGCCCGTGGGCGATGCCTCCGCCCGCGGCGGCGTCCGCAGCCCCCGCTCGCCCCGCCGGCTGCGGGGAAAGCCCGGCAAGGAAGGCAGCAGAGAGGAGAGCCCTTCCTGGGCCTTGCGGGAGGCCGGGGCGGGGGGGAGCGTCTACAGCGGTCCCCTCTCGGCCGGGGGCGGCAGCCGCCGCCGAGCCCTGCCCGGGTCCGCCGGCAGCAGGCCCGGGCGGACGGGGAGGCGGTGAGCGGGGTGTCAGCGGCCTATCGCCCGTTAAGGTTCCCCTCTGTGGAGAAACACGTCCCCGTTGCCCGCGGGGCGCCGGGGTAGAGCTTGGGGGTGTCACGGCGCTCCGCTCTGTTTGCTTCTAGAGAGAGCATAAAAGAGAAAGCCAGGCTCCGCTTGAGGGAGTTCGATGTCGGAGACAGATTCTCCCACTTGCCGCTGCCCAAAGCCTCCGTCCTCCTGCCGCTGATGGTGAGGGAGGGGAAGCTGCACTTGCTGCTGACGCTCAGGTCGATGCAGGTGGGTGAGCGGGGGCCGCGGCCCGCCGTGCGCGGAGCCGGGCTCTCGGGGGGGCGGCAGGGAGCAAAGCCTCGGCGGGATGGCGGACGGCCACATCCTCGCCGGGTTCTCCCTCGGGGGCTTGCGCAGGTCCCATCCTTACCACGTCCTCTAGAGCCTTGCTTTCCAAACTTCGGTCCGGGCGGCGTGCCGAAGGGTACGAGCGGGTGTTTTTACACGCCTGTGACGAGTCTAGGACTTGCGTGCCAGAAAAACGCTGGATACCCAGAAACCTGTGACAGTAAAAGATGATTTCCAGATCAGAAAAGGAAATTTTGATTGCTTACTATGACTTAAGAAAACTGACAATGCGGTGCAGCTTCTATTGAAGTGACTTTTGAATCTGCATTTAATGTTACTCTTCTCTCTCTTTCTTCTATGAAAGGAAGGGCAACAACCTAAGTCCCCCAGAACTCTTCTGCCAGCATTTTGTTTTCTTCTAAAACTCTTTGTTTTCCACCCCACCCCCAGCCTGATCATCCACCTGTATTCAGAGATTATTTACTTGTCTGTTTTTCTGTTGCTGCAAAATGGAAGGTTTTGGGGGTCTTGCTTAGAAATTTTAAGACCCTAATAATTACAGTTACCTAGCTGATAAACTGATTGTAAATGGGCTTTTTCTGATCTTTGATGCGCAAGCCTATTACTATAACGTACTTAAAGGTACATTATTTAAATGTGTATTTCAGAAGTTCTTGCTCTTACCTTGAGTGTTTTAATCTCACTGTTCTAGTTGTCGTTCTAGATTCATCCATCAGTCTCTTATGCAAGCAAGATGATGAAAAATAATATAAATTATGAAGTATTAAAGCAGAATGTATGGTATGAATTACACAGTACTGTACAAGTGATATATGTATTTCTGATAGTGTTTGTAGATTAGTTGGGTATAGGCCCAACTTTTTTCTTGTGTAGCTCTTGATAAGGCATGTTTCTTCTGCCCTGCAGAAACCTCTTAGCACCACTTCCAGCTTCTTTGACTGGAAAGATAAATCAAACATAAAGTGATACTGCAATATGAATAAGCGTCTGTGTGGATCCAGGAAGAAATGTAAAACTTGTTATGTTTAACAGTAGTACTGCTTTAAATTCTAGCTGAGAAGGTCACCAGGGCAAGTGTGTTTTCCAGGAGGAAAAAGTGAAGCAATTGATAAAGATGAAATTGATACTGCTCTCCGAGAAGCTAAAGAAGAAGTGGGACTCCAGCCAGAGAAGGTGGAAGTCATCTGTAGGCTTGTGCCTGGAATTGATAAAGTAAGCAATAAACTGAGCAAGTCAGCATATCATTAGAAAATAAGCTTGGGTTATTTTCTTTTGTAAAGTTAATAGTGACTTTTTCAAACCTGTAACTGTAAATAAGCACCGCTTCTTAAAGCGTGCAGCTTGTGTTGCCAGCAAAGCGAAGAGATTCTTGCTTCACATTTGGTATTTGTGAGACCACATTTGGTGTTACCACGTCCAGTTATGGACACACTGGAGTACCAGAAAGACAGTGTTAAACTGGTGAGAGTTTAGCAGAGAGCCACGAAGATAGTAAGGGGGCTGGAGCACACGGATTATGAGGAGAGGCTGAGAAGTGGGTTTGCTCAGCCTGAAGAAGAGAAAGCTAGCAGGGGATCTAGTTGCTCTCTTCAGGTACCTCCTGGGTTGTTATAGAGAAGATGGTACCAGGTTCTTCTTGAGACAATGGACACAAGCAGCAATAAATGAAATTTTGATGAGATGCAAGGAAAATACTCTTTCCCATGAGATTAGCCAAACACTGGAACAGATTTTCCTGACAGACTGTATAATCTCCATCCCTGGAGATACACAGAACTCATCCAGACAACTCCCTCAGCAGCCTGATGTAACCTTAAAAGTTTTCTCATTCAATATCCTGCTGAAAGCAGGGTTAATTCAGGCAGAAAGGGACCTCTGGAGGTTTTGTGGACTGTGATTCTGTATGGAACTCTAGCAAGGAGACTTCTCTTCTGGAGGTGTGGTCTTCGGAGTGTAAATCACTGTAGATTAACAGGCTGCCAATTTCAATAACAATATTCAGTGTTAATAGGATCAGTTATCCCATAGTACAGAGGGGTTACTGACTTTATTTTTGTTCTTCAGGTAACAGCTTCTCTTTATTAATATGCCTACTGCTTGTTTTTGTATCTGTTAGCCACTTACTGTTAGCAATATCCTCCCCCATGAAAAAACAAAATAACTAGTTTTAAAATTGTATTGCAAAATGCTTTATTTCTTAAATTATATTTTCCATACCGATAACTTTAAAGCCATGTAGTTCAAAGGCTATATGTAAAAAGGATCAGTTTAGTTTTTATAACTCGTTTTAGTGTTTTCCAGCAAATAGCCTCAGTCAATAAAAAAGATCATGTGGTTTTGGACCACAAAAATTTTACCTGTCGGATTCTACTTTGTCTTCTCTGTGCGTACATTCCAAGTGATTCTGACTTGGGTGGAGTCTCTCCAGACTGGCATCAAATAGCACAAATATTGAGTTTTGCTGTTACTGCTTTCCGATAAACAGTGATGCTTTGTTGGTATGAATAAATAGAAGTAGCAACATATCTTAAAAAATTTTGGTGTCCTCTTTATGCAAGCTACTATTTCAATAGATTTTGCCTCCCTATGGAAGAAGGGATTATATTTAAAATAAAAATGTCCATAAATGAGCAGTTTCAAAAAGTGTATATATTTTGTAACTAAATATACTTTTATCATATTTCTGTATCTGTAGGAAAATATTTCTATATCCTAGGAAAATAGAGAAATA